>NC_036842.1:79972717-80002845 GCF_002910315.2 Salvelinus sp. IW2-2015 | reverse complement strand
AGGAGGTCCTAGTTGTGTAGGAGGTCCTAGTTGTGTAGGAGGTCCTAGTTGTGCTTACCTGGCAGTCATCTGATGCTGCTTGGTCTTTTTGGAAGAAGAGTTGTTGTTATTGGTCAACGGTTGCCTCATCACATGGGCCACGCCCACATTGAGAGGCTGGTTGTGGTTGGATGGGAGGGTGACGTGGCCAGCCAGCAGCGCCGGCTGTTGCATGATGGGATTGTAATGGCCGCCGTGTGGGTGAGAATTCCTGGAACACAACAGAATGTCCCATCACTACACTGAACCTGTATTTTATATTATTATATCTGGAGAAACACCGTCATTGTGACCTTGCCCCATTTTCATGTCTAACTACATATCTATAACTGCACATGACTACATACTGCTTCACATATGGGACTAGAGTTGGGTGGGTGGCAGCAGTCACCGCGTGAGACAGAGGGGAGAAAAGAGAGCGAGAGGAATAAAGAGAGCGGGAGCGAGGGCAGCTGACACTAGCAGCTGTAGAGGGATAGTTCTGCAGAGGAAGTGCGACACTTTCCCAATCATCTTTGTGGGGATGAGAGAGAGAGAAAGAGAAAGAACCACCCTGTCCTTAGACGGACACTGCTAAATTAACCTGCATGCAGACACACACACTCATATACCTGCATCCAGCTTACCTTCCTACAGGCCCCATCCATCTAACATATCATCATTGTGACACGCCGTGCCTGGGATGATGTCCTTACATACATCTCATCCCTCTAAAGTAAATGTGCTCTTATAAAAAACCCACTGTTCACTTCTAGACTGTGATTCATGGCAGCACTCTGAGTGCCTGTCACAAGGCAATGCTCTTCTGTCAATCAGGACACTGCTGTGCTGATCCTTTCTGAACGTTGTATACATCCAAACCTCCCCATGTTAACCAGGCCTTTATACACAATTGGACAATGAAACTAGCCTGGAATGTTAAGTGATACATTCTGTTAATCATGGTGAAACAGAGCATATCAAATTGGTTTGCAGGATACAATGAAACTGATGCACCTTTTTCATTTGGCTTCACATATAGATAGATATTCCAGGCTATACTGTACAAAGTTGGTACGTTTGACCAAGTCTAATATTTAATGTCTTCTCTGATCCTATAGGATTTGATTTGTTTTGGTAGTGCTTATAAGACTCTGGTTACATAAGGAGGAGAGCATGTTCCTTACCTCCAGTTAGCCAGGGGCTGGGAGGCCGTCATGGAGTCAGGGATGACGGTGGCGTGCTGGACTGAGGTGTGGGTGAGCTGCTGCCAGGCGGGGGGGAGAAGGATCTGCTGGGTGCCATTGGGCCAGGCCTGCTGAGGGGAGAGAAAAAGAGCAAACGGGGAGAAGAGATCAGTCACAGAATTAAATACAACACTATTTATATTATATTGTATTTCTATTGTATCTCTATGGGATCATCTGTCACCTAACAACCTTGCATGTCAATTATGCAAGGTACACTTTAATGTAGACAAAGAATGCTACCTAAATAAAAGAGGTGTTGTTTTTGTAAGTTAAGAAATCCTTGTAAAAACAGTAAGCAGCCAATGGATTGCAGGTACAAGCAGAACAACTGGCCAGTGTTACAATAGGCTAGTTAAACAAAGCCAGATGAACTATCTGGCCTTGTCAGCAGTACACATCAACAGAGCGCAGATAACTCAGCAAACCAATATTGGTTCTGTGAACTCTGTGAGTTCTGCAAATGTTCTCATAATACAAAAACTGTCCAGTCATGAATGTATGTATAAAACATTCGCCTGATGATGCCAGAATATTCCTAGAACACATTTAATCTGTTCTTTAAATGTTCCCAGAATATTTCATTAGGTTGTGGGAACAGTCTGGTGGGAACATTGTGGGGGAATCACAAAAGATATGTGCGGATGATTCTACAATGTTTCTTTTAGCGTGCAAAAAACATTATTACAAGAATGTTCCCAGAACACATTTCGTCTTTTTATTTTAAGGTTCCCAGAATGTTTCTTTAGGTTGTGGGAACATTGTGGAATTTTCTTGGACTGTTTTTGGGATGTTATCATCCTAATGTTAGATAAAACTCTAACTATAACTTAATGGGAATCTTAGTTAATGTTCTGGGAATGTTCCCAGTTTGCTGGGAAGACTTTGGATGTGTAGTAAAGATATGTTGCCTCTCCCCTCCTGGTCCCTGTGCTGATGTGTTTGGCATTATCCAAATCAGCTCTGATTTTAATTAAATTCACATCGAGGCCCATTCAGGGCTGCTGTGAAAGGAGCTGCTTTGTATTGCTGGTGCAGAATGCAGGGAGTTGGCAGGCATAATATGCCCCGAGTCAGAGATGGGTCTGTTTGTCTGTGTGTGTGTATGTGTGTGTGTGTGTGTGTGTGTGTGTGTGTGTGTGTGTGTGTGTGTGTGTGTGTGTGTGTGTGTGTGTGTCTGTGTTTGCAGCCCTAATAGTTTAATGCAGCTCTATTGATTAGCACTTTAATGTGGGGTATAATGAATTTTTCCTTTAAATAGTGTTTGCATATTCTATTTACTTCGGCAGCGTCAGTATATTGCAGCACATAGCACAGCACACACAGAAGACAAAGCACTCCATCTTAGGCCTACATCTGCGCTGGGCTCATACAGAGTACAAAGCCTACATATCACAATGTTTTACAATGTACCTGTTATACTCTACTGATATAAAACGCTTGTAGGGTTTAACAGTGTATGACCGCTAGCTTGTGGGAGTGGAATTGTTTTGTATGAGGTACGTTGGGAGAGAGAATTAACTTCAAATAAAAACAGTCAATGGATGAAGAGGGAGGGAGGCATCTTTAGGTCAACAAAACAAGACCGGGATGTGGATTGATAAAGGACACAGCCACAGCCAATAGAAAGGCATGAAAACTGTCCAATAGAAGACAAGCTAAGCCACTTACAGACTCCCTTTACATCTCCCATGGTTATATTCACATCTCAGGTCTTTTTATCAACACGCCAAAACCATTAAGAGCCACCAATACTTCCATCTCCTCCTCTCCTCCATCTATCTCTCCAAACATCCTGCTCCATCCATTCCTGGCACTCTGCATTCCTCTGTCGCCGGACGTCTGTGTTGTGTAATCGGCCTGTCTGCCCCTAACCCGGTTAAGAGGCCCTTTTCTTTTCTTCCCAGGCCCATCACCCCAGCAGCAGCGGTGCTAGCTAGTTCCCTGCTTCCCAACAACAACCTCCTCTCCCCGAGGAAAAAAACCTTTGTCACCTTAGGGCCCTGAAAGCCCTGGCTCTCACTCCCCAATTGTTTCCAAATTTTCTGCATTCCTGCTCCAGATAAAGGTCTTGCCTTGCTGCCTGGCTGGCGGGACTGGCTGACTGGGGCCCTCCTCTACACCCAGCACCACCCAGCCCCACCTCTGCTCTACAGACAACTGGGTCGAGTGTGGGCTGCAGCTGCAGAGAGGCCTGGAGGCTAAAGCCCCAAACACCCATTAGAGATCTCCCAAAGCAGAGGGAATGAAGGATTCAGGTCCTCTACATCCATTTATTCGGTGTACTGCTGCTCTGGATAAACCACATGCTCGACTACATCATCCCTGTGTTTAATGTGTGTGCAGCGTGACAGAGGATTTTTTTGAATGAATCAAATCTGCCAGGATACAGTATGTCAGTAGAACATGACACAGTAATAGGATGATACTTGCACAATATACTCTTTGGTTCATGAACTGTAACATTTTCATTATATTGGCTTGTTCCACCATCATACCTTTACTTGGGGCTTTGCACTGTATCATAATTAATATACTGTGAACTATTTTGTGAATGCTTCTGTTGAGACAGTTTTTCCTGAAGTACTGCATTTATGCTATACAGTGAATGCTATAGTGCACAGGGTAACCTTGTAGCCGAGCAAACCCCTCAAACCCCTCCAAGCCTTTCCAAATCTGTCCCTCTCCTCTGAGGCCTATAATTTCAGAGCGCCTGACTTGGAAGCAGCCCTGAAGCTAATCACCATTCGGTATCTGACAGATTAGTCTTCCACACAGTTCAGAGCCTCGCTAGCTGCCTACTGCATGATTAACTATAGATAAGGGAAGCCTTCTGACACCTGGGACTTTACAGGGATATTAAAGCTCTTATGGACATTTCTAGAAACCAGAGGGAGAGGTGTCCTACTACTCTACAACTCTACTTTAATGCTCAACTATACTGGAGGAATAATGCATGGCTATGTTATTTCAAGGAGGGAGGAGGACACTGGTACCAGGGTTTAACTCACTCAGTCAAAACAAGTGCCTGCAGGGGCAGAAGGATCACAAGAACACCCTGATTGAATCCCTGCCTTGATCAAAGGCTAGCCTGTTATAGAAAAGGATACAGAGGTCCGACCTTTTCCAAAGTAGCTTCCATGACCAAATCATACAAAATACCCTGTTAGTCAAAGCCATGTGTGTTTAGGTATGAATGTCTCCCAGTAAATAGAATAGGTTCTCTGTATTGTGATCCAGCAAAACAAAGATGAGATATCATTATGAGTTCAGGAGATGCAAATAAGGGACTATATGTGGGCCCCCTAATCTCCATGACGACAGACTGAGTCACTACTTCCTACCTGTGTCAACAGGCCTGGCTGGATCTGCAGGGGCTGGGTGCCGGGGGCCTGCGTCACTATGGGGACGGCGTTATCCATCCGCACAGAGTAGCCCGTGTGTTTGGACGGGGAGGCCTGCATACCTGAGAACACACACAACACAGAGGAGGTCAACAACAACACAGAGGAGGTCAACAACAACACAGAGGAGGTCAACAACAACAACACAGAGGAGGTCAACAACAACAACACAGAGGAGGTCAACAACAACAACACTATGCGCCAGACAAAAAAGACCCGCACCTTGGGAGAAACAATGACGTCAAAATTGTTAAAGAAATAAACAACATTCTAAACTAGTTGTTTGATATCTCAAACACAGTTTAACAGTTTATAATGAAACTGCACTAAATTACTGATTCAACTTGAAAACAAAAAGGTAGTCATGGCAATATAAATGAAATCGCAATAAACCCTTGGCTGAGTGAAGCAAACTGTCTAATAATGGAAATTCTTATATGCTGTTCCACATAAATCAAACAAAAATTATGTTTTTTTCAGTCTTAACCGCATAAACAGATATCAGACAAAAGCGGTGCTGTAAAAAGCATCAATCTGAGATATCAAAATCCTTTCATATGACTAATTAGCTCATAAACATATCGTAGCATCTCGTTTCGAACATGAAGACTGTCGTTGCCTTGGGGGGTCAGTGGAAGGCTTACAGAGTCATTGTAGTGCAGTTCGAGCTCACAGCTTCATAAGCCCTTCTATCATCAGGAGAAAACTGAACTCGCTGGTGCCAGACAGTGCTGATCTACTCTACTGAAACTGACTGAGCCTTAGACCTGACTATAGAAAGGCCTATAGGTGCTCTTTTTAATTAATTAATTTAGCATTTATGTATACAGGTGATCCCGTTGCAATCTGTTATCTTTCTGATATTTTATCAAAGTAAACCTGTTCCAAGATGGCATTAAATAATCACTCATTACAGATGCCTTACCACTGATACAGGATCAGATATTTGTTCACCCCCAATGGTTAAGGGATAGAGTAATCTGATCCTAGATCGGTGGGCTTGTTACACAGCATACACTGTGTTAGTCTAAAGCCTCTTACCTTGGAAGCCAGGTGGGCAGACGATGAGGGCCTGCTGGAAGGGGTCAGGCCGTGCAGCACAGAGCTGAGGGGCCACAGGATGCAGGGGCATGCTCCTCTGTGCCACGGCAGCCATGGAGGCCGCTGAGGGCTGGTAGAGTGCAGATCTGTAGTTTAATATGGAGACATCGGGGTTGCCAAGGGAAAGGGTGGTACTGGTGGTGGAGGGAGCCAGGTTGGTGGCCTAAAGGAATGACGGGATCAAAACGCAAAGCCATAAGGAGATGTTCAATGGTGGTGGTAAGGTCATGAGGGTTGTTGGGGGACGGGATAGAATCATTCATCAGTAAATAACATTGTTAGTCGTTGTTTTGTTTTTTTAACCCCTTTATTACCCAACTTCATGGTATCCAATTGGTAGTTACAGTCTTGTCTCATCGCTGCAACTCCCGTACGGACTCGGGAGAGGCGAAGGTCGAGAGCCGTGCGTCCTCCGAAACATAACCCTGCCAAGCCACACTGCTTCTTGACACAATGCCCACTTAACCCGGAAGCCAGCCGCACCAATGTGTCGGAGGAAACACCGTACACCTGGCGACTGTGTCAGCTTGCACTGTGCCCGGCCCGCCACAGGAGTCGTTAGTGCACGATGGGACAAGGATATCCCTGCCGGCCAAACCCTCCCCTAACCCGGATGACACTGGGCCAATTGTGCGCCAGCCCATGGGTCTCCCGGTCGTGGCCGGCTGAGACAGAGCCTGGATTCGAACCCAGAATCTCTAGCGGCACAGGGCCACTTGGGAGGCCTGTCAGTCATTTTTTGATAATGTGTTAGATGTTTATATGGAACATTCAGAATAAATTCAAATTGAGGACAAAATTAGGCCATTGTAATTTCCTTCAGAACATTATAAATATTAGTGTCATACTTCTCAGAATATGGCCAACAGCTTTAATGTAGTATAGATACTGCATTTCAGTGAACAGAGTGAGAGACTGAGAGAAAGGGAGAATGTGATGGAAAGAGAGAGAAAAGTGTTGATCAACGCTAGAACTTTGCTGAATAGTCAACAATCAATGTTCAAATTCAATTCAATCAACAAGCTATCAATTCAAAGAGCTATAATGACATAAACAGTACATTGAGCCACAGGGGCTCAATTTGTCCATACTGCACATATAGTGTTAGAGCCGCTACATGTATGCATGTCAGTATAGATTCTGTCTATATGTATTTTGTACATAGCTAAATATCCAGAGTACTGATCTAGGACCGCAGTGGGGAAGATGAAAAGCTTCAAGTTCCTCTGTGTACACATCACTGACGATCTGAAATGGTCCACCCACACAGACAGTGTTGTGAATAAGGCGCAACAGCTTCTCTTTAACCTCAGGAGGCTGAAGAAATTCAGCTTGGCCCTGACGACCCTCACAAACTTTTACAGATGCACAATTGAGAGCATCCTGTCGGGCTGTATCACCGCCTGGTACGGCAACTGCACAGCCCGCAATTGAGGGCTCTCCAGAGGGTGGTGCGGTCTGTACAACGCATTACCGGGGGCACACTGCCTGCCCTCCAGGACACCTAAAGCACCTGATGTCACAGGAATGCCAAAAAGATCATCAAGGACATCAACCACCCGAGCCACGGCCTGTTCACCCCACTACCATCCAGAAGGCGAGGTCAGTACAGGTGYATCAAACAGTTTCTAGCCGGCTACCAACCGGTTACTCAACCCTGCAACTTAAGAGGCTGCAGCCCCATATACACGGATATGAAATCACTGGTCACTTTAATAATGGAACACTGGTTACTTTAATAATGTTTACATACTGCTTTACTAATTTCATACAGTTGAAGTTGGAAGTTTACATACGCCTGAGCCAAATACATTTAAACTCAGTTTTTCACAATTACTGACATTTAATCCAAGTAAACATTCCCTGTCTTAGGTCAGTTAGGATCACCACTTTATTTTAAGAATGTGAAATGTCAGAATAATAGTAGAGAGAATGATTTATTTCAGCTTTTATTTAATTCATCACATTCCCAGTGGGTCAGAAGTTTACACTCAATTAGTATTTCGTAGCATTGCCTTTAAATTGTTGAACTTGGGTCAAACGTTTCAGGTAGCCTTCCACAAGCTTCCCACAATAAGTTGGGTGAATTTTGGCCCATTCCTCCTGACAGAGCTGGTGTAACTGAGTCAGGTTTGTAGGCCTCTTTGCTCGCACACGCTTTTTCAGTTCTGCCCACAAATTTTCTATGGGATTGAGGTCAGGGCTTTGTGATGGCCACTCCAATACCTTGACTTTGTTGTCCTTAAGCCGTTTTGCCACAACTTTGGATATGCTTGGGGTCATTGTCCATTCGGAAGACCCATTTGCGACCAAGCTTTAACTTCTAACTGATGTCTTGAGATGTTGCTTCAATATATCCACATAATTTTCCTACCTCATGATGCCATCTATTTTGTGAAGTGCAGAAAAGCACCCCCACAACATGATGCTGCCACCCCGTGCTTCAAGGTTGGGATGGTGTTCTTTGGCTTGCAAGCCTCCCCCTTTCTCCTCCAAACATAACAATGGTCATTATGGCCAAACAGTTCTATTTTTGTTTCATCAGACCAGAGGACGTTTCTCCAAAAAGTATGATCTTTGTCACTATGTGCAGTTGCAAACCGTAGTCTGGCTTTTTATGGCGGTTTTGGAGCAGTGGCTTCTTCCTTGCTGAGCAGCCTTTCAGGTTATGTCGATATAGGACTCGTTTTACTATGGATATAGATTATTTTGTACCTGTTTCCTCCAGCATCTTCACAAGGTCCTTTGTTGTTGTTCTGGGATTGATTTGCACTTTTCACACCAAAGTACGTTAATCTCTAGGAGACAGAACGTGTCTCCTTCCTGAGCGGTATGACGGCTGCGTGGTCCCATGGTGTTTATACTTGCGAATTATTGTTTGTACAGATGAACGTGGTACCTTCGGGCATTTGGAAATTGCTCCCAAGGATGAACCAGACTTGTGGAGGTCTACATTTCTTTTTCTGAGGTCTTGGCTGATTTCTTTAGATTTTCCCATGATGTCAAGGAAAGAGGCACTGAGTTTGAAGGTAGGCCTTGAAATATATCCACAGGTACACCTCCAATTGACTCAAATGATGTCAATTAGCCTATCAAAAGCTTCTAAAGCCATGACATAATTTTCTGGAATTTTACAAGCTGTTTAAAGGCAGCGTCAACTTAGTGTATGTAAACTTCTTACTCACTGGAATTGTGATACAATGAGTTATAAGTGAAATAATCTGTCTGTAAACAATTGTTGGAAAAATGGAGGGACTATAGTTTGTTAACAAGAAATGACTGGAGTGGTTGAAAAATGACTTTTAATGACTCCAACCTAAATGTATGTAAACTTCCGACTTCAACTGTATGTACAGTATATACTGTATATTATTCTAATGTATTTATTATTCTACTGTACTGTATTTAGTCAATGCCACTCCGACATTGCTCGTCCTAATATTGATATATTTCTTAACGCCATTATTTTACTTTAGATTTGTGTGTATTGTTATGATTTGTTAGATATTACTGCACTGTGGGGGCTAGGAACACAAGCATTTCACTGCACCCACAATAACATCTGCTAAATATGTGTATGTGACCAATAAAATTTGACTTGATTTGACCAGGTCCTCTCTGTCCACATAATCTTATTCATTATGACATAAAAGACAAAACTGATCCCAGATCAAYACTCTCAGACACTTTGTGAATATGGGCCATGGTAAGGTTAGATGAAAAGGCGATATGGAGATAAATTATTTTGCAGTGCGCTCAAGTCTTAACTCAAATAAAATGTATTCGACAACAGCCAGACTAATTACTGTCTTTTCATTAAGCCTGCGTGGTTGAACATTCAGAGACGGCATGTTCATCTTTCACTTCTTAGCAAGCTCGATGAGCACCGTTGGAGATAATCAATATGCCAGTGTGGCATTCATCATGCACAACAACGAGAGAGCCTGCAAACAAATAAACTCTAAGACGTTTAAACGTTCCCCAGCTAAATAAATCACTAACATAGCACTGCCTATATCGCCCTGAACCAATGCGCTCTGAGAAAACATTACGTTAATCCATTTAAATGATATAGTGAAGTCTAGTTTTACCTCATTCCGCACAGAGTGGGTTCTGTAACAGTCGATATAGTATGTTTGGTGATAAAGAACACCTATTTGTAACATTTTGGTAGAATTGTTACACATAGGGAGGTTCAGGACCTCTCTACTGTATGTGTAACATCATAGTAAAATAGAGGGTTGTTTTGCAAAAGGAAATAGCAAAAGGGAACTGGGATGCCAGGTTAATCTGTGGACATCGGAGGGTTAAGATCAGAATGAATGGTGGATCAGAATGAATGGTGGAAACTCTAGCACTTGAAGAAAGTTATTTAACTACAGGTACTGTAGATGTTAGCGAAAGAGCTGTAAGTAGCAGTAGAAGAATTGTTGTCTGTTAGTTTACTCCAATTAGGGTAGGAATGGTAGGGTAGGGGGAGAAATGTATAGAAACAAATATATAAAAAGAAGACTGTTTATCACCCCCCCCCCCCCGCCCAATTCTAATTCAGCACAATCTGAAAAAACTTTAGCATGCAATCATTTCATGATTCCGGCAGAAGCAAAAGTCAGCAATTTAGCGTCACAGTCAGCCCACACAGCCCTACAGTAGCACGACGTGCTAACGACCAAAGGCAAAATGGAGAGAAACAGGAGGAGAGGAAGAGGAGGAAGCCTGCTGGTGGGATTCTTAAGACCTGAAAAGCACTAAACTGCAAGGTAAGCAGGAAGTATAATGTTGTCATGTATCTCATCAGCAGTTTGTGACAGCCCCCACTGGGCCTGAGGGACAGACAGACAGACAGATACCTAACCAGGCTGTCGTGGCCTCAATATGCTGCTTTAGCATTCTACTAGGGAGTGTTATCTTGCAAGTGGTCAATGCATTGCTTTCAAATAAAGTGATGTGGGCTGATTGGGTGTACTGTGCTATGTGCCGTGTTGGCCTGAAAAAACACACTAACCAAGCCATCTAGTGGTTATATTACACACTGGTAGTGGTACACACGCTACACACTGATATGAATCTAGTACTGAAAAGGCGTGTTACATGACCTGGTTATGGATAGCGCTGGTCACAGCACTGCAGACAGTACACTATGCTGGTAGTAGTCACCACCAACAGTAGCTGATGGTACATCCTGGGTATGAATGGTGAGGAGTGTGTTCAGTAAAACCATCAACACTGTGTTTGGTAGGTACCTGGTTGTGCACAGTGTTGAGCTGGTTGTTGAAGGTCATGGTGAGGTTGGTAGAGGTGCTGGGGGCCACGTGGGTGATGAAAGGGGTCTTGCTCTGGTTGACCGTGTCGTACATGCCCACACGACGCTTACAGATGTCCATGTTCTGGAAGCAGGACTTGACACTGTGAAGAGAGGGAGGGGGAGAGAGGAAGGGAGGGGGAGGGAGGGAGAACGGGAGAGAGAGAGAGTTACATGTGCCTCAGTTAAATATTTATCAGTATGACTTTCTCCAGATAATCTGTTTCTCCCAGCTAACAGATAACTTTCTAAATGAGAAATGTGAGGGGATCTCTAGACGTACTGTGTGCTGTGGGGGAAGTCAAGGAGGTGGGTCATGGTTACGAATGGGTGATTGAGGGTCTCGATGGGGGTGATCCGTTTGTCCGCGTCGATCGTAAGCATCTTGGTCAACAAGTCGATGAACTCTCTACGGTCTGCCTTCTCCGCCAGCATGTCACTGCCCTCCAGATCTGATGTCATATTCACCTGCAAACACACATACACTTTTAATTATCATTTCAAAGTCTGCAGAGGGTCTTTTGCAAATGACATCCTATAATCCCTTTATAGTGCACTACTTTTGACTAGAGCTCTATGGGGCCTAGTCAAAAGTAGTGCACTATATAGTGAATAGGGTGCCATTTCAGAGGCAGGCTGAGTGTTGTACTGTACTGTTGCTGCAAACAACAGGAAAAACACTGCCAATTTTTTTATAGAACTATTAAAAAACACATACAGTAATGGGTGTTGACATCAGTGTCACAGGACAAAGTGATAACCATGCACCTTACTGACATTACAAACATTTCCACTGGTATTCATAGCAGAGTGGAGCAACTTAACTTTCACTGGCGCCGTCACAGAGAGTTATATCTACTGCCCGAGAAGTGAAAATAAACACAAAAATAAACCTGATACGTACTGCTGTTTGCTTATTAAAAGAGACATAAAGGACACCTTCTGAGCAGCCTCTGAGTGCCTCTAGAGCTGACATAGACATATATTCTGGATTACTTCTGGGAGCCTGCCTTCGAAACATAATGTTGGTTCATGTGTCCTAACCATTCCGGTTGAGGTTTTTGGAGAAACACTGGACAGCAGTGCAGCAGAAATCTCCTTGGGTGGAAAGTTAGCAGTGTTTAGAGACAGATGCAGGGACAGAGGTAGACAAAAAGAGAGAGGTAGAGAGAGAGGTAAAGGCTGAGAGATAGGTAGAGGCTGAGAGAGAGGTAGAGGCAGAGAGAAAGGTAGATTCTGAGAGGGAGGTAGAGGCAGATATAGAGGTAGAGAAGGAGGTAGAGGCTGAGAGAGAGTTAGAGAGAGATAGAGGCTGAGAGAGAGGTAGATGTAGAGTGAGAGGTAGAGAGAGAGGTAGAGGTAGAGATAGATAGAGGTAGAGAGAGAGGTAGAGATAAATGTAGAGGCTGAGAGAGAGGTAGAGGCTGAGAGAGAGGTAGAGGCAGAGAGTGAGGTAGAGGTAGAGAGGTAGAGGCTGAGAGAGATGTAGAGGCTGAGAGAGGTAGAGTAGAGAGATAGGTAGACGGAGAGGTAGAGTCTGAGAGTGAGGTAGAGCCTGAGAGTGAGGTAGAGGCTGAGAGAGATGTAGAGGGAGAGGTAGAAGCTGAGAGAGAGGTATAGGCTGAGTGGGGGTAGAGGCAGAGGGGGGGTAGAGGCAGAGAGTGAGGTAGAGGCAGAGAGAGAGGTAGAGGAAGAGGCAAAGGCAGGGGCAGAGAGAGCTAGATAGGTAGAGGCAGGGGCTGAGCAGAGGGAGGTAGAGGAAGAATCACAGGCTGAGGGGGCAGAGACTGAGGCAGAGGCTGATCTGGAGCAGCCCACAGCCTTCAGTGGCATATCTATGTCTGGGGGACAGGGACACAGACAGGGTCAGGGATAGGCATGCTGTTTATTGGGATTACCATGACAAGATAGTGGGCCCGTTTTTCATAAAGACACACGGCTTATCTCTGTAGCCCTGCTACAGGGACTATCTGATGTACAGCCAGTAAACGCCAACCAATCTGATTCAGTTCTCGTTCAAGTTATTCAGGCTCTGTCCCTAACCCCTCCCCGCCTCGCACATCATCACTTGGCGTGATAAAGGAATAATCTCTGGAATGAGGTGAGGAAATAATCACACTGTCCTCTAAGAGGGAAAGATGACTTTGGGAAATGCGCTCGGTCAGATTGCAAATGTGTCGCCTCGCCTCTGTATGTCTGCCGCGGCAATCTAACTCCATACTAACTGTAGCACAGTAGAAATGTACGTATTTGAATGTTACAGAGAATACCATGCATAGGTATTGTAGTGCATTGATTAAATGCAGAGAGAGCAATGTCTCCATAGGAGTGTGCTTGATAATTAAGTTCAAGAGCAGCAAAGCAGTAGAAGACTTTTAGCATAATCATCACTTCTCTTTATCCTGCCACAACACAAAAAACTAAAACATTTGTCACGTTCCTGACCTTATTTCCTTTATTTTGTCTTTGTTTAGTATGGTCAGGACGTGAGCTGGGTGGGCATTCTATGTTATGTGTTTCTATGTTGGGTTCTTTTCAATTAGCCTGATATGGTTCTCAATCAGGGGCAGGTGTTTTACGTTTCCTCTGATTGAGAACCATATTTAGGTAGGCTGTTCACACTGTTTGTTTGTGGGTGATTGTTCCTGTGTCAGTGCCACATGGGACTGTTTCGTTCGTTCGTTCGTTCGTTCGTTCGTTCGTTCGTTCGTTCGTTCGTTCGTTTGTTCCTGTTCGTGCGTTCTTCGTTGTCTGTAAGTTCTCATGTTCAGGTCTGTTTACGTTGTTTGTTATTTTGTAATTTATCAAGTGTGCTTCGTGTTCGTCTTTCTTTAAATAAATCATTATGTCTTCAAACTACGCTGCATATTGGTCCGATCCATGCTCCTCCTCAGATGAGAAAATATTTACTAATTAACTAAGGTCAAAAAATGTATAAAAAGTAACACAATACAATAACAATAACGAGGCTATATACAGGGGGTACATACAAGTCAATGTGCGGGGGTACAGGTTAGTCGAGGTAATTTGTTCTGTCTCAGCCTCCAGTATTTATGCTGTAGTAGTTTATGTGTCGGGGGGCTAGGGYCAGTCTGTTATATCTGGAATATTTCTCCTGTCTTATCCGGTGTCCTGTGTGAATTTAAGTATGCTCTCTAACTCTCTCTCTCTCTTTCTTTCTCTCTCTCTCTCTCGTAGGACCTGAGCCCTAGGACCATGCCTCGGGACTATCTGGCCTGATGACTCCTTGTTGTCCCCAGTCCACCTGGCCGTGCTGTTGCTCCAGTTTCAACTGTTCTGCCTGCGGCTATGGAATCMTGACCTGTTCACCGGACRTGCTACCTGTCCCAGACCTGCTACCTGTCCCAGACCTGCTGTTTTCAACTCTCTAGAGACTGCAGGAGCGGTAGAGATACTCTGAATGATCGGCTATGAAAAGCCAACTGACATKTACTCCTGAGGTGCTGACCTGTTGCACCCTCGACATCCACTGTGATTATTATTATTTGACCCTGCTGGTCACCTATGAACATTTGAACATCTTGGCCATGTTCTCTTATCTCCACCCGGCACAGCCAGAAGAGGCCTGGCCACCCCTCATAGCCTGGTTCCTCTCTAGGTTTCTTCCTAGGTTCTGGCCTTTCTAGGGAGTTTTTCCTAGCCACCGTGCTTCTACACCTGCATTGCTTGCTGTTTGGGGTTTTAGGCTGGGTTTCTGTACAGCACTTGAGATATCAGCTGATGTAAGAAGGGCTTTATAAATAAATTTGATTTGTACGTGTAGGTAGGGGTAAAGTGACTATGCAAAGATGATAAACAACGAGCAGCAGCAGTACAAAAACAAAAGGGGGGTGGKGCAATCTAAACAGTCCAGGTGGCCATTTGATCAATTGTACAGCTGTCTTGTGGTTTGGGGGTAGAAGCTTTTAAGGAGCCTTTTGGTCCTAGACTTGGCGCTCCTGTACCATTTGCCGTGCAGTAGCAGAGACAACAGTCTATGACTTGGGTGACTGGAGTCTTAAACAATTTTTTGGGCCTTCCTCTGACATCGACTAGTATATAGGTCCTGGATGGCAGGAAGCTTGGCCCCATTGATGTACTGGCCCGTACGCACTACCCTCTGTAGCGCCTTGCGGTCAGATGCCGGGCAGTTGCCATACCCTTAAGATGCAACCGGTCAGGATGCTCTCGATGGTGCAACGTTTTGAGGATCTGGGGACCCATGTCTCCTGAGTGTTTGGACCATAATAGTTTGTTGGGGATGTGGACACCAGCATACTTAATGACGGTGTTGGAGTCGCGCTTGGCCACGCAGTTGTGGGTGAACAGGGAGTACAGGAGGGGACTAAGCACGCATTATTTAAAAAATGACGAGTGTCTGTAAATGCATGTATTTTACAGGGTGACTTTTACTTTTAATTGAGTCATTTTCTATTAAGGTATCTTTACTTTTACTCAAGAATGACAATTGGGTACTTTTTCCACCACTTCTTCAGAGACACATCTGCTATCATAGAATATAATCTAGAATCTAGTAATTATATTTCTATGCTGCTGAGGATCTGTGACATGGCACTCCACAACACAAAAACAGGACAGCAGATGCTATTATAGAAACATAATCTAGAATCTAACTCTTCTATTTCTATGCTGCTGAGGGCTGTGACATGATATGGCACTAGAGAACATGAGGACAGGACAGAAGATGTCCAAGCAGCACTGGGACACATCCGGCTTCCTGTGCCTGAGGAGAGGTGGAATTAATCATTGCAAAACTGTGATCTGTAACGAACAACTACAAAACTCTAGTTTAAAACATCAGGTTTAATGTTGGACAACTTAAGTGCTGAGGGAAAACCAACAGCATCACATTTGGGTTGAGGTCAGTAATAATACTCAGAGGCAAGAGAGAGTAGCTTAAGTGAAACTGAACGTGAGGAGCAGTACGCTTGTATTTCAGCGATTGCTTCACTGTTAGTAACGTTATTGTAAAGTCATGCTGGGTCTCAAAGTGGTGTGGTTAAAATGTACTCACCACCCAGATGTCTTGCCCTCCCTAATTCTCTTTAGACCTCCATCAGGCTCCATTCAGTTCAGTTGGTGTCACGGCCTGACCTTAGATATCTCTGTTTTTCTATATATTTTGGTTAGGTCAGGGTATGACTAGGGTGGGTACTCTAGTTTTTGTATGTCTAGGGGGTTTTGTATGTCTATGTTGTCCTGATATGGTTCCCAATCAGAGACAGCTGTTTATCGTTGTCTCTGATTGGGGATCATATTTAGGTAGCCATTGTCCTCATTTGTGTCTATGTATAGTTGCCTTAGTGCACATCAGTAGCGTCACGTTTCGGTTGGTTGTTTTGTTAGGTGAGTTTCAGTTTATAAAAATTATGTGGAACTCTACTCACGCTGCGCCTTGGTCTCATCATTATGACGAACGTGACAGCTGGTCCTAAAAAGGGATCGGAGATGGGTCCTCCAGAACTTTAAGTTCTCCCCACATTTCCCACAACAGTATGGAGGCCACAACAATCTCAACATGGGCAGACGTCCCGGTAACTGACCCAAATCTCTCTCTCCAGTCCCTCTGTGCCTTCAGCTATCGTCCATTACACAAATGAAGACAGATGTCCACACTGCTTATTTATTTATCTAGCCCTGGATTCTGAGCCTGAGATTCTCCTCATTAGGACTGGCTCTCAGTCTACTGTTTCTTTCAGTAACCTTGTGTGTCAGTGTGTGTACGCTTGTGTGTGTGTGTGTGTGTGTGTGTGTGTGAGCGTAGTATGGGTCAGAGAGGATCAGAGTGAGTGCTGACCCTGGTGATCTGGCCTGTGCATGTTGATTTCATTAGACCACTGTTTTGTGACTGGGAGTAGGAGCAGCTTGGAGGTATGGCCTCCTAAACTAACCAAGGCAGAGGCACTAACTTCACCGAGCACCACTTCCGCTGGGCCTGCACACTATGCCAGACATGGAGCACTCTGGCTGGGCACTGGGTCAACTCTAATAGTCCAGATGGGACAACAGTGAAGTGAACACATGTGTAGGTTTGCATGAGGTGGAGGATCTCAAGGGCTTTTTGTGCCAGACTGTGTGCGTGTTGTGTGTGTGTGTGTGTGTGTGTGTGTGTGTGTGCGTGTGTGTGGAGGAAACTGCAGTCATATTACCTGACTTAAATGGTCATGTACATTGACAGCTCCTTATCCTCCCTTGAAGAAACAAGACATTTTAGATGCCTGGGAAATGTATCAGGGTTTCTATGCGTCATTACCTGTATGTACTGTATGTGTGCTG
Organism: Salvelinus sp. IW2-2015; assembly: GCF_002910315.2. Taxonomy (NCBI): domain Eukaryota; kingdom Metazoa; phylum Chordata; class Actinopteri; order Salmoniformes; family Salmonidae; genus Salvelinus; species Salvelinus sp. IW2-2015. The sequence continues at coordinate 79,985,476 of NC_036842.1, read as the reverse complement.
GAAAAACGAGTATGTTTGGGCGGGTGACAGTAATAACAAAATATGGACAGAGACACTATCATATCATCATAATCTGCTAAATGTGTATAGGTCTATGTCAACTTTCCCACCGTGATCAGAATGAGCATTAGGGAGAGGAGACAAGTTATGAGACGAGTGACATAACATATAAGCTGTCTGTTGACAGTGCTTTCCACACCAGGGTTGGGTATGAGTCACTTTCTGGTTACTTAACATTGTAATGTGTCCTCTACTACCTGGACTTGTCCAACAAGAAACACCTATTTTCTTTTTACTAATGAATACAACCTAGCATAGGGCTAAAGGCTAACTTGCTGAGTCATAGACACAACACTGTCTGGGTTCCCACACTGCAGCTCCTCTAGCCTTCTCTGTCATGTTGTGTACATGTACTACACAGACGCATCCAATTAGGGGATGGCCACAACATTCTACTCAGCTTAAATAAGAAAGCAAACTACACACATCAAAGACTGTGACCGAGTTGACCACATGCTCGACTCCGATATTGGTCTGTCATTTATTAAGAAGAAAAGAAGAATCAGAAATGAGGAAGGGTTTCGGTCAGAGTGCAGCTGCTTTCATTTCCCTCTTGAGACTAACTGCATATGCATTGGGGTGTCTGCTGCCTGAGGGTGTGTGTGTGTGTGTGTGTGTGTGTGTGTGTGTGTGTGTGTGTGTGTGTGTGTGTGTGTGTGTATTGTATATACAGTGCTCTGAACCTGAGCCATATCATCCAGGCAGTTAAAGATGTACTTCCGGGCCTCCTTGGACTTGATCACCGTCTCTCCCTCATGGTCCTCTGGTGTCTGTGGAGAGAAGACAAGAAGCAGATGTTCCATTCAGTTCCCATCAGAGTTCCTCTAGTCTCTGAAAATATTTACATTTCCCTCATTACAGATTCATGTTAACCAGCAGCAGGACTGAGCAAGCTAGCAGGACTGTGCAAGCTAGCAGGACTGAGCTAGCTAGCAGGACTGAGCTAGCTAGCAGGACTGAGCTAGCTAGCAGGAATGAGCAAGTTGGCAGCACTGAGCAAGCTGGCAGTACTGAGCAAGCTAACAGGACTGAGCTAGCTAGCAGGACTGAGCTTGCCCTTTTAGCAACCCTGGGGTAACACACAAACTCTAATCAAACAGCCATGTCTGGGGAGCAGGGCTGGCGTGGTGGAATACACACACATCTGTGCTCACACACACACAAACGTGCGCATGGACACACACACACAGGCAGGGACACACATATACACACGGAAACACACAAATACACATACACACCCACAATAATCTTACAGACCTATTAGCAGAGGAAAACTCTGACAAAACACACTGTAGTATTACAGTATCATAATGTTCACGGTTGCTGTCAAATGGAAAAACATGGCAAGCCAAGATCGAAGCGAAGCTTAGCAATCCCTCTGACAAACCTATCCCTGTGTCTGACTCAGTGAAGGGGAAAAAGTTGTTGGTTGCTAGCTATTCGATTTTCCACATGCCAACAACCATGAAAAAAGACGCAGTTGCAGCCGTGTTATAATATACAAAGTAATAACTTGTCTGTGACAGGCTCTTGTATAACTTGAGAGCACACATGCACACACACACACACATACACGTTCACACACACRWWCACACACACAAACACACTTTAAAACAGACAGGTTGTTATCATCCAAACTTACTGAAAGGTCAACATTAGTATGCAAGGAGCACGCTATATTATTGGATGTCAATGTGGTATTGTTGTGCGTCATTTTGTACGGATAAGAACTAAGACGTGTCCTAAATGGTACCCTATTCTAGGGCTTCACAAATAATGACATTTTAATTGAAATTGCAATATTGACATGTGGAATATCCACATCGCAAGAGAATGCACTATTTTTTATGCCATGAATGTAACATTCAAATGTAATAAGGGTCCCCTGGGAAACTCTGACCAACACTTTGGTTTCTACCCCGTCACAACAACTTCTACTGTACCTGGCTTTTTCATTAGTTGTCATGCCAAACAACACCAACTATAGAATCTGAACATACAGTTAATTTTGCAATATTTGGTAAAAAAACATAATTAGATTATTTGCCAACGTCGTGCACCCCTACCCTATTCCCTATATAGTGCACTACCTTAGAACAGGGTCAAAAATAGTGCACTTTATAGGCACTAAGGTGCCATTTAAGACACACTTGTGTTGAGACCTGATCAATCTTGGAAGAGAACATCACTAAGTGCAGTGGAGCAGTGAATATAGCTGTATCCAGCGGAGATATTAGTATTGTGGAGTCAGGACGTGCAATACTAAAACTATTGTCTGCAGATATGACACAAGACATTTTAAAAATCCGGCCAGCTCCACTGAGTCCCTGCATAGAGTGTGTGTGTGTGTGTGTGTGTGTGTGTGGTGTGTGTGTGTGTGTGTGTAGTGTGTGTGTGTGTGTGTGTGTGTGTGTGTGTGTGTGTGTGTGTGTGTGTGTGTGAGAGCGCGCGCGCGCGCGTGCGTGCGTGCGTGCGTGTGTGTGTGTGTGTACACGTGTGAAGAGACATCCCCCTGAGCTCGATTCGCCAGACCCAGTTCCAGTTACCAAATCCTCTCAAACAAATCCATGTAGCTGTCATTAGGCTTTCACTTTGTTTAGAGCCAGCGTTGAGTCTGTCCTGTGAATGCCTCACAATGGGCTTCTATAGTTGTACAGTATCGAATCCTCTGGAACAACGCTCTGTGAAACCTAACTGCTCTTTTGATCTATATGGAAAGTTTTGGTGCAACAAAAGGGCAATCATAATTAGTATTTCTCAAGTGTGTGTGTTTATGTGTGTGTGTGTGTGTGTGTGTGTGTGTGTGTGTGTGTGTGTGTGTGTGTGTGTGTGTGTGTGTGTGTGTGTGTGTGCTACAGGCCTACCTTCAGCCTCCACAGGGGGTAGTTGGTGGAGTCTGTGTCTCTGTTGAAGAATCTGGTAGTCTTAGTCCCTGCACTCAGGAGGAACTCCGCAGGCAGCCCCTGTGTCTGAGAGATGTATCGGATCTACAGGAGGACAAATATCAAATAACACATCAACTATGCATTCAGAGTTTCACAATATCAACCAAACAACATTAAAATGAAGACATGCAAAATAAGGCACGATTAATTGGATATTGTTTTGCCCTTTTGAGGCAAATTGATTTAACTGAAAATCTTAGTGAGAGTTAGAAAATCATTGCTGGGGGAAATCATTGGGGTGATTATGCTATAATAATCATAACTCCCCAATATGTTCACTGCAGAGGGAATATGCTTAGACCCATACTGATGCAGTATCATCCATTATTAATAAAATGACAGTGTGTGACAAGGTTGTGTTATACATTAGATGTGACACATTTTCACAGCAGGGTCAACCTGGTGAGGTCATGTGGTCAGGAAAAACTCTGCCCTAACTGTGATGTATTACTGGCCATACAGTTTTCACCCAAGAAAGTTTTCACCCAAGAAAAACACCTGGAGAGATCTGATGTCAGGCAGTATCAGATGCTGCCTGGGTTCCTGTGTGTACTGTGTATGGTTAGTCCTGTTATGTGAGTGATAGGAATGAGGCCTGTGTGTGTGTGAGTGCGTGTGTGTGCATGCATGCGTCTCTGTTTGTGTCTGTGTGGTGTCTCGTCTCCCCCGACAGACAGGCAGCTCCTGATCCCTCTGCAACCTCTCTGTTTATCCCAGCAGATGCCACTGAGCCACTCGCCCCAATTAGCAGCGCTCTGGTGCTCCAGAGCAACACATCTCTCTGTTCCGCTCATCTCTCTCTTTCTGTTCCTCCCTTCCTTCTAATCTGCTCTCATCATCTCTCACTCTCTCTCATCTCTCTCTTTTCATCTCTCTCTCTTCTCTCTCTCTCCTCTTCTCTCTCTCCTCTCTCTCTCTCTCTCTGTCTCTCTCTCTCTCTCTCTCTCTCTCTCTCTCTCTCTCTCTCTCTCTCTCTCTCTCGTCTCTCTCTCTCGTCTCTCTCTCTCTCTCTCTCTCTCTCTCTCTCTCTCTCTCTCGTTAACAAACTCACATTAGGCTCTATGGGAAAGCCTTGGGCGAGTGTTGCTCCATCTCTCAGAGCAAATCAAGCTGTTTTTTTTCACCCGTGCTGAAACATATCTAAGAGCAACTCTAATTTGCAAAGCTCTCAAATTGATGCTCTCCCCATCCCTAACTTCTAACTTACACTAAATTGTGACATTGACTTCTAGTGATATCTTAGGACTGGTCTTGAAGTGGACTAGTGACTCTTATATACCTTTCATACTAAGACGTTTTTCTGTCAACTTTACCATACTGCCAACTTTTTTCCGCCTTTTCCTTACCTGAAAGGTATTGCCGCTATCAAAGCCAAAACATTTATTTTCACCTAACGACCTAGTAATCATTTCAGTAAAGTTCTGCCTACGGCTTAGTATGAAACGTATCTGTAATGCTGAGGCGGGATTGGCACACACAACGCTCTTAAACTCTTGATGATTGCTAGGCAGGACCAGTTAACCATTGTCTTGCCAGTTCTAAACTTTGTGAGGCATGTCACTTCATGTCACAGCCAACCACTAAGCATGCACTGTTTTCTGAACCACAACTTGATGGATCCATAAAGAATTACTGTGGGAATAAATATAACTGAATTACAAAAATATTGGAAKAAAGTAGGCTAACGCAATTGAAGGCACGTATCAAAACGTTGCTTACTGAAACTCCCAAAGTCCTCCAATCTATGTAATACTGTACATTTTAAGCAATAGCCTACCCGCCAACTAGATTATAATTTCAGCACCGTTTTGATTGGGACAGCACCATCGCACTGCTTTCAGACAATCAATGTCAGATTTTAGTTTTCACGGAATCTTTGTTTGGATATTGGTTAGAAAGGGGAAATGTTAGCTACGTTGAAGTGAGTGCTGCTCATGATCATCTTGTCTGGTTGGCTCATTTATTACAACATTTAGCCAGAATGTTATGGAGTTTAACAAGTGGATTATTTACATTTTATTAGTCTTATAATGTTTCTTAGGACCTGTCTAAACAAATTAATATTGGATTTATTTTTGATGGTGTATATTCAATGGATTTATTAAAATAGATGCCTACCCACCACTACTACCACTCATCACCAGTGATGCATGCGGGAGATATAAAAGGCATATGCAGGCAAGAATGTGGTCAAAATGGGCCTGTTTACAAGGGGTCATATAAACATTTCCCAATTCTTTCTACAGGCAAAATACCATAGATCCTATGTGAAAGCAGTAATAACTCTTAGTACGTCACTGTTGCAAAATGCACACCTTGATTGATTGCATTTCCTGTTTATTGTATCATTCAGAAACAACTTCTTCTAGTTCTTGTCTTGGATGCTTTCTCTCATTTAGGCATCACTCATTATCTTTCAGATTGTCACCCCCTATGGGCAGACCCTCAGACCTACCTGGTCGTACTCGGAGGCCCCTGGGTAGAGGGGCCAGCCTAGGAAGAGCTCAGCAATGACACAGCCCAGGGACCACATGTCGATGGCCTCACAGAAGGGCAGGCCCAGGATGATCTCCGGAGCTCTGAGGAGAGAGAGAGGGAGGGAGGGAGAGAGAGACAGCATGGTTAGATACAGGCCAGAGTATTTCTGTAAGGTAAGCAATGGTTCAAGAAGGGGAACCTGTATGAGTTATGGAACTGACCGCACATTGTATCTAACCTGGAAAAGACCATGACAGAGATTCAAACAATTGCAGATAAACGACCTGTGCACTGCGATTTACTTTTCGGCTTGAGCTAACTTCGCGTTTACAGCGAACATGATCTCCATAAATGTCGGGGAAATAGCTTTTAAAAGTCTATTGCTGTGTGCAGGTTCTTATTAAGTCCCGGCCCTGCGTTGGATTAAATCCCGGCCCATGTCATAACACAATGTGTTGATGTAACACTAACTTTAATGAAAGATCTCATCTGGGAGAAGCGAACAAATGAGTGACATTCCTTTTCTTCAGTGTTAGGAGTAGCAGCTAACCCTCCCAAGACATCAGCAAACTGGGCCTCTATTCAAAACATTCCCAAAACAAACTTAATTAGATTACATTGCCAGCAGCAGTCTTAACGTCCCGCCCAAGATAAACTAATCAATCAGCCTGTCATTCCCTGATATGTTATCTTACACTGATCTCAGACCAGTTCTCAGGCATTTAATGCAAACACCTCACTTGTTTAGAGAAGCTTAGAGAAAAGTTGAAGGACTTTGTTTTCTTTGATTCTCCTTCATATGGAACTGGCAGTCACGCTGTTGATCTTAGTGCTGACCGTGGGGGGGGCCGGAGCTAATTGATTGATAGCCGTGCAAGAGCAAATCAGGATGCCCAAACCTTGGGGAGTCTGGTTTCTGGGATAAAATATGGGGGAGGGGAGAGTGGGAGGGTAATCTAGGGAAGAAGATGGGGCTTGGTTACAGTGGCCCTATGTGGAATCAATTATGCTGCCATGAAAAATAAAATCAACATATATATCCACAGAGCCAGAGCAACTCCGACTCCGGGCCGTTTGCAAAGGCCAGTTAAAAACCCCAGAGCCTGGTAACCAGGTTCCTAGACTTCTGGTCCTTTACAAAACACAGGGGCCAAGTGGACACTTCCCGACTGCCACTGATAAATAACTGGGTCTGAGTGAGCACTGAACAGCAAGAAAATCACTGTCTCTGTTATACGAATGCCACGACTGACAAACCGTTTAGAAAATGATCCCTTTTATTGTGGACTCACCATGAGCTCTGTTACACTAGACCAGATAGATTATTATGCAGTCCACTGAGCTGAAGTCTCTGATGAGCATTTCAATTACTAAGCAGACTGCCTCGGTCCCCAATGAGGGAAACTCACTGTGACACACACAAACACACACGCATGTGCCTACATGTACACACGCACGCACGCGCGCACGCACAAACATAAATACACACACACTAGAGAAACATTATCAGTGATACATTTTAATGGCGTGACAAGAATTCTCTGAGCTTTAGGCTGATCCTTGCCGAATTCCCTGCCTGTGGTGGTCATGACAACGGGGCGAGAGGAGAGGAGCGGAGGAGCGCAGGCTCCAAGGCAGCCTGAGAGGGAGACAGAGAAGTAACTCCTTGCTGGGAGCGTGCTGGACAGGCCCAGACAACGTGGATAAGAGCAGGGCTAAGAGCAGGGCTCTATGGGACTGGGGGAGGGGAGTGGCAGTGGGGGGAATCTGATCACATTTGCCACATGGGACTCAGACTTCTCTCTTCTCGGACCTTCCTCACTTGTCTATTTGTGAAAGAGATGGCAGGTTTAACATTGTGAGAAACAGCTGGGACCAAGACAACACACCCCGACAACACACCAAGACAACACACCCCGACAACACACCAAGACAACACTCCCCGACAACACAACACACCAAGAAAACACATGACAACACAACACGACAACATACCACGACAACACACCAAAACGACAAAACACCAAGACAACACAACACAAAAACACACCGGGACAACACCCCCAAACGAGTCTGAAGGAGGGTTATATTACACACTCAACACACAATGAGCTGGGCCATCTATTGTGGGTTGCCAGAGCAGATAGCACTGGGCAGGACACTGTGTGCTGAGGGGAGTAAGGGAGGGAACCTGAGCTATGAGGCCAGGGTCAGTCATCACAATACTCCCTCTTCAAACTGCATGGGCTTTCTCTTTAGAGAGGTATGAGGTTAGGAGCTTTACAATGAGGGATGCAGAGGCTGACACACCACGCGCAAACACACCAGCACCACACCACACACACCACACACACCCAGGCACAACACACACACACACCCAGCACACCACACCACAACACACACACACACACACACACACACACACACACACACACACACACACACACACACACACACACACACACACACACACACACACACACACACACACACACACACACACACGACCACACACACACACTAAACCAGACAAAATAGATACTGTGGTTCTGGCTGACATAAGCTCGGCAAATAGCCAAGCTTATGGAAAACTACTTTGTAACTTTCCGTTGCTGAAGATAAGCTTTATTGCATACACACACACTAATGTGACACCCTTCCCCTAACATGTGTACAGTTTCCGGTTTCCCCAGAGAGACTTAGGGTCTTTGCTCTCTGATTAGTACACACACACACACACGCACACACGCACACACACGCCCTCTATTTGCATAAGTATACTTATCAGACACCTCAGGCCCCAGTGCTCCCAACACTCAGGTCACAAAAACCTTCTAACTCCCACAAGATCCTTCCTAGAGGTTACAGCGAGCACCGCTCCCCTCCCATGCATTACCAATCTCCCTGAATAATTAGCGTCTGTTTAGCATGAAATGAATATGATACAACAACCAATCATGGGGAAATGCTGCGCCGCCTCAATGTTCTTTTCCATGGTTGACTGTGTGCCACGTTTGATGTCATGGAACTGTGGGTTTTTTATAACAGTCAGCTTTGGACCATCCTATTTAAATTAGAGAGCAATTATTCCTGCATCTTTAGCTGTGTGTGTGTGTGGAGGGGGTTTTGTGTGTGTGTATGTGTCTATCTGTGTGTGTGTGTTGGAGGGGTTTGTGTGTGTGTGTATTGTGCTATCTGTGTGTGTGGGGGGGTTTGGTTTGTGTTGTATGTGTCTATCGTGTGTGTGTGGAGGGGGTTTGTGTGTGTGTGTATGTGTCTATCTGTGTGTGTGTGTGGAGGGTTTGTGTGTGTGTATGTGTCTATCTGGTGTGTGTGTGGGAGAGGTGGGGGGGTTATGTGTTGTGTGTGTGTGTGTGGTGTTGTGTGTGGTGTGTGTGTGTGTGTGTGTGTGTGTGTGTGTGGTGTGTGTGTGTGTGTGTGTGTGTGTGTGTGTGTGTGTGTCTGTGTGTCATGTTCAGGTCCATTAGAGCTGATGATGTTATGCTTGGATCAGTTTCCGGCAGCAGCTTCTCGATCCAGGCCCTTTTCAATGATCCACTGCCCTGGTCTCACTGAGGTCCAGCTGCACTCCATCCGTCCCTGCTAACCCAACACAACGATCACGTTCATGAAATCAAACCAGTAATGCAAATCTCCTCACTGCTTCCGTGGCATGCAAAACACAGCAGCTGCTGCTGATGCAGGCCCTGGTAAACACACATCTGTGCAGCTCACACACCTCTCCTCTTCTCCCTCTTTCCTTCCTTCATCCTCTCCTCCTTTTTCTTCTTCACGCCTTCCTCCTTCCTTCACTCCTCTCCTTCTACACTCTCCTTAAGGACACAGAAGCAGGATTCTGGCTCCTTTAGCACATAGATAGTGTAAAGTATGAGCCCTACAGCTAGGGTTACAGCAGTGCTCCATAAGAGGTCATAGATAGTAGTGGTCAATACAGGAGATGGAATAGGTGTGGGTAAAACAGTCAAATGAAAATGGAAAATGCCAGGCAGTCAGGTGTTAACTGCTTACCACATCCTGGTGCTTTATGAGCAGAGCTGCATGCAAAACCTCAGCTACGTACGTACGTACACACACAGCACACAACACCACACACACCACACACACACACACACACACACACCACACCACACACACACACAACACACACACACACACACACCACACACACACACACACACACACACACACACACACACACTCTCAGATTGTGAAGTTTGCACTAGAGGGTGGTGTCACTTTGCAGTGCAAGGCCAATACAAAGATGCCATAAAGTATGTCTTTATCAGAGTAGCCCTATTAGATACAGCATTTGTGAACACATAGCCATTATCTTCTGGAAAGTTCCGTTGACACCACATGTGCAGCATGTGCACTCCATAAGCAGTGGCACAGAAACCACACCACCAATGTAACAGCTCTAAACTATACCTCATCTAACACATATACAGCAGCGAACAAGCTGGACCGGACCACAACACTCTGAGGAGGTGGAGTCATGCATGTGGCAGGCAAACTGGTACAATCCTTGCTAGAGTACTGTATGTGGGGGGAGGGGCGCTGTGACATCCTCCCAGCTGGCCTCTCATTGATGAGGCCGGTCCCCTGGGAGCTACAGTGATGGCACAACCCCACCACAATAAATGAATGGGGCCTTTCTTCTGCCCCCCTAAACTAGGGCAGGCAGACCAGGCGGGTGGGTAGACAGGCGAGCAGCGCCCATCTCCTCTCCTCCTGGACCCTCCACCCATACCCACGCACTGCACTGCAGCTGCTATTCCCGGCTCTGACATCATGGGCAGTGGGCACGTCAGGATGCATCCATCACCCTGACCTTCCTTCAGCTCGGCTTCACTTCAGTCTCCTGGCAGTCTGGCACATCACTGGTCTGGACCCCTGCATTTACATTTGATTGCAATGAGGTTGAACGATAGACACAATTTACTTTAAAGGACATCATTGCTTGGCATTGCAGCATTCACACTGGACGTTGTTTCTATTACAATGAGTCTGAACCATAGACCTCATATTTATTATACAGTATAGCTTACTGTATTCATATATGACATCATTGGTGTGAACTGCCATTGCAGGTGGTTCATATTTCTGATGAGTTTGAACTTTTCATGACAACTCTTGGTACAACAATAACTGCTCTTGTACAATGGAGTCAAACTCACACTACACTCGACAACTGCAGTAATTGCCTATTTACTGTTACGTTAACTAGGATGGTTGGGTTAACTTCATTTGAAGAGCTCTCTGCTTCCTGACGTGATGAACGGAGTACCATATTATAATATTATGTAATGCCCTCAGAGTTTGGTGGCAACCTCTTGACATATAACTCTTTGAAGGCCTTGTACCGAGTGACTGAGAGACAGAGGGAGAGTCCAGGGGAGAATCTAAATTGCATTTCCTTGATTCCTCATGTCCTCTCTCCACACCTCCTTCCAAAAGACATTGGATGGGTTTTGAGAAGGAGGTGAAGAGAGGACGTGAGGAATCAAGGAAATGCAATTGCGATTCTCCCCAGCACTATCCTCCACCTGTGGCCCCTCCTCTGGCCCATAAGTTAGTGGTTTCCTCTGTCAGAGAGGCTGAGACAATGAAACATGTGTGCACACACACACACACACACACACTAAAAAGAACCAACCCTGCCCAGCCATCGCGTGAGGGAGCGATGGGGCAGAGTGAATGCTAAATGCCTATTGAGGGCTGCATGATAAAAGGCTGTTCTTGGTCCTCCACGAGCCCCCGGGCCCCAGTCAAGAGATTTAGCTAGTTGTATAAGTCAGGACATAAACTTTTAAACAGACCTTGAGAAGTAGTATTTTCATTCAGGGTCCAGTTAACATTCCTTGTGCTCAAGGTGTTGTAAAGAAGGGATCCCTCTCTCTACTCAATAAGTTCTGATGGTGCTGTAACAGTTTCAACTGTTAATGCATTAGCATAGCTACAGTGGGTCCTCTTTTCAAAGTTGCGTCATACTGCGGCACACCTTCCGTGCTGCTGCAGCATTCTGCTGCTGCAGCATTTAATTGTCAGCCATTTTTTCTGTTACTGCGAGTTATTGCTAGTTTGACCACTAGAGGGAATCTTTGAGAAGCATTTGATTGTATTCCATATTGGCATTACCAGAGAATTTAAAACCTTTTTTGTAATAGCATAGTATATGCTTTTTAACCTTTCACGAGTATCTACCCCGGGTCCGGGATCACCCCCCACCCCCCCCACACTGAGTAGCATAGCCTAGCATAGCGTCACAATTAAATAGTAGCATCTAAATATCATTAAATCACAAGTCCAAGACACCTAATGAAAGATACAGATCTTGTGAATAAAGCCACCATTTCAGATTTTTAAAATGTTTTACAGGGAAGACAAAATATGTAAATCTATTAGCTAACCACGTTAGCAAAAGATAACGTAAACATCGCCAAAATATATTAATTTTTTACTAACCTTCTCAGAATTCTTCAGATGACACTCCTGTAACATCACATTACAACATACATATACAGTTTGTTCGAAAATGTGCATATTTAGCCACCAAAATCATGGTTAGACAATGACAAAAGTTGCCCAGCTGGTCAGACAATGTCGTGCGCCATATTAGACAGTGATCTAGTCGTATACATAAATACTCATAAACGTGACTAAAAAATATAGGGTGGACAGCGATTGATAGACAATTTAATTCTTAATACAATCGCTGATTTACATTTTTAAATTATCCTTACTTTTCAATACAGTTTGCGCCAAGCGAAGCTACGTCAAACAAAATGGCGTCATAAGCGATTAACATTTCTCGACAGAAACACGATTTATCATAATAAATTGTTCCTACTTTGAGCTGTTCTTCCATCAGAATCTTGGGCAAAGAATCCTTTCTTGGGTCTAATCGTCTTTTGGTCGAAAGCTGTCCTCTTGCCATGTAGAAATGCCCATTGCGTTCGGCATGAACTGGAACCGTGCCCAGAGATTCACAGTGTCTCAGAAATAAATGTCCCAAAATCGCACTAAACGGATAAAATTGCATAAAACGGTTTAAATTAACTACCTTATGATGTTTTAACTCCTATAACGAGTAGAAACATGACCGGAGAAATATAACTGGCTACACTAATGCTTGGAAAAAGAGCAGGTCGGTGTCCACCGCGCGCCCGACGCATCTGGAAAAGAGTTCCTACCTACACGTGTTTTGTTTATAGGGGCTGTGATTGCGCAATCGATACCATTCAAATCGTCATCA
>NC_036842.1:79950342-79972692 GCF_002910315.2 Salvelinus sp. IW2-2015 | reverse complement strand
CGACCACACTTTTCTACTCCGATGCAGTTCTCTTACTCCAATCCCGTGCTAGTCACCACATTTCGGGCTAAACGAACGATATGATAGCACCTAACCAAGAAAAAGAACCTTGCACCAGAATACAGCTCTGATCAACATATTTCCATGGCTATCGAGGATAGGCTTTTGTTACGAAAAATGTCGCATATGCAGATCCAGGCTACGCATACGCCCTTCGTACAAATTGCACCACTACCCCGTCAACAAATGGACTCAGGACATCACAATTACACTAGAGCAACGCTGATTAAACCAATTTTAGCTTAATCATCAAACCATTTGTTCACATTCGACACGCGTAGAAAAATACCACAGCATACCACCTAAATCGAAACAACGACCAGGGCATGAATCTCCATGGTGCAACTACACGAGACACCACATATTTCAGATCTTCAAAGTGCTCTTACAGCAAACACCAATAAATCCTTATCCGATTAGTCAATGACCACATATGCAAACGGTCTACCAACGAGCCAGTTGATTCTAGCCAAAAGCAGCCCGATAAGCCGTACAAAACGCGGCCAACAGAAGTACTATGTAAATTTTACTCTCCAACTAACCCTTGAAGCCACCTAGCAGCACCCCAATTCTTACTACCGTCGCACGATGACAACATCTCTTACCCTACCTCAGACCCCACAGACTCCGTCGCCACCATGAACATTCACATTGACCAACATACATCTATACAGTTGTTGGTTCCGGAAAAATGCCTGCATCATCTTAGCCCACCCAAAAAAATGCATTGCGTTAGGACCAATGAACACAAAGTTGCCCAGCTGGTTCAGACAATGTCGCTGCGCCATATGTAGACAGTTGACTCTAGTCGTCTATACAACAATATCATAAACGTGACTAAAAACAAATATAGGGTGGACAGCGCTAAGCATTCTTGTATCGAGAGACAATTTTTAATTTCTTACACACCAATGAACGCTGCATTTGTACATTTTCTAAATTATCTTCTTTACTTTTGCCACAGCCACGTCCAGTTTGCGCCAAGGCGAACTCGCGCTCACGTGATTGTCCTTCCCCCAAAAACAACACACCAATGCCCAGGCGTCATAACCGATGCCAACATTCTCGGACAGCGAAACACTGAGTTTATCCACATACATCCAATATCATTGTTCCTCGTCACCTCTGTATTGAGCGACCATCATCTGATCTTCCCATGCCAGAATTCTTGGGCACGAAACGGAATCCTCTTTCTTGACGCGCGGTCTGTCTAATGGTCTTGCTCGGGCTCGACAAAGCTGTCCCTCCCTGTCGCCCACCTGGCTAAGAAGAATGACCCATTGCCGACTATCGGGCGGCTCTGCGATGATACTGGAACCGCTTGCCCCAGCACGCATTCACCAGCTGTCTCACGAATCAAATGTCCGCAAAATCGCACCTACAAACGCGATATAAATGTGCTATAAAAACGGCTTTAAATAACTACCGTATGATGTTTGTATACTCCTATCAAGCGAGTAGAAACATGACCGGAGAAAAATATAACTGGCTACACTAATGCTTGGAAAAAGAGCAGTCGGTGTCCACGCAGCGCGACCCGACGCAGCTCTGGAAAGAGTTCCTACCATACACGTGTTTTTGTTTCTCACTAGGCCGGCTCCGGCTCGATCTTGTCCGCAAAGTCGGATACCATTCAAGATCGTATCTGCATTGCACGGTTCCAAACCGGCATCCTAGGGGAAGCACGTACAACCAGGCCCAGGACTGTCCTCGTTAATCGCTCGGATAGCAGGTTTCACAGGTGGACCTCTCCTTCCGGTAACACTGGACTCCAATGATCAGGGTGCACCCAAACAGATGCCTATGGTGTCACAACTCTGACTCCCCATGGTCAGTCGGGAACAAATGATCGCTTGACAACGCCAAGTCAACCCCGCCGCCGCCGAACCCGCAAGCCCCCGCTGGCCCCCACAGGCCACCAGGGCCCCCGCAGCGGCGCCCCGCGGGCAGCGTCAGCGTAAGCACCAGAGCCGGCCAGAACCGCCCCAGGCATGCCCACCTCAAGCAACAGTCGGATTAGGGAATGGCAGTTTCTGTTCCACTCAGAGACAAAATTCCAACGCCTATAGAAACTAGAGAGTGTTTTCATCCAATATTAGTAATAATATGCATATTGTACGAGCAAGAATTTAGTAGGAAGCCGTTTAATCTGTAATGCAATTATGCTAATAAGAGGAAAACAGCACCCCCTGTAGTCGCAAGAAGTTTTTTAATTAAGAAATGTGCTTAATTAATTTGATTATATTATGGTGTTTCTATAACCCTGAGGGTTTCCATTGGGACGGAGATGGAAAAGACTGCGCTGTCGGACAACGTGAACGGTTTGGGACGTAGGGCATACAGGCGCCATTGCCGCAGGGATTTTCATACAATTGTATATGCCTCTCATTAGCACAAACTGTCTGGGTCCACTATTCTCTGTAAATTCCAACAGCGCGCATAGTTAAAGTCGCCATATGCGTACAGTTCATTAGTGGATCCACTAACTACATCCTCTAAGCGCCATCTGACATTTTGAACAAGTAGTCATTTTCTATAATTCAATTTTTCAGTTAAAAGAAATGTTGTTCTATTTTGTTGTAATATAGGTGCTAGTGTGCAGGCCTACCAATACAAATCGTACTGCTAGTAAAACATCGCGGAAAAAGTGCGCGCTAATTCCGTTAACACAAGGGAGAGGCAGGCCTGTCGCACTGATTACTTCACTACGATCGCGATAGGCAACGTGGAAGCACCTGTGTGCCTAGTTGTTACTATTAGTGTGATATGTCCTATCACCGTCTACACATCTATCATTAACAATGGATGTATGAAAATCAGCGCAAGTAAAGTATAGGAAAAAACTCCCTGGAGATGAGCGTGAGGGTGGTGTCCAACAACACTGCCTTGGACTACGGTACTGGCCGTGACGTGGAACGGGAAAAAATATTGGCTGCTCATGCCTTACAAGGTCACATGCCGCACCGACGACCTCTGAGCTGGGTCAGCGCGCCCTCGTACGTGGTCGAATTGCGGACCGTGACTGCGGCCAACCTACCAGTCTACTGGTCTATTTAGCCCGGTAGGGAAAAAGATAACCCCTGTGCAGGGCCTCAACGACGGAAGAGGATAGCTGCCTTTATAACTAAGAATTCGACTGTTCTCCTTTCTCGTCTATAACTAGGAACCCAACACTGTCGCTACGTCTAAAAGTAAAGGTAAATATTACTACCTTACAGAGTGAGCCGCCCAATTCATCACATTTCTGCACGCACTAATATTTTCTAATTCTCTTGTCTTCAAATCCACACTTTACCCCAAATTGAGATGTAAAGTGAAATGAAATAAATCCTCCATTGATGGTTACTTGCAGGACGCCCCTAAGCGTTCCCGCACTGATGCGTGCCTCAGCCAGTCCAGCGCCCACCAAAACTGTCGCTAAGCGTCCCCGTGTAAAGAATAATTGTTGCCGCCTTTTGCTTTCAAACAAAACTCTTCTTTATTTAACCTGCTGTGTAGGGCGGGCCGAGCCATTAATTCACCTTTTTTTGGATAAAATAGTGCTCACTGCCCCAAATGTCAACTGGCTCTGCCTACTCATCCGCCAGACATAACTAACGATCGTAACGCCATGTATTCTCCATTAGCTACAGTTGCCCGTAGAGAAGACACACTTCTGATATCGTTCTAAAGAACCGTGCGTGATCTGGAAGCTCCATGTCTCGGCTCGGGTGAGGCATAAGCCCAGAATACCTTACCTGTACCAGAGGCAAAAACCGCATCCACATACTCACATACTCTGGGACAACCATTATCTTTGTCAGAATTTTTGATTTTTTTTTTTGCGCGTCACTGGTCTTTCTTTCCACGATCGGTTGTTCCATTGGCGACACCCAAGATGTTTCCGTAACAGCGGGAAGCCTTGTTTTGCAGTCCTACCGCTCATCCACTGGAATGGTCACCACGTCTTACTAGGAAATCGTGCCAGCGGTTGTAGGTAATATTCCCTTCTTTAGATGAATGACCAGTCAGGTAGGGCTATCGTAAATGCAAGGGGTCACTTTGAAGTAAAATTTGTTTTGAGAGAGGCACCTATTACCAAAAAAGCTTGCTGCCTCCAGCGTGTGTTTTTTTCTATTTTAATAACATACGTTACCTTCAACACAAGATCCATCCCCCGTAGTCCTTTCAGAACACTTGCACGTCAGCTAGCATTATTCTGTACGGGCCGAAGATCACCACCCGAAGTACAGGGGGTGACAAAAGGAAGGCGCGAACGGTGTCTGTGGTAAGGCGGGTTTAATTGGTAAACTTTTTGAGGATAGTTGCTCGCGAAGTGACGTGCGCCCAAGTCTGTGAAGCTGTCCGCATCTTGTTTTCGTGACTGCTGGAACACACGGCGGCCACATACTCAATAAATTTGACCTTTTGGCCGACAATATGAGTTCATCAGACGGACATTATTGTGAACAAAAGGACCATTTGGTGGCATGGTTATGGGGACCAATAAATCTGGGGCACATCAGACAACGTGCACGCGCCTCTTACTCGCCAAACAAAAGGGAAGGTCAGTTTGCCTAAGGGGTAAAGCTTCTGCGGAAGATTACTACACATTTTTTATTTCTGCGATTTGTTGTGTCGGTGCGTGGCAGTGCTGGAAATATGACTACCTCTCTTTTGGTTCTACGCACCTGTTGTGCCTATTCCTCAGAATCCCGACCTTATGATAAGCATCTTTATGCTTTCGTCCCGTCGGAGATATAATAAGCCTCTCTGTTGAACAGTCCTGAGCATGGTTGGCTGGGAATGTCACGCAACGCGTGTGTAGGCTTTAATTTGGTAGGTACCTGACAATGTGGTTCGGTGATTTGAGACTGAAGTGCCCGTCAGCTACGCACTATTCTTTCCTACGCATGTACTAACAGTTTCGATGCCCTTGAACGGCTCGCGGGAGCCACCTATCCGCCGCGCTCTGCTTACATCTTTGCACCGCCTGTCAGCGCTATTCCGCCAGCGGTGGGAACGGACTGCGTCCCACCATACGCCCACGACAACGGACCATTTACCCTCCAACCACTAACGTGAGATCCTCACTTTCGCGCTCCTTATGGTAAGGCGGTCCCCTACGCAGATATCACTACTGAAAAAATGATATATTTGTTGTCCCACCATTGCACAACCGTGATCTCCTCCTAGCCGCGAACGTCTAATTACATATGATGTATGATTGGAGGATTTTAATTGAATTATCTACAGGCGGGCGCGACATTTTCCAGTGTAGGATCTCTGGTAGAGGTGGCGATAGTCGTGGTACGAATATCTACAGCAGGGCTTCTATAGTAATTCTAAATTAACTGAAATAAATGTTTCAATAACGTTAAGTGCTTTGTTTAAAACAGTATGCATATATTTTGGAGAGCTTTACATTTTCAGTTTCACTCACTCAACCTTACCGTGACGGAGCTACGGTAGCAATAACGTAAAGGCATCCAGGGGAAGACGTAAGCAGTGTCCGTATCCTGATAGCGTTCACAGTGGCCTTTAAACTGACTCCAGATCAGGGGCCAAAATGTGTGAAATCTGACTCCATGTCAGGGAAATTGCTGTAGAATGAGTTCTGTTCCACTCAGAGACAAAATTCCAACGCCTATAGAAACTAGAGAGTGTTTTCTATCCAATATTAGTAATAATATGCATATTGTACGAGCAAGAATTTAGTAGGAAGCCGTTTAATCTGTAATGCAATTATGCTAATGAGAAAACAGCACCCCCTGTAGTCGCAAGAAGTTTTAATTAAGAAAGTTGGCTTAATTAATTTGATTAATATTATGGTGTTTCTATAACCCTGAGGGTTTCCATTGGGACGGAATGGAAAAGATGGCGCTGTACAACGTGACGGTTGGGAGTAGGCTACAGGATTGGAGGATTCTAAATTGTTTGCCTTCATTAGACAACTTTGGTCCAATATTTCTGTAATTCAGCAATATATATTCCCATAGTAATTCATTATGGATCCATAACTAAATCAACATCTGCATTTTGAAAGAGTCATTTTTATAATTATTTTATTAAAGAAATGTGTTTATTTGTTTATTAGGCTAATGTGCAGTCTACAATACATACTGTAGTAAACATGGGAAAGTGCCTAATTCCTTACACAAGGGAGAGCAGGCCATGTCTGTACTACAGAATGCAGGGCACGTGGGACACCTGTGTTATTTTATAGTTGTGATGTCTTCACTATTATTCTACAATGTAGAAAATAGCAAAAGTATAGAAAAATCCTGGAATGAGTAGGTGTGTCCAAACTTTTGACTGGTACTTGCTGGAACGGAAAATATGGCGCTGTACAATGTGACGGTCGGCAGTACAGTACTGGGCTATTTAGCTAAATAATCCCTGCAGGGCACGAGGAAGGAGTAGGCTGTCCTTGTAAATAAGAATTTGTTCTTAACTGACATGCCTAGTTAAATAAAGGTTACACTAAGAGCATAACATTTCTGCACCATAATTTTCTAATTCTTGTCTAACCAATACCCAAATGGAGATGAAGTGAAAATAAAAATCTCATTGATTTATCAAGACCAGTCCCAATGCTTGCCTCAGAGCAGCGCAAAACGGTGCTAAAATAATTGTAGGCTTTTGCTTCAAACTCTTCTTTAACTTCTTCGGGGTAGGGGGCAGCATTTTCACTTTTGGATAAATAGCATGCCCAAATTCAACTGCCTGCTACTCATCCCCAGAATATAAGATATGCATATTATTACTAGATTTGGATAGAAAACACTCTGAAGTTTCTAAAACTGTTTGAATCATGTCTGTGAGCATAACAGAACTTATGTAGCAGGCAAAACCCCGAGGACAAACCATTCAGAATTTTTATTTTTTTGAGGTCACTGTCTTTTCAATGAGTTTTCATTGGGACACCAGATTTCTAAGGGACTTGNTTTAACTTCTTCGGGGTAGGGGGCAGCATTTTCACTTTTGGATAAATAGCATGCCCAAATTCAACTGCCTGCTACTCATCCCCAGAATATAAGATATGCATATTATTACTAGATTTGGATAGAAAACACTCTGAAGTTTCTAAAACTGTTTGAATCATGTCTGTGAGCATAACAGAACTTATGTAGCAGGCAAAACCCCGAGGACAAACCATTCAGAATTTTTATTTTTTTGAGGTCACTGTCTTTTCAATGAGTTTTCATTGGGACACCAGATTTCTAAGGGACTTGTTTGCAGTTCCTACCGCTTCCACTGGATGTCACCAGTCTTTGGAAATTGGTTGAGGTTATTCCTTTGTGTAATGAAGAAGTAGGGCTATCGTAAATGAGGGTCACTTGAAGTAAATTGTTTGAGAGAGGCACATTACCAAAAAAGTTGCGTCAGTTTGTTTTCTTTTTGTATTGAACACAGATCATCCCATCTTCAAATTGATCGATTATTAACGTTTAAAAATACCTAACGTTGTATTACAAAAGTAGTTTGAAATGTTTTGGTAAAGTTTACATGTAACTTTTGATATATTTTGTAGTGACGTTGCGCAAGTTGGAAGCTGTGTTTTTCTGGATGAAACGCGCCAAATAAATTGACATTTTGGATATATATCGACGGAATTAATTGAACAAAAGGACCATTTGTGATGTTTATGGGACATATTGGAGTGCCAAAAAAAGAATTTCGTTAAGGGTAAGGCATGAATTATATTTTTATTTCTGCATTTTGTGTCGTGCCTGCAGTGTTGAAATATGCTACTCTCTTTGTTTACTGTTGTGCTATCATCAGATTATAGCATCTTATGCTTTCGCCGAAAAGCCTTTTTGAAATCTGACATGTTGGCTGGATTCACAACGAGTGTAGCTTTAATTTGGTATCTTACATGTGTGATTTAATGAAAGTTAGATTTTTATATAATTTTATTTGAATATGGCGCTCTGTATTTTCCCTGGCTATTGGCCAGGTGGGACGATTGCGTCCCACCTACCCCAGAGAGGACATTACTCAACACTAGTGAGACTCATTTCGCCTATGGTAGGCCTACAGTATATCGAAAAAATATATTTTTCAATGACGTGACTCTCTGCCAATAATTACATTAGATGATTGGAGGATTTTAATTGAATATCTAAGGGGCATTTTCCGTTAGGATCTGTGAGAATATCTGACAATATCTAAGGGGCTTTTATATAATTCTAAATTAATTAATAATAATAATAATGCTTTGTTTAAAAAGTAATCATATTTTGGAGATTTCATTTTCATTTAACTTCTTGACGCTAGGGGTCAGAATTTTTATTATTATTTTTTTTAATTTTTAAATAACGTTCCCAAGGTAAACGGACTATTTCTCAGGTCCAGATCGTAGAATATGCATATAATTTACAGATTAGGATAGAAAACACTCCAAAGTTTCCAAAACTGTCAAAATATTGTCTGTGAGTATAACAAAACAGATTTTGCAGGCGAAAACCTGAGGAAATCTAACCCGGAAGTGATTTTTTWATTTTTTTAATCTGTTTCATTTCCCGTCTTTCTTCCATTTAAAGGGGTATCAACCAGACACCACCCGGACAGGTCTCTAACCTCCTCCCTATAGGATGTCTCGTCGTTGTTGGTGATCAGGCCTACCACTGTTGTGTCAGCAAACTTAATGATGGTGTTGGAGTCGTGCCTGGCCATGCAGTCGTGGGTGAACAGGGAGTACAGGAGGGGACTGAGCATGCACCCCTGAGGGGCTCCAGTGTTGAGGATCAGCGTGGCAGATGTGTTGCTACCTACCCTCACCACCTGGGGGCGGCCCATCAGGAAGTCCAGGATCCAGTTGCAGAGGGAGGTGTTTAGTCCCAGGGTCCTTAGCTTGGTGATGAGCTTTGAGGGTACTATGGTGTTGAACGCCGAGCTGTAGTCAATGAATAGCATTCTCACATAGGTGTTCCACTTGTCCAGGTGGGAAAGGGCAGTGTGGAGTGCAATAGAGATTGCATCATCTGTGGATCTGTTTTGGCGGTATGCAAATTGAGTGGGTCTAGAGTTAATGGAGGGATAATGGTGTTGATGTGAGCCATTAACAGCCTTTCAAAGTACTTCATGGCTACGGACATGAGTGCTACGTGTCTGTAGTCATTTAGGCAGGTTGCCTTTGTGTTCTTGGGCACAGGGACTATGGTGGTTTGCTTGAAACATGTTGGTATTACAGACTCAATCAGGGACATGTTGAAAATGATAGTGAAGACACCTGCCAGTTGGTCAGCACATGCCCGGAGCACACGTCCTGGTAATCCGTCTGGCCCCGCAGCCTTGTGAATGTTGACCTGTTTAAAGGTCTTACTCACGTCGGATACGGAGAGCGTGATCACACAGTTGTCCAGAATAGCTGATGCTCTCATGCATGCCTCAGTTTTGCTTGCCTCGAAGCGAGCATAAAAGTGATTTAGCTCGTCTGGTAGGCTCGTGTCACTGGGCAGCTCGCGGCTGTGCTTCCCTTTGTAGTCTGTAATAGTTTGCAAGCCCTGCCACATCCAACGAGCGTCGGAGCTGGTGTAGAACGATTCGATCTTAGCACTGTATTGACGCTTTGCCTGTTTGATGGTTTGTCGGAGGGCATAGCAGGATTTCTTATAAGCTTCCAGGTTAGAGTCCTGCACCTTGAAAGCGGCAGCTCTACCCTTTAGCTCAGTGTGAATGTTCCCTGTAATCCATGGCTTCTGGTTTGAGTATGTACGTACAGTCAGTGTGGGGACGACGTCCTCGATGCACTTATTGATAAAGCCAGTGACTGATGTGGTGTACTCCTCAATGACATCGGAAGAATCCCGGAACATGTTCCAGACTGTGACAGCAAAACAGTCCTGTAGTTTGGCATCTGCTTCATCTGACCACTTTTTTATAGACCGAGTCACTGGTGCTTCCTGCTTTAATTTTTGCTTGTAAAAAAGGAATCAGGAGGATAGAATTGTGGTCAAATTTACCAAATGGAAGGTGAGGGAGAGCTTTGTACGCGTCTCTGTGTGCGGCGTACAGGTGATCTAGAATTTTTTTCCCTCTGGTTGCACATTTAACATAGAAGTTAGGTAGAAGTTGGAAGAAGTTAGGTAGAACTGATTTCAGTTTCCCTGCATTAAAGTCTCCGGCCACTAGGAGCGCCGCCTCTGGGTGAGCGGTTTCCTGTTTGCTTATTTCCTTATACAGCTGACTGAGTCTTAGTGCCAGCATCCGCTAGGGTGGTAAATAAACAGCCACGATAAGTAAAGCTGAAAACTCTCTCGGCAAATAGTGTGGACTGCATTTTATCACAAGATACTCTACTTCAGGCGAGCAAAATCTAGAGACTTCCTTAGATTTCGTGCACCAGCTGATGTTTACAAATATGCACAGACCGCCCCCCCCTCGTCTTACCAGAGTGTGCTGTTCTATCTTGCCGGTGCAGCGTATATCCTTCTAGCTGAATATCCATGTCATCATTGAGCCACGATTCCATTAAACATAAGATATTACAGTGTTTGATGTCCCGTTGGTAGGATATTCGTGATCGTACCTCATCTAATTTGTTGTCCAATGATTGCACGTTGGCGAGTAATATTGACGGTAACGGCAGCTTTCCCACTCACCTTCTGCGGATCCTTACGAGGCACCCCGCTCTGTGTCCTCTGTACCTGCATCTCTTCCTCTTGCAAATAACTGGGATGTTGGCCTTGTCGGGTGTTCGGAGAATGTCCTGTGCGTCCTGCTTGTTGAAGAAAAAATCTTTGTCTAATCCGAGGTGAGTGATCGCTGTCCTGATATCCAGAAGCAATTTTTTTGCCGTAAGATACCGTTGCAGATACATTATGTACAAAATAAGTTACAAATAATACAGGCTTCCATACAGGCTTCTAGCGTGATCTGCCCAGAAGAGTGTAGCCTACCGTCTACAGAAATATAATGACTACGAGGGCAGTTTCTAATTAGCAAAGCTGGTCTCATGAATTGTAAAGAGTTATGGGATATTAAAACCCCGTTATCTTAAACTTGTAATCTTCAACCTACACTTTAACTTGCTGACTAGATGKTTTTTGTCTTTTTCTTGGCATTAGCTAGAATTGCAATTTTATTTCATCAACCTTATGATCTGCTTCAGACCGCTTGAGCTGGTCCCATGGTTGATTCAGAGCGGTAGACCCTCTGCATTATTGTGACTCCATTGTCTTAACTTTCCCATCTTAAACCTAAGCACGGGTACCCTCAAAATGTCTGACAGTTAGTGGAGGCTCCTCAGAGGAGAGTGAATTTCATAAAAATAGTGAAACATTAAAGGTATCCTTTTTAGATATATATATATATTTCAGAACATTAACCGTGTGTAGGTAGATACGTGTGTAGATAGATGTGGAAAGATAGATACAAATGATTTGTTGCAAGTTGGGGAGGGGTTGGGTTGGGTTCACACCTAGCTCGGCTATTAGACAATTCTTTAGTAAAGGTTGAATAGTCTATTGTTCAGCTAATAGCCCATCCTGCTGCGCTTGTGAAAAACTAATAATAATACTTTTTCCCCTTTCCACATGTTAAAGATTCCAATTGATAAAGTGTTTTTAGCCACAATCGGCCCCAACCCCAATTAATACATTTGGGCACAGTTGATAGAGTGCTGGACTTCGGGCTAGAATGTTGAGGGTTCGAAACCTGCTCCCTGCTTGTTTCATTACATTATAATGCCGGTCTCAGAGCATTGTCACAATACTATACACGGCACGGGGTGTCCTGTTGGCACAGGATGCCACAATCAATATTTGCAAAGAGGATATCTGACTGATATTCTCTCACATGGCACCTCTGGATGACAATGTCTTGCCCATGTCGCATCTCCAAACATGTCAGTAAAACAGTGACAACAGATTACATACATACTGTACTCTTATCCCATCTAATGTTCCTTTGCAGTTGTCTGCTATAGAACTAATCGTTAGTTGGACACAGGACGATTGGTCCATTGACAAGACTGCCATTCCATTAACCTGTTCCATTGTGTGTGTGTCCCAGCCCTTCACAGACAGAGCCCCACTGTCTCCCTTGATGACATTAGCGCAGCTAGCTAACAACTAACAAAACAAAGAGTGGCTGTAAAACTGCAGAGCTGCAAAATGGAGTGCCGCGTCTCTCAGCCCCGGTAATTACATCTTTCATGTCATTAATATTATTCTCCAGCATGCGGCTGATAGCTATCAGTAATACAGTGAGGGAAAAAAGTATTTGATCCCCTGCTGATTTTGTTCGTTTGCCCACTGACAATGAAATGATCAGTCTGTAATTTTAATGGTATGTTTATTTGAACAGTGAGAGACAGAATATCAACAAAAAAATCCAGAAAAAYGCATGTCAAAAATGTTATAAATTGATTTGCATTTTAATGAGGGAAATAAGTATTTGACCCCTCTGCAAAACATGACTTAGTACTTGGTGGCAAAACCCTTGTTGGCAATCACAGAGGTCAGATGTTTCTTGTAGTTGGCCACCAGGTTTGCACACATCTCAGGAGGGATTTTGTCCCACTCCTCTTTGCAGATCTTCTTCAAGTCATTAAGATTTCGAGGCTGACGTTTGGCAACTCGAACCTTCAGCTCCCTCCACAGATTTTCTATGGGATTAAGGTCTGGAGACTGGCTAGGCCACTCCAGGACCTTAATGTGCTTTTTCTTGAGCCACTCCTTTGTTGCCTTGGCCGTGTGTTTTGGGTCATTGTCATGCTGGAATACCCATCCACGACCCATTTTCAATGCCCTGGCTGAGGGAAGGAAGTTTTCACCCAAGATTTGACGGTACATGGCCCCGTCCATCGTCCCTTTGATGCGGTGAAGTTGTCCTGTCCCCTTAGCAGAAAAACACCCCCAAAGCATAATGTTTCCACCTCCATGTTTGACGGTGGGGATGGTTTCTTGGGGTCATAGGCAGCATTCCTCCTCCTCCAAACACGGCAAGTTGAGTTGATGCCAAAGAACTCCACTTTGGTCTCGTCTGACCACAACACGTTCACCCAGTTGTCCTCTGAATCATTCAGATGTTCATTGGCAAACTTCAGACGGGTATGTATATGAGCTTTCTTGAGCAGGGGGACCTTGCGGGCGCTGCAGGATTTCAGTCCTTCACGGCGTAGTGTGTTACCAATTGTTTTCTTGGTGACTATGGTCCCAGCTGCCTTGAGATCATTGACAAGATCCTCCTGTTTAGTTCTGGGCAGATTCCTCACCATTCTCATGATTATTGCAACTCCACGAGGTGAGATCTTGCATGGAGCCCTAGGCCAAGGGAGTTTGACAGTTGTTTTGTGTTTCTTCCATTTGCGAATAATCGCACCAACTGTTGTCACCTTCTCACCAAGCTGCTTGGCAATGGTCTTGTAGCCCATTCCAGCCTTGTGTAGATCTACAATCTTGTCCCTGACATCCTTGGAGAGCTCTTTGGTCTTGGCCATGGTGGAGAGTTTGGAATCTGATTGATTGATTGCTTCTGTGGACAGGTGTCTTTTATACAGGTAAGAAACTGAGATTAGGAGCACTCCCTTTAAGAGTGTGCTCCTAATCTCAGCTCGTTACCTGTATGAAAGACACCTGGGAGCCAGAAATCTTTCTGATTGAGAGGGGGTCAAATACTTATTTCCCTCATTAAAATGCAAATCAATTTATAACATTTTTGACATGCGTTTTTCTGGATATTTTTGTTGTTATTCTGTCTCTCACTGTTCAAATAAACCTACCATTAAAATTATAGACTGATCATTTCTTTGTCAGTGGGCAAACGTACAAAATCAGCAGGGGATCAAATACTTTTTTCCCTCACTGTACATCTAATTTCCACCTGCGCCAGCTACGTAGCCTAGCCTAGTATGCCACACTGTGTGGGGTCACGAGAGTAGGACTCAATCGGATGGAAGACTGGGAGGGGGAGGAAGGGGAGCCATAGTGGGCACACAATGGAAGATGGATGCCCTCTCTCAAGTCTTCCCTCCCCAGACATCCCCCTCCTGGTCCTCATGGAGAAGTGTAAGGAGGGACAAAAGGAAAGGGTCCCTAGTAGATGTACTTAGGTAGAGTAGAGCTGTCTGGTCTGCTGAGGCTAGCAAGGTGTCAGACAAGGTCAGGGATATCGGGCTACAACACAGACCCAGACTAGAGAGTGGACAGGGAGGGGTTCCGGCTCCTAGCCTCTCCAGACCCCATCAGACCAGTATGCCAGTCAAACAGTATTAGGGCAGCCTGGAAAATCTGTGCTCACCAGCCTAGTGACACCAGCCCCAGGCACACAGCTTTGTCTGATCTGGTCTGTCTGACCTCTGACGTGATTGTCCCCACATAGAGGAGCAGACATTCAGGTCCTGCTGTTCCACTCCACCACTGAGTTTAATTCTCATATGTATGGGTTACGGTAGCCAAACGAGCAGAGTGGATAAACTAGGGTAAGAGGGGAGAGAGAGATGTAGCTCAAGCGGAGAGAGAAAACCAACCAACAAATAGAGAAAGAAAGTCAGAAAGAGAGACAGATGGACAGACAGACAGGTGAACAAATAGACAGACAGACGTGCCAGAGAAGAGCCAGACTGAGCCGTCTAAGCCCCTGGCATGGTACTACTGAGTCTATCTGCCTGCTCTGGACCCTCTCCAGTGATCACCATGGCACCTGCCTGCTCTTGACCTTCTTCAGTGACCACCATGGCACCTGCCTGCTCTTGACCCTCTTCAGTGATCACTATGGCACCTGCCTGCTCTTGATCCTCTTCAGTGATCACCATGGCACCTCCCTGCTCTTGACCCTCTTCAGTGACCAACAAGGCATCTGCCTGCTCTGGACCCTCTTCAGTGACCAACATGGCATCTGCCTGCTCTTGAACCCTCTTAGTGACAACATGGCATCTGCCTGCTCTTGACCCTCTTCAGTGACCACCATGGCATCTGCCTGCTCTTGACCCTCTTCAGTGACCACCATGGCATCTGCCTGACCCGTGGGGCAGCACTACTGAGTGAGCCACCACAGCGCTCCACTCTCCCCACTCTTTCCACTCTCAAAGAGTCCCTGGGCCTGCAGAAAGATGTGGGTCACGACAAGTGCTCTCCACCAGGAGGAGTGGTGTGATAGGTGGAGAGAGCCTGCAACCTTTCTCCCACAATCAGTCAGCCAGTCAGCAAGCCAGCCAGATAGCCAGCCAGAGACTGTCTGTTTAGTCAGTCAGAGAGCAGGACAGAAGGGCTGCTTAACCCCACAGCCCTGATCACTCCTGCAAATTAGACAGTGTGAGAGATTTCATCAGCAGCTAGAGCTAAACCCTCATCTCTGAGTC
Source organism: Salvelinus sp. IW2-2015 (assembly GCF_002910315.2). Lineage (NCBI taxonomy): Eukaryota > Metazoa > Chordata > Actinopteri > Salmoniformes > Salmonidae > Salvelinus > Salvelinus sp. IW2-2015. The sequence continues at coordinate 79,957,346 of NC_036842.1, read as the reverse complement.
TGATAGAAACGGCTAGCATTAGCGACGCACGCACATACACAATAAAGAGTGAAGCCCAGAAGCGCATACAGGGCGTGCTGACTGTGTACAGTACCACGGTATGGATATTTACAGTGCCTCAGACAGAAAGCAGAGATACTGAAAGGAAACAGTGCTGCAGGGGCCACAGTAGAGCGCCATCCATATTGGATATGTGGTAAAACACAAGATGCCCCAAAAAGCCATTTGAAATGTGATGCCTGTGAACGCTGGGATGGGATGGAGCCCTGGGGAGGCGTGCCATGGTATGCATGCCGTCATAATGGCACAATTTTGAAGTCTGTACTCTCATGAACCCACTCTTATTTAGTCCCTAATTTCTACTGCACAGAGACAAAGCGCAAGGGGAGACATTTACAAACACACAGGCTGATAAACTACCTCCTCCTCTCCACCTTTCTAACACATCCCTCTGTCTCTCTCACTCTCTCACTCACACATCCCTTTGCTCACTCCCCCCTCCCTCCCTCCCTCCACCTTCCCCTGCATAATCAAATTCTAGGTGACATGTATTCTCTGTGCCTGAGGTGCTGCTCCCTCCCTCATAACAAGCCGCAAGGACCAGAGAGAGCTGTAACTAAACCTAACCAGTAACCCTGGGCCTCCAGGACAGTCCAGTACGCAGGCAGGCAGGCACACAGGGGCTCCTCTACATATGATATGTCCACTAGATAGGAGGGAGCTAGGATGGTGTCTGCCTGCCTGCCTGTCTGTCTGCCTGCCTGCCTGTCTATCTGCCTGTCTATCTGCATGTCTGTTTGTCTGTCTTTCCCTGGAGTGCAGCTGTGTGCCAGTTGATTAGACTGCAGGATGCAGACAGACAGATGTGGTAATGGTCTTAATCTAAGACAATGTGCCCCTTCACCCAAATCAACAAATAACCAAACCTGTTTTCCCTCAGACACACAGATGTGCGCGCACGCACGCACATGCACACACACACACACACACACACAACACAACACACACACACCACACACACACACACACACACACACACACACACACGCACACACACACACACACACACACACACACACACACACACACACACACACACACACACACACACACCCTGGAGAGAAATTACACCCCATCCCAGGATAGCCTTACATAGTCACTTATGACGTCGGTCTCTCTCAGGATGGCATGGCGTACCGTCAGACAGCTAAACACCATTAGCCACACTGCGTTCTTCCCTGAGACGAATTAGAAATGCCATCACGTACAGAAACAAAAGCAGGATTATCAACGTTTAGAGAGGAATTGAACAAATGAATGATTCCCACTCATTCCCTCAACCATCCTTGGTTTCATATCAGAGAGAGAATAGCAGCCTCTATGAGAGGCTGTGTGGTGGGGGTGTTGGGCAGGGTGCCTGGCAAAGGGCCAGTAGTGGGGTTTCTGATTTACCATACTCATTTCCAAAGGGAGAGAGGTGTGACACTGCAACATAATGCAGCCAACTACTGTACAACTATCACAACCTACATGGATAAATCTGATGAATTCTCAAACTTCATCTTTTCACATGCCTTCTATAAGCTATTGCAGTTTTGTCAACTACTGACTGAAAAATAAATTACAATATCCACTACTCGGCACCTGTCTTGTCAGACACCAGCAAATGTAATGCATTTTTTCTTGATCAAACGTATTCAGATAAACAAAGTCAAAACTAGCTCCCTGATGTTTCATTTGAATGTACTGAAAGCACACCACACACACACACACACACACACACCTCCTAATCATTACTATTCCTGTTCCTGTTGCCGTGTTGTGTGGGGAATACGACCAGCCTCAGTTGTTTGCTCACTGCAGTCCCTGAATAGTGAGGGATTTCTTCAATAACAATCACTCAGAACGACAAGTAATTAATTTACCCAACCAGCAGTGCCCTGCAGTCAATTGTAAGTATAGTTATTGTTCCCTCCTTGAAGACTCAATTAGAATGGAAAAAATGATGTTGTCCTCTCGCAGGCCCCATTAAAAAGGATTCTGTGGGAATGCGGGCAAACAGACAATGGCTTGATGAACATGGTCATTGGGAGGGAACTCAGATAACACATTCCATGTTCCTTCGGTCTTGTTGTCTTGTGTTCAGTCCTCCCTGAGTGCTAGGGAGGGGAAACACAGTTGACAGTATAGCTGAAGCACAGAGGAGTCATATGCAGGTAGATAGAGATATACATTATCTTGACTAGACATTGCCTCCTCTTTCACAGTGTCAAATGACAAAGGGAGGAGAAATTAATGTAACATATATTTTAGTTTGTGTGTTTGTGAGGGGGGCTGGTTGAATTGTGGAGAGCAGAGACTTCACAGACTGGCAATTGACCAAAATGTCCCTTTGTGATCCAGGCCAAGAGTTTTCCCTGACTGCGTGACCTGACCAGGAAAACCTCTGGGTCCTATAAAGTCTAAGACCCAGAGTTGGCAGCCAGGAAAATCTCCCAACCCACAAAGTACAGGTTCTGCTCACACTGTCGTAGTGGAGCTAGGCTAGTCATGCTGTCATTAAGCATGTCACACTTTCTTTCTCTCACTTCTCTGGGTCTATAAACACACACAGATGGGAGGCGGCCAGAGGAAAGGTCATGTTTACGAGCCAAATAACAACGTATAAAAAGAAGCGATAGCGTCACCTGAGATTGAAGATCTCTGCCCTTGAGAACTTAATGAGAGACATTGTTTGGCTTTCGTAAGGGACGGGAATTTTTTTTCAAAGATGTGGCAGTGAATAGATGACAAATGTGCTTTCATTACCTATCACAGAGTTACGACTGCGGGCAGCAATGTGTTGCCGTGACAGCTCTTTGACCAATGGTTACCTCTCAAATAGGTGTCGTGCGCCTCAGAGCTAACCTTGCCTGGGGGGGAGAGATCAACCAACTGTCCCCTCTGAATGAGCACATAACAAAAGCATGCCAGGAGAGGACTCTGGGTTTCTAAAACATTTCCTTTAGTTAGTAGACACTGAAGCAACAACACGCAGGTACAAGCGATAGCAGTACTGACACAACCACCTGTGAACACGAGACTCTAAACCAGTATTGAACATGACACCTCCCAGACATCAAGACAGGCTATACTGTACTGACTAGACTTTACAGTCGAGCTCCCTCTCTCTCTTTCTCTCTCATACTCACTCACAATCTCTCTCTCTCTGTCTCTCTCTCTCCCTCTTTCTCTCTTTCTCACGTCATTCTCTTTCTCTCTTCCTCTCTGTGTCCCTCTCTCTCTTCTCTCTCTCTCTTTCCTTCTCTCTCTCCCTTTCCTTCCAGACAGCCCGCTCCCCTGTTCCTCTGGGTGTGAATGTAAGGACAGTCTGAGACTAGGAGAGTGCTTCAGAGTTGGAGGGAGTACAAAAGGACACACTGTGAAGGAAGGCTGCATTGACCTGATGGACACCCCAAAGCCAATCAGATGGCTCTGATCTGTGATAGACATGGTGGTCCAAAATGGCTGCCGCCTCTCTCAGAGTTGACACTCCAACCTCTGCTCATGACAGAAAATCTCCCAAGCAAAAGCGGCCTGTCATCCACCCTGACAGACTCGCCACAAATCAAACCAAGCCACGTTCACAAAACGGGTGTGCAACTACAAAAGTTGTCCTTGTCTTCAGAGACCAAGGAGCTATAAGCGTTTACCTACAGTAGACGGCTTTGACTGCATGATGTCCGAGTGKAAAATTCCTCCCAAGAATGACAGATAAAACATGGCAGCAAAGACCTAGCGAGTGAAGGCTCTAGCCTGGACTCCTCAGAGCAGTGCAGCCCCTATTCTGGTCCCCTCTTGCGCTCCTCTCCTCTTCCCATCATCTTCCCCTCGTTTACTTAAAAAAAAAGTTTTGAACCTTTATTTATCCAGGCGAGTCAATTAAGAACAAATTCTTATTTACAATGACGACCTGTTCACGCTTCACTTCCATGGCTTAATTAGACATGACTGAGACCAATGGCGGCATAATCACTGAAAAAGGCTGCTTTAAGTGTTTTCCTGGGATAAGGTGGAGATTTTACTAAAGATGACGTTTCCAAGTTTGACATTACACTATGAAGCCATGGTAACAGAAGTTAATTCACACACAAAGAACTGAGTACATCATATAAACTCATATMAATAGAATCTTAGAGTGAGCGACAGGCAATGACCAACAGCCGTCCAGCCTACGTGATACAACTTGAGAAGGAGACCCTCCTTCCCTAACCATATACAAGTTTCTAATGCCCTTCCTATGACATACAGAACCTCCAGACTGACTGGATTCTAGCAGAGCAGCAGACTCTTGGGATGCGTTCCAAATGGTACCGTATTCCTTATATAGTCCACTACTGATCATAGGGCTCTGGTCAAAAGTAGTGCACTAAATTGGGAATAGGGTGCTATTTGGGATGCAGACCTGGGCCTGGGCTGTAAAACACATAGTACATATGGAGGGAGTTAGGCTTCAGCTCTGATTCATCATGTTSGTAAATGACAGCAGTATATCAGCCTCGGTGTCTGACTGAGACAATTTCAATATATGTATTAGAGGAGCCCTATCAGCCAGCCAGCCTGCCTCCATGCCCGCCTACATGACTACCTACATGCCTGCCTGCCTTCCTGCCTACCTCCCTGCCCTGCCTGCCTTTCTGCCTGCCTATCTGCTCTGACTGAAAGAGTAATAACACGCAAACACCAACTCTCTGATGAGCTGACACACAAAACCAGATGTATTAAAGTACTGCCCAGTGTTTCCAGATTTCTACGCAATATGACCTATAATTACTTACAATATGAGTGAAATAGTTTTTCATCTCAAAAATGGTAATTAAGAAAGTATGTTAAAAAGTCGCTTTTTCTGTGTTGGAACGGTGTGGGCGTACCCCAACAACTAGGCTTGGGTGGTATACTGTATATACTGTATACCGGGGTACTTGGAAATAGCCATAAGATGGTTTTCAATACCTTCCATACCACTGAAACTATTTCTTTGACGATTTTGTTATGCATTTGAATATTTCTAGCTACTTTTTAAGTAAATTCCTGCAGTCAACTAGTGCCATATGTTAGGAGAAATAAGGAAAATTGCGTTCCTCATTTCACCTGTCATAATAATGATTAATTATGAAGCTTACCAGTAGTACCCAGTCACATGGTGTGTGTTTACAACTACAAGACTACAAGCACACAACGATGAGAGACTGGAGCCTTGTGAGTCACTCACTGTTGTGCAGCACATGCCAGGTGATCTAGTTACAGTATGGAATTCACAACTAAATGTTTGCCAGCTAGATCTCTYATAACTGTTAAGTTAACTGTCTAAAATGTGCTAAATGCTTTGCAGTTGTGCATTTGATTTGCTAATTAAGTAGGTTAGCTTATTCCAAAATCAAGCTTTGCTTGCCGATAACAGCAGAGAATCCCCTCCTGGATCAAGAGCCTTGCTGTCTAATATTTTGTTTTGTGCAGAAAACCGTGAGTAGCATTTTTTAGTTACTTGTATAACTTTTTGAGCTAGAATGTCTGTCCTGAAAATACACTGCATGTCCAAAAGTATGTGGATACCTGCTCGTCAAAAATCTCATTCCAAAATCATGGGCATTAATATGGAGTTGGTCCCCCCTTACTGCTATAACAGCCTCCAATCTTCTGGGAAGGCTTTCCACTAGATGTTGGAACATTGTGCTTCCATTCAGCCACAAGAGCATTAGTGAGATCGGGCACTGATGTTGGGCGATTAGGCCTGGCATGCAGTCAGCATTCCAATTCATCCCAAAGGTGTTCGATGGGGTTGAGGTCAGGGCTCTGTGCGGGCCAGTCAAGTTCTTCCACACCGATCTCGACCAACCATTTCTGTATGGACCTTGCTTTGTGCACAGGGCTGAAACAGAAAAGAGCCTTCCCCAAACTGATGCCACAAARTTGGAAGCACAGAATCGTCTAGAATGTCATTGAATGCTGTAGCGTTAATATTTCCCTTTCATTTCACATGCCCGAACCATTTAAAACAGCCCCAGACCATTATTCCTCCTCCACCAAACTTAACAGTTGGCACTATGCATTGGGGCAGGTAGCGTTCTCCTGGCATCTGTTAAACACAGGTCMGTTGGACTGCCAGATGGTGAAACGTGATTCATCACTCCAGAGAATGCTTTTCCACTGCTCCAGAATCCAATGGCAGGGAGCTTTACACCACTCCAGCCGACGCTTGGCATTGCCCATGGTGATCTTAGGCTTGTGTKCGGTGGTCGGCCATGGAAATCCATTTCATGAAGCTCCGGATGAACAGTTCTTGTGCTGACTTTGCTTCCAGGGGCAGTTTGGAACTCGGTAGTGAGTGTTACAACCGAGGACAGACGGACTTCAGCAATTGGCGGCCCCGTTCTATGAGCTTGTGTGGTCTACCACTTCACGTCTGAGCCGTTGTTGCTCCTAGACGTTTCCACTTCACAATAACAGCTCCAGAAGGGCAGAAGTTTGACAAACTGACTTGTTGGAAAGGTGGCATCCCACGTTGAAAGTCACTTCAGTAAGGCCATTCTACTGCCAATGTYTGTCTATGGAGATTTTATACACCTGTCAGCTGAAATAGCTGAATCCACTCATTTGAAGGGGTGTCCACATACTTTTATATATATATAGTGTAGTGTAGGTCAGAGACTGTATAAAGTGTTTGCAATGCGCTCGTTAGCATTTAGTTAGTATTTTCTATGGGATTTTATATTAACTTGTTAGCATTCCTAACGTTCGGATAACAAAGGCTCAGTGTGGTTTGAAAATAGCGGCCATTGTGTTCAGTGCCGGTATTATGGAATATCCCTGTATGGCACACGGTCTATGAAGTCTGGATCTGGATAGTGCCCAAGCCTACCAACAACTGAATGGTGTGGGCGTATTTCGGGCATAAAAAAATATTCATGCAACTAGTCCGCTGATTGGCAACCTCATCCTCCTCTAGACCGCTGAGTGGGAGATGA
>NC_036842.1:79943947-79950317 GCF_002910315.2 Salvelinus sp. IW2-2015 | reverse complement strand
AGAGAGATGGTCTACAATTATTTTTCTGAGGTCTTGGTTGATTTATTTTGATTTTCCCTGTGTCAAGCAAAAGAAGGCACTGAGTTGGAAGGTAGTGCTTGAAATACATCCACAGGTACACCTCCATTGACTCAAATTATGTAATTGAGCCTATCAGAAGCTTCTAAGCAATGCCAAATTTTCGTGGACTTTTTTCAGGCCTGTTTAAAAAGGCACAGACAACTTAGGTGGTATATAAAACTTCTGACCCACTGGAATTGTGGATACAAGTGAAGTTTATAAGTGAAATAATCTGTCCCTGTAAACCAAATTTTTTGGAAAATGACTTGGTGTCATGCACAAAGTAGATGTCCTAAAACCAACTTGCAAAACTATAATTTGTTACACCGAAGAAAAATTTGTGGAAGTGGTTGAAAAAACAAGTTTTATAGTTTAAAGTGTATGTAGAAGACTTCCTAAAATTCAAGTGGTGATCCTAACTAATCTAGACAGGGAATTTGGTACTAGGATTAAAAATGTCAGGAAATTGTGAAAATTTGAGTTTTTCAAAATGTATTTGGCAAAGGTTATGTAAAACTTTCTGACTTCACTGTGTATGTCAATCTATCAAACAGGCAACTAAAAGGCAACTTTTCTCAACAATGTTTTGGTTTCATTTCTACTTTGTTTATCTAGCTAGCCCTAACACCTTAAGTTAGCTGCTAGCCAGTTCAATAAATACCATATCAAATATAGCTGACAACAATCTTAGTTTTAGCTAATTTGTATTAATTATACAGGGGGAAAAAACTCAATGGGAGCAAATTAAACAGACATTTGGATATCAGAAAATGGCGAGAAAAGTGGGTAAAATTAAATTAAAAATTAAATATATACATGTAATAATAAAAATCAATTAAAAAATCCTTACGAGGTGAAGAAATTAAAGCAGGGGATTCTAACTGTAGAATTTTAAACGTTGACATTGTCTTTGTTGGCCTAATTTGACTTTGGGTTGCAGGTCATGTTTGTTCTTCCAATTACCGTCTCCTGGGTAAACACACACTATATCAAATAAAATCAAAGTTTTATTTTTGCAACATCACAGGATACAGAAGGTGTAAACGGTACAGGTGAAATGGTTACTTGCATAATAGAGTTCTTTTTGTTTTAACATAGCTAGCTAAACAATGAATCATAATCCCAAACTCATAGCGTTACTTACCTGCATGAATCCCAACAGGTACTAACGCTAACCAACTAGGTTTTAATGGCTCTGAGATACAAATAATATTTTCACAGATCACACGTTAACGTTAGCTAGCTGGCCGGCTGGCTCGCTAGAATAGCTACGTTACGTGAAATGATGCTGTAAGCTAACAGTAAACGCTTTAACTTGCGTTGAAAACAACTTTCTGGGACAAAATTAGAAAACAGTATCATATCTGAAAATTAGCTAGCTAGACTATCTTTACGGCCGTATAGATGGATGAACGCTTCTCTCACTCTCTGTCCCGGATGCCATGTTTTTTTGCCGCTTACATATGACCCAGAAGCGGACACCGTTCGCGTGCCGCGGAGCATTGGCAAAATACATTTGAAAATCCCATGTTATTCAATTATTGCACTCACCTGCTTCGCAGCCGCCAAGAGCGTCTGCAACGCCAAGGGCTCAAATAGAAGTCGTTCCTATTTTCTGAACGCAAAAATTCGCGCTGAAAGTCCTGCCTTCCCATGCTCCTGCATTGGTTTTAGAAGCAGGTACCCACGTCCTTTCTCATTGGTTTATACCACGGTGGGTGAATTGAAAGAACGAACTTTGTTTGCCGGTTGTCGTGGTAATACAATGAAAGGTTTAGATGCGATCACCAATATAAGTTTCAAAAGATGAAAAGCCTGAAGGAGGAGAGAATGACCTAGAAACGATTGCGGTTGGCATTTTATGTGTGGATTAATCGTCAGAAGTAGAGGTCTTTGTGCATTTTCAGGGTAAAATAACAACTAATGTTATATCCCAGGACAAATTAAGCTAGCAACAGCAAGCTAGCTAAATAGGACAAATTAACAACTTAGCTAGCAGTGCAAGCTAGCTACTAAATTGTCATACATGTTTTAATGCTTTTCGACCATGTCCCGCAAATTAATGTTCATTGTTGTCAGCGTTCCTGACCTGTTTTCTGTTAGTTTTGTAAGGGGGGGGGTGGTGTTAGTTTTGGTCAGGACGTGAGTTTGGGTGGGCAGTCTATGTTTTCTGTTCTATGTTGGTTAATGGGTACCTATATGGTTTCTTCAATTAGAGGCAGGTGGGTTTCATCTCCTCTGCATTGAGGAAATCATATTAAGGTAAGGGTAGTTTCACAGTTGTTTGTTTTGTGGGTGTTGCCTCCGTGTCTGTGGTCCTATGTTTTTTTTTTCTTTTTTTGTTTTTTTGCCACCAAACAAAAAACGGGGGAAAAAAAAAAAAAAACTGTTTTTTCGGTTTTTGTTTGTTCGTTCGTTTTTTTGTGTAGTCTGTTTTTCCTGTCGTGCGTTCTTCGATGTTTCATGTAAAGTTCTTACGTTCAGTCAGTCTAAACGTCGTTGTTTGTTTTGTATCTATTCAAGTGTTTCTTCCTGTTTTTTCCGTTTTGTTTACTAATATAATGTCAAGTTACCAACGCCTGCCGTCTTGGTCGAATCAACCACTCCTCCTTTTCGTATGAGAAGGAGGAGGAATTCCGTTACAATTGGTTCAGAAGTTTGTTTTGATATTTTTAAACCTGCGTGTCGTGATCGCGTTGTGTGGGGGGGCAAAAATAAATTAATGCATGAAAAAAATGCGATGCGGCAACGCGCCGCAGCCGGTTTGGGTTCCTTGTTAGTTTGAAAGATGTTATTCTGTGGTTTTAATACAACAGGCCCTTCCGTGTTTCTCTTTTTCGACTGCCTCAGCCATTGCAATCAAAAGGACACATTTTTTTTCTTATCGTCCTTAGCTATCAATACTCTGGCTTACAACCGGATTCCACCGATTTCCAAAAACTCTGTCCTCCAGAAAGTGGAGAGCCTTTAGCAGTTCTTTCTAATATCTTTCAAAAAGCTGGCGTACAAAGATCTATACATATTGAGCACAACTCATGTATAGACAGAAATGTGCTTACTGGCAAAGACCAATCCAAATCATCTCTCAGCATGTCCAGCCCATCCATTATCTCAGCCAATCATGGCTAGCGGGAAGGTTCTGGACTTTTTCTGTGGCGAAACCAACTAAGCTCATATTTTTAATTTTAAAAAAATGTTTTACGTTCAATGTCTCCCTGTGAAGTAAGTGACACGCAACATACACCTAGTTCCTGAAACTTAGTCACAATTGAACAAGTGTTGAGTTTATGATGAGTGAGGGTTGTCGTGTTTTAGGAAAGCGCATATTTTCACTAATGGCAGTAGCATAGCAAGTAGCCGTAGTATTCAGGCACTGAAAACTAGCCGTTACACTAGCACTAGCAGTAGTACTACGCCAGTAGCATTAGCAAGTTAGAAGTAAGTTAATTCAGCAGTAGAAACCTCAGAAGTTTACACAGACACTAGCAGTAGCACTAGAAATAGAAGTAGCATTAGCAGTAGTACAAGCAGTTGAATTACGCTTGTTAGCAGTAGTACTACCAGTAGAACCTAGCAGCAGTACTAGCACTGCACCAGAAAGTAGCAGTAGCACCAGCAGTACAGTAGTACTAGCTCGCAGCAGCAGCAGTGGCACTAGCAGTAGTCATAGCTCTCCAGCAAGTAGCCAGTAGCACTAGCGGTAGTACTAGCTCCAGCAGTAGCAGTAGGCACTAGCGGTAAGTAACCAGCCTCCAGCAGTAGCAGTAGCAGCTAGCGTATCTAGCTCCAGCAGTATGCAATAGCGGTAGTATAGTCCAGCAGTAGCAAGTAGCACTAGCGGTGTATAGCTTCCAGCAAGTAAGCACTAGCGGTATATAGCACAGCAGTAAAGCAGCACAGTAGCAGTGCACTTGCGGTAGTACTAGTTCAGCAGCAGCAGTAGCACTAGCGGTACAACTAACCTCAGCAGTAGCAAACTACAGTAGTACTAGCTTCAGCAGTAGCAGTAGTACTAGCCAGTAGCAGTTAGCACTAGTAGTAGTACTACCACTAGAACTAACAGTTTACACTATAAACAGCAAGTAGTATACAGTAGGAGTAGTAACTAGCATGAGAAATGCAGTTCACTAACAATAGCAGTAGTGGTAGCAGTAGAACTGCAGTTACAACCATAAGCAGCAGTAGCAGTGCTTGCTTTCCAGTAAGGTGGAAGCCAATTTGTTAATTCTGTTCAATCAGTGGGGGCTGAAAAATGCAACAGTGCCACAACCAGAAGCAGAGAGGCAGACAGAGTGCAAAGCCCCCCTGATCTGTATTTTCAAAGCTAGAGGAGGAAATTCGGTAATGAGCTCCCATCTTCCTCCCAGTAGCCGAACAACTCTCTTTGTGTAACTAATTGAAGTTGGCATGTGGGGCATACAGGGAGCTCTTTTCGGGCTACACGTCTTGGGCAACCAGTACAGTGACGTTTTCGGGAAGTATGCAGAGACCAGTGGCGACTCCTGCTTTGTGTCACAGGTGAAATGTTTTAAATAAACAACTCTTCAAATTAAAAGTGAATACCCTGTAGACTGTAGGCTCAAGGGTGATCTGTAGACACTGTTTTTTATGGGTGGTAGCTTCTGTGCTATGCTTCTTAACTGGCTTGTTTTTGAAAATGTGTGTGTGTGTTTGTCTGCATGTCTGTCCATCCTGTTCGTCCGGCCGTAGACTGTAGGATTCCAATGCCTCTGCCTGTTTGGATGCATGCTCTACATTTGCTCAGCCATACCCTCTCTTTCTTCTTTCTTTTCTTTCTTTCTTTCTTATCTTTCTTTTCTTTCTTTTCTTTCTTTCTTTCTTTCTTCTTTCTTTTCTTCTTTCTTTCTTTTCTTTTCCTTTCTTTCTTTCTTTTTTTTTCTTTTTTTTTCTTTTCTTTTTTTTTCTTTTTTCTTTTCTTTCTTTCTTTTTTTTCTTTTCTTCTTTTCTTTCTTTCTTTCCTTCATATCCATGTTTCTCTCTTCTCTCTCTCCCCCTCCCCCCCTCTAAGTAACTGCCTCAGTGAAAACTGCCTTTTTAATAAAAGTTCAAATCTGTTAATAATCCAAAAATAATGTTTTGACTTTGTCCCCTATACTCGTATTTGTGGCCATAAACCTTAAATTGGAGGAAAAAAACCCACTCAAACTTGGTATCTCAACAGATGACGGCATTTAAAAAAAGACTTGCTATTTCCTAATAGAAACATGAAACGTCATTTAGAAAGAAAGAAAGAAAGAAAGAAAGAAAGAAAGAAAGAAAGAAAGAAAGAAAGAAAGAAAGAAAGAAAGAAAGAAAGAAAGAAAGAAAGAAAGAGAGGGGTATGGCTGAGCAAATGTAGAGATGCATCCAAACAGGCAGAGGCATTGGAATCCTACAGTCTGACGGCCGGACGAACAGATGGACAGACATGCAGACAAACACACACACACATWTTCAAACAAGCCAGTTAAGAAGCATAGCACAGAAGCTACCACCCATAACAAACAGTGTCTACAGATCACCCTTTGAGCCTACAGTCTACAGGGTATCACTTTAATTTGAAGAGTTGTTTATTTAACATTTCAGCCTGTGACACAAAAGCAGAGTGCGCCACTGTCTCTGCATACTCCCGAAACGTCACTGTACTGATTGCAAGACGTGTAGCCCCGAAAGAGCTCCCTGTATGCCCCACATGCCACTTTCAATTAGTTACACAAAGAGAGTGTTCTGCTACTGGGAGGAAGATGGGAGCTCATTACCGAATTYCTCTCCTCTAGCTTTGAAATACAGATCAGGGGCTTTGTCTACTCTGTCTGCTCTCTGCTCTGGTTGTGGCACTGTTGCATTTTCAGCCCAGCTGAGTGCACAGGATTAACAACTGCTCACCTTACTGGAAAGCAGCACTGCTACTGCTGCTTATGGTGTAACTGCTAGTTCTACTGCTACCACTACTGCTATTGTTAGTGTAACTGCTATTTCTCATGCTAGTACTACTCCTACTGCTAGTACTACTGCTGGTTATAGTGTAACTGTTAGTTCTAGTGGTAGTACTACTACTAGTGCTACTGCTACTGCTAGTACTACTGCTACTGCTGGAGCTAGTACTACTGCTAGTGCTACTGCTGGAGTTAGTAGTACCGCTAGTGCTACTGCTGCTGCTGGAACTAGTACTACCGCAAGTGCTACTGCTACTGCTGGTGCTACTGCTGGTGCTAGTACTACCGCTAGTGCTACTGCTGGAGCTAGTACTACCGCTAGTGCTACTGCTACTGCTGGAGCTAGTACTACCGCTAGTGCTACTGCTACTGCT
>NC_036842.1:79939907-79943926 GCF_002910315.2 Salvelinus sp. IW2-2015 | reverse complement strand
GCTACTGCTGGAGCTAGTACTACCGCTAGTGCTACTGCTACTGCTGGAGCTAGTACTACCGCTAGTGCTACTGCTACTGCTGGAGCTAGTACTACTGCTAGTGCCACTGCTGCTGCTGGAGCTAGTACTACTGCTACTGCTGGTGCTACTGCTACTGCTGGTGCTAGTGCTAGTACTGCTGCTAGTTCTACTGGTAGTACTACTGCTACAGCTAATTCAACTGCTTGTACTACTGCTAATGCTACTTCTATTTCTAGTGCTACTGCTAGTGTCTGTGTAACTTCTAGTTCTACTGCTAATACTACTTCTACTGCTAATGCTACTGCTAGTACTACTGCTAGTGCTAGTGTAACGGCTAGTTCTAGTGCTAATACTACTGCTATTGCTATTGCTACTGCCATTAGGTGTAAAATATGCCGTCTTTCCTAAACACGACACACCCTCACTCATCATAACTCACACTTGTTCAATTGTGACTAGTTTCAGGAAACTAGGTGTATGTTGCGYGTCACTACTTCACAGGAGAGACATTTGAACGTAAAACATTTTTTAAAATAAAATTATGAGCTTAGTTSGTTTCGCCAMAGRAAAAGTCCAGAACCTTCCCGCTAGCCATGATTGGCTGAGATAATGGATGGGCTGGACATGCTGAGAGATGAGTTTGGATTGGTCTGCCATGTAAGCACACTTCTGTCTATAACATGAGTTGTGCTCAATATGTATAGATAATCCTTTGTAACGCAGCTTTTTTGAAAGATATTAGAAAGAACTGCTAAGGCTCTCCACTTTCTGGAGGACAGAGTTTTGAAATCGGTGGAATGCCCGGTGTARGCAGAGTATGATAGCTAAGGAGATAGAAAAAAAATGTGTCCCTTTGATTGCAAAGGCTGAGGCAGTCGAAAAGAGAACACAGAAGGCTGTTGTATAAAACACAGAATACATCTTCAAACTAACACGGAACCCAAACCGGCTGCGAACGTGCGCCATCGTGCATAAATTTATTTTGCCCCCCCACACCAAACGCGATCACGACACGCAGGTTAAAATATCAAAACAAACTCTGAACCAATGACATTAATTTGGGGACAGGTCGAAAANAACCAATGACATTAATTTGGGGACAGGTCGAAAAGCATTAAACATGTATGACAATTTAGCTAGCTAGCTTGCACTTGCTAGCTAATGTTAATTTGTCCTATTTAGCTAGCTTGCTGTTGCTAGCTAATTTGTCCTGGGATATAAACATTGAGTTGTTATTTTACCTGAAATGCACAAGGACCTCTACTCTGACGATTAATCCACACATAAAATGGCCAACCGAATCGTTTCTAGTCATCTCTCCTCCTTCCAGGCTTTTTCATCTTTGAACTTATATGGTGATCGCATCTAAACTTTCATTGTATTACCACGACAACCGGCAACAAAGTTCGTCTTTCAATCACCCACGTGGGTATAACCAATGAGGAGAAGGCACGTGGGTACCTGCTTCTATAAACCAATGAGGAGATGGGAGAGGCAGGACTTTCAGYGCGATTTGCGTCAGAAATAGGAACGACTTCTATTTTAGCCCTTGGCGTTGCAGACGCTCTTTGGCGCGCGCGAGCAGTGTGAGTGCAATAATTGAATAACATGGATTTCAAAATGTATTTTGCAATGCTCGCGCACGCGACGTGTCCGGTCTGGTCAGTATGTAAGGGCAAACATGGCATCCGGGACAGAGAGAGAGAAGCGTTCATCCATCTATACGGGTAAGATAGTCTAGCTAGCTACATTTTCAGATATGATATGTTTCTAATTTTGTCAGAAAGTTGTTTTCAACGCAAGTTAAAGCGTACTGTTAGCTACAGATCATTCACGTAACGTTAGCTATCTAGCGAGCCAGCCCGCCAGCTAGCTAACGTTACGTGTATGATCTGTGAAGAAATATTATTTGTATCTCAGAGCCATTAAACCTAGTTGGTTAGCGTTTAGCTACCTGTGGATTCATGCAGGGTAGTAACGCTATGAGTTGGGATTATGATTCATTGTTTAGCTAGCTATGTCTAAACAAAAGACTCTATTATGCAAGTAACCATTTCACTGTACCGTTTACACCTTCTGTATCCTGTGCATGTTGCCAAATAAACTTTGATTTTATTTGATATAGTGTGTGTTTACCAGAGACGGTAATGTGAAGAACAACATGACCTGCACCAAAGTCAAATTAGGCCAACAAGACAATGTCCAAGTTCTAAAATTCTACAGTAGAATCCCCTGCTTTAATTTCTTCACACTCGTAAGCATTTTTTATTTATTTTTTATTATACAGTATATATAATTTTTTAAATTGTAATTTTACCCACTTTTTCTCCCCATTTTCATGATATCCAATTTTCTGTAATTTGCTCGCCATTGAGTTTTTCCCCCTGTAATAATTAATACAAATTAGCTAAAACTAAGATGTTGTCAGCTATATGATATGGTATTATTTGAACTGGCTAGCCAGCTAACTTAATGTTAGCTAGCTAGATAACAAGCTAGAAAYGAACCAAAACATTGTTGAGAAAGTTGCTTTTAGTTGCCTGGTTTGATAGATTGACATACACAGTTGAAGTCAGAAGTTTACATACACCTTTGCCAAATACATTTAAACTCAAATTTTCACAATTCCTGACATTTAATCCTAGTACAAATTCCCTGTCTTAGATTAGTTAGGATCACCACTTAATTTTAGGAAGTTTACATACACTTTAAAACTTAAAACTTGTTTTTCAACCACTCCACAAATTTCTTGTGAACAAATTATAGTTTTGGCAAGTTGGTTAGGACATCTACTTTGTGCATGACACAAGTCATTTTTCCAACAATTGTTTACAGACAGATTATTTCACTTATAACTCACTGTATCACAATTCCAGTGGGTCAGAAGTTTATATACACTAAGTTGTCTGTGCCTTTAAACAGCTTGGAAAATTCCAGAAAATTATGGCATTGCTTTAGAAGCTTCTGGTTGCCTCTTTGCTTGACATCATGGGAAAATCAAAAAATAAATCAACAGACCTCAGAACAAATAATTGTAGGAACCTTCACCAAGTCTAGGTGCATCCTTGGGACAATTTCCAAATGGCACCTGAAGACGTACCACGTTCACCTTACAAAACCAATTAGTATGCAAGTATAAGACAACCATGGGACCACGCAGCCGTCATATCCGCTCAGGAAGGAGCGCGTTCTGTCTCCCTAGAGATGAACGTACTTTGGATGCGAAAACTGCAAATCAATTCCCAGAACAGCAGCAAAGGGACCCTGTGAAAGAATGCTGCGAGGAAACAGGTACAAAAGTGTATCTATATCCACAGTTAAATGAAGTACATATATCGGACATGAAGCCTGAAAGGCCGCCTCAGCAAGGAAAGAAACCACTGCTCCAAAACCGCTATTGGAAAAAGCCAGACTACGGTTCTTGCAAACTTGCCAACCGGGAACCAAAGATGATAACTTTTTTGGTAAGAAATAGTCCTCTGGTCTGATGAAACAAAAATAGCACTGCTTGACCATCAGTTAGTTTGGAGGAAAAAGGGTTACGGCTTGCAAGCCGAAGACACACATCCAAACCGTGAAGCACGGCGGATGCAGCATCAGGTTGTGGGTGCTTTGTTGCAGGAGGACTGAGTGCACTTCACAAAATAGATGGCATCATTGAGGCAGGAAAGTTATGTGGATAGTATTGAAGCAACATCTCAAAGGACATGCAGTTCAGGAAGTTAAAAGCTTGGGTCGCAAGCTGGCCGTTCTTCAAATGGACAATGACCCCAAAGCTACTTCCAAAGTTGTGGAAAATGGCTAGCGACAACAAGCTCAAAAAAGTAATTGGGGAAGTGGCCCATTCACAAAGACCTGACCTCAAACCTGCTAGCAAAATTTGTGGAGCCAGAACTGAAAGGCGTGTCGCGAGCAGGAGTGGGCCTTAAAACCTAGACTCAGTTACAACAGCTCTGTCAGGAGGAATCGGCGCCAAATTTCACCCAGAGCTAAGTTGT
>NC_036842.1:79938030-79939882 GCF_002910315.2 Salvelinus sp. IW2-2015 | reverse complement strand
TGGGAAGCATGTGGAAGGCTAAAACATTTGACCCAAGTTAAAAAATTTAAAGGCTATTCTACCAAATACGAATTGAGTGTATGTGTCACGCCCTGACCATAGTTTGCTTTGTATGTTTATATGTTTTGTTTGGTCAGGGTGTGATCTGAGTGKGCATTCTATGTTGTATGTCTAGTTTGTCTGTTTSTGTGTTTGGCCTGATATGGTTCTCAATCAGAGGCAGGTGTTAGTCGTTGTCTCTGATTGGGAACCATATTTAGGTAGCCTGTTTTGTCATTGTGGGTTGTGGGTGATTGTCTATGTTAGTTGCTTGTGTCAGCACATTTCTTATTATAGCTTCTTGTTCGTTTATTGTTTTGTATAGTTTGTTCAGTTTCTCTGTTTATTAAATTCATGATGAACACATACCACGCTGCATATTGGTCCTCCGATCCTTCAAACTTCTCCTCCTCAGATGAGGAGGACGACAAGCGTGACAGTATGTAAACTTGTGACCCACTGGGAATGTGATGAATTAAATAAAAGCTTAAATAAATCATTGTCTCTTCTATTATTCTGACATTTCACATTCTTAAAATAAAGTGGTGATCCTAACTGACCTAAGACAGGGAATTTTTACGAGGATTAAATGTCAGGAATTGTGAAAAACTGAGTTTAAATGTATTTGGCTAAGGTATATGTAAACTTCCGACTTCAACTGTATGTGTGTGTTTAATTAACAACTCTCTCTGCTGAATGCCATCGCCTAGGAAACGGTGGCGAATTCAATAGAGGCGATTGGACGAGTCCGGAGTGTGATGTAACTGAGGATGCTGGAACCATCACTGAGGGGGAAGGGGGGACCTGCATTACTGGATAGGGCTCTGGCTGAAATCTCACCCCACTCTAACTCCCTTCTCTCTCRCCCCCCTCACCCTTCAGTCGGCCCAGGGAGAGGCTTTAGGCATTAACCTAGCACTCTGTTGCCACAGCCACTGATGAAGATGGTAAGATGGTGGCTCAGCAATGCGTTGTGGTGAGGGGAGGTGGGGGGGGCGCTTCTGGATGAAACTCCCTGATTTGCTCTATGCAAATGACAACAATCACAGGAAATGCCTGAGCCCCAGCTTCCCAGTTAAATGCCATGGCAATAACAAAAGGGCTTCCTTTGAGCGGATCGAGGCAAATKAAACATTTGTTTAGGATATTTTCTTCTTGGAGAATAACAACGAGAGATGTTCTAATTACCCAGAAAAAAAAACAAAAAAACATCAACACTTTGTTGCACGCCTCACGTCTTCCATTCCCACAACCAGGGAGGGATGGGAAAACAACAGCAACTRCTCCGCATAGCAGAGAGGCGAAGGGTGGTGGAGGTGGTGGGTGGATGGAGGTGTTTCTCATTCCATCAGAGTGGAAACAAGGTAGCAGAATGCACACACACCCATCATTACCATGTTCCCTACATTAGCATAAGGCTGAGTGGAAACGGCACTCCTATCTACAGCATGAGCCATACTGTWCCAACCCAGTTAATTCTCCATTAACCACTGAGCATCAGCAGACTGTCAGGCATGCAGGGAATGTGAACACAGAGAGCCTGTGCAGCGGGTGGGGTGCTGTTTTCCCATACAGCTGGGCATTCAAGGGTTAACTCCACCGGTGCTTCATTTTTTATTTTATTTCACCTTTATTTAACCATTAACGTGTGCAGAAACGCAGGAGAGGATAATGCTGCAGTGGTTAAACAGACATGAGCCAGGCTTTGGCTAACAAACAGCCCTGGACGTCCTTGGATCTCGTCTCCAGAGAGGCGAAGTTGGGCACTGGGCTCCAAGAGTGGGGGACCCTGTCTGGTTCTCCCCTCCCGGAC
>NC_036842.1:79935795-79936901 GCF_002910315.2 Salvelinus sp. IW2-2015 | reverse complement strand
AAAAAACACACAAACTGACTCACAAACACACACACACAAACTGACTCTCACACACACACACAAACTGACTCTCACACACACGCAAACTGACTCACACACAAATAGGTTAAATTCAGCTCCAGCTGAGAGACATGCCGTGCTGTGTGCTTTACACGTTACTATTTGAGCTCAATAGGGTAGGGGTGTGTGTGATAAGTCAGTCACATTACACAAACAAGGCATTGGGGCAGGGAGAGAGTGTGTGAGTGCTGCTAGTGGCAGTCCAGCCTATTCTACGTTCTCCCCCTCCCATAACAGACTCTGATGAAGGGGGAAAAGGTCAACCCAAGCCTGCAAACTCATGTCTCCATCACCCAGATTAAAATCTCCAAAACGCTCAAGCTGGTTTTCATTCTTCAGACACACATTAAAGCTCCCTGTACCAGCGACGCAAGAGGATCATAAAATGTTCGCTCTTTAATTGCTGTGCGCGGTAATTGTGAGCTCTCATAAGAAAAAGGGAGTTTTACCCCAATTCATTCTCCATGTTTGGAGGTAATGGAGCTTGTTATTTTTTACATTATTTAAATGTTCCCCTAACGCAGACCACTAGGCTAGCCTATATGTTATCTTCCGTTAATGATAGAACTAAAGGATTTAATTTCAACATCAAAGTGAACTAGGCTACTCTACAGCGTCTGCTTTCTCTTTCAAGATGCTGGTAATGACATGAGTAATGACATAAATCTCACCAACAACTTGACAGCTATTGACATTAGGAAGACCATATTCTAACTTGACATTGCACAGTGTTTCTGACACCAATGTTGAGAACTAGAATTACATCATCCTGTGAGGGTTACATAAGGACCCAGAGCTGTGGCAGGAAGCTTCTTCTGAGAAAACACTGAGAAGGAAATGACTCGTCTCTGGGTGTCTGTCTCTGGGTGTCTGTCTCTGTGAGTCTGTCTCTGTGTGTCTGTCTCTGTGAGTCTGTCTCTGTGTGTCTGTCTCTGTGTGTCTGTCTCTGGGTGTCTGTCTCTGGGTGTCTGTCTCTGTTTCACCACCTTGTTGAGAACCCTAGCTCTTCCCTGGGTCCATCTACCACCCTCTGAAGAAGAGGGAGC
>NC_036842.1:79925077-79935251 GCF_002910315.2 Salvelinus sp. IW2-2015 | reverse complement strand
TAGGACTGCTTCTCTTCAACTCTACCCTCTTCTCTCACTGGAAAAGCATCTCAAAAGGCCTGCTAATGACCCGGGGGAGCGAGGGGAGAAGGGGAAGGATGGGAACAAGTGGATGGGGTCAATGCAGAGATAGGCAATTAGAGTTGTGCCACCCTGATGCCCYGTTTACATCGTGACGTATTTCATTACGCCGCATGTCATCTTCACGGAGTCTTGCCCCGCTACTGAACGGACAAGTGTAGTKTTTGTAACATAAGATGAAGGAGAGCCTGTCTCTCGGAGCAATATGACCATTCAAAACAGGATAAATATATTGTTTCAGGTGAGAATAAAACATGTTTTGTTTAGTTACTTTTTCCACAACTTGTTTCTCTAACTTTATAGCAAGAAGCTAGCTTGCACTAAAGAACAGCTAGCTAGCTAGCTAAAAGCAAGGCTAGGTTGAAGATACCATCGTAGTTAGCAACCTCCACCTAATTATTATTATAAAAAAACATCACAATAACTTAAATGGGAGGCAACAGTCATATAATATAATTGGCTTAACAGCCAATGTGCATTATTTAACATTACTATTAATGTAGTACTCACTTATAGGACTGGGTCATTGTTTACAAGCTGCTGACGATCCCATAAAGCCTTTGAAGAAAACAACATATTTTCATCTTCTCTGTGGTTTGGTAACTCCCTGTTCTTCAACAGACTCTGGCTGGACTGATGACGACGTAAAGTTTGAAACATTTCAAAGTATGCAGAGTCCGTCTCACGGATCCTTCAACCGCAAGGTGGTTGTCCCCATTGAAATGCATGACATCCGGCACAACATAACGGAGTGCTTATGGGTAATGTGAAGGAGGCTTGAGAGTTTTACATTTCCCTCATAGTTCTTTCAGTGTTTCCCTGTCCTCTGGAGAAACCACAGAAGGGAAATGAAAAAGGCTTCAATCCCAGCTAAAGTGGGGGGCACAGTGGGGGTGGTGGTGGCTGGGGTCGTCCTTTCCTGTGAGGACTTGGAGGGAGGGCGAAGGCAGATTGAACTTTAAATCTTTATTGTCTGACCAGATTGTTCTCAATAGATGCCAGATCATGTGAAATTAAACCTATCAACTCACTGTCTCGGGGGAAGCATCACAATCTAACGTACTTAGTCTCAACATTCAACATGGCTATGAAAGGAYTGATTATTTATCTTGGTCGAGGCTCAAGCGTCCTTTGCCATGTTTCTAGCCCTTTCTTTCTTTCCGTTTCTAAACACCAGTGTTTTTGAGCAGGCAGCCAAGGGGAGATACAACTTGGGGTCCTCTTCCTCACATGCTTCATCCATCAACACTGAGCTTCATACAATTAGCTCCTTACGAAATGGCCGCCCTTTCATAAATCAACCCGGGCAGAGAAAAGCAGGACCAGGATGAAAACAAAAGAGACTTTGTCATAGACAGACAGGTAGCGCTGCTATCACACTGCAGAGCTGACTGCACTGAAGCACTCCCAACACTCATTTGGAATTCCCAGCACTTAGTCATCCCCCTTTCCTGCCAGTGGTAAGGCAGAACAAACAAACAAACAAAGAGACAGAGAGGGGGCCATTTAACGGAGGCCGTCAACAACATTCCTAAAGAAAAGGTGCTGAATTTATGATAGATTTTCTGCCACAGTATGAATAGCTCATTCAAATTAGAGAGGGAGAAAAGGGAAGGTAATGCTCTGACTGCAGTCAGAGGTTAAAATAATAAKCATCATCATCATGACTGTGGTAAGTTGAGATAAAGGACTAAAGTCTGTCTGATATACTGTGGTATCTACAATGTTCCAGGCCTGCTAGAATACCACCAGTTAACCACCTGTCAACTGTCCTGTTTATGCTGAGTATAATATTGCTATTCATATTTACTTAGAACTGCTACAGACAGACACTTTACACTTACCAGTAACTTTGTGCTCAGAGTGCATACCACATAAAACATTCCTCCCCAGCTCACATATCTGAAGGCCTTTATGTATCTTATTGGGCAATAACTCCATGCTCTTAGATCTTACAGCCAGCTATAACTTATGTCCATATGGCCAGTTGATAGCGCGTGGATCAGATGATTGCATGATGCACCGCAGTCTAGATGTGTATGTAGGTGCGGTGAGGGGAGGGAGGAAGGGCATGTAGGTGAAGTCTGACGGAGGAGGAAGGGCGTGTAGGTACAGTGATGGGAGGGAGGAAGGGCATGTAGGTACAGTGAGGGGAGGGGAGGGAAGGGCATGTAGGTACAGTGAGGGAGGGAGGAGGGCATGTAGGTACAGTGGGGGGAGGGAGAAGGGCATGTAGGTACAGTGAGGGGAGGGAGGAAGGGCATGTTAGGTACAGTGGGGGGAGGAGGAAGGGCATGTAGGTACAGTGGGGGGAGGAAGGAAAGGCATGTAGGTAGTGCGGGGAGGGAGGAGGGCGTGTAGGTACAGTGGGGGAGGGAGGAAGGATGTAGTGTATCAGTGAGGGGGGGAAGGAAGGCATGTAGGACATTGTGGGGGGAGGGAGAAGGCATGTAGGTACAGTGAGGGGAGGAGGGAGAAAGGGCTGTAGGTACAGTGGGGGGAGGGAGGAAGGGCAATGTAGGTACAGTGAGGGGAGGAGGAATGGGGAGGGCATGTAGTACAGTGAGGGGAGGGAGGAAAGGGCATGTAGGTATAGTGGGGAGGGAGGAAGGGCGTGTAGGTACAGTGGGGGGGAGGGAGGAAGGGATGGTAGGTACAGTGAGGGGAGGGAGGAAGGGCAATGTAGGTACAGTGTGGGGGAAGGGAGGAAGGGCATGTAGGTACAATGAGGGGGAGGGAGGGAGGAGGGCATGTAGGGTACGAGTGGGGGGAGGGAGGAAGGGCTATGTAGGTACAGTGGGGGGAGGGAGAAGGGCATGTAGGTACAGTCGAGGGGCAGGGAGGGAAGGGCATTAGGTACAGTGAGGGAGGGAGAGGAAGCATGTAGGTACAGTGGGGGAGGAGGAAGGCGTGTAGGTAAGTGGGGGAGGAGGAGAGGGAGTAGGTACAGTGGGGGAGGGAGGAAGGGCATGTAGGTACAGTGAGGGGAGGGAGGAAGGGCATGTAGGTACAGTGAGGGGAAGGGAGGAAGGATGTAGGTAACGTGGAGAGGGAGGAAGGGCATGTAGGTACAGTGAGGGGAGGAGGAACAGGCAGTTAGGTAACAGTGGAGGAGGGAGGAAGGCGTGTGGTACAGGTGAGGGAGGAGGAAGGGCATGTAGGTACAGTGGGGAGGGAGGAAGGCGTTGTAGGTACAGTGGGGGGAGGGAGGAGAAGGGCATGTAGGTACAGTGGGGGGAGGAGGGAAGGGCAGTAGGTACAGTGAGGGAAGGGAGGAAGGGGCATGTAGGTACAGTGGGGGAGGGAGGAGGGCGGTGTATGGTACAGTGAGGGGGAGGAGGAAGGGCATGTAGGTACAGTGGGGAGGGAGGAAGGGCATGTAGGTACAGTGGGGGAGGGAGGAAGGCATGTAGGTACAGTGAGGGGAGGGAGGAAGGGCATTGTAGGTACAGTGGCAGGGGAGGGAGGAGGGCGTGTAGGTACAGTGGGGGGAGGGAGGAAGGGCATGTAGGTACACGTGGGGGGAGGGAGGGGGAAGGGCATGTAGGTAAGGTGGGGAGGGAGGAGGCATGTAGGTCACAGTGAGGGAGGGAGAAGGGCATGTAGGTACAGTGAGGGGAGGGAGGAAGGGCATGTAGGTACAGTGAGGGGAGGGAGAGGGCTGTAGGTACAGTGGGGGAGAGGAAGGCTGTAGGTACAGTGAGGGGAGGGAGGGGGAGGCATGTAGGTACAGTGGGGAGGGAGGAAGGCATGTAGGTAGCAGTGAGGGAGGGAGGACGGGCATGATAGGTACAGTGAGGGAAGGAGGAAGGGGCAGTAGGTACAGTGAGGGGAGGGAGGGAGGAAGGCGATGTAGGTACAGTGCGGGAGGGAGGAAGGGCATGTAGGTACAGTGAGGAGGAGGGAGGGAGGAAGGCTGTAGGTTACGTGGGGGGAGGAAGGGCATGTGGTACAGTGAGGGGAGGGTGGGAGGAAGGGCATGTAGGTACAGTGGGGGGAGGGAGGAAGGCATGTAGGTACAGTGGGAGGGAGGAGGGCATGTAGCACGTGGGGGGGGAGGAAGGGCATGTAGGTACAGTGAGGGGGGAGGAAGGGCGATGTAAGGTACAGTCGTGGGGAGGGAGAGGATGGCATGTAGGTAGAAGTGAGGGGAGGGAGGGAGGAAGGGCTGTAGGTCAAGTGGGGGAGGGAGGAAGGGCATGTAGGTTACAGTGGAGGGGAGGAGGGATGAGGGCATGTTAGGTAAGGCATGTGAGGGAGGGGGGAGGAAGAGGCATGTAGGTTACAGTGCGGGGAGGGAAGGATGGGTCATGTAGGTACAGTGAGGGGAGGAGTAAGGAAAGGGATTAGGTACAGGTGAGGGGAGGGAGGAAGGGCGTGTAGGTACGTGAGGGAGGGAGGAAAGGGCATGTAGGTAAAGTGAGGGAGGGGGGAGGGAAGGGCATAGGTAGGTCAAGTGAGGGGAGGGAGGAAGGGCTATGTGGTACAGTGAGGGGGAGGAGGAAGGCATGTAGGTACAGTGAGGGGAGGGAGGAGGCGTGTAGTACAGTGGGGGAGGGAGAAGGCATTAGGTACAGTGAGGGGAGGGAGAAGGGCATGTCGTACAGTGGGGGTACGTGAGTGAAGGGCATGTAGGTACAGTGAGGGAGGGAGGAAGGGCAGTCTAGGATACAGTAGGAGGGGGAGGGAGGAGGAAGGGCGTTTAGGTGTGAGGGGAGGGAGGAAGGGCATTGTAGGTACAGTGAGGGGAGGAGGGAAGGGCATGTAGGTACAGTGAGGGCGAGGGAGAGGAGGACGTGTGTGGTACAGTGGGGGGAGGGAGGAAGGGCATGTAGGTACGAGTGAGGGGAGGGAGGAAGCGGCGGATGTAGGTACAGTGAGGGGAGGGGGAAGGGCGTTATGAGTAAGCGTGACGGGGAGGGAGGGAGGAGGGCATGTAGTGTACAGTGAGGGGAGGAGGAAGGGCCTTGTAGGTACAGTGAGGGGAGGGAGGAAGGGCGTGTAGTACAGTGAGGGGAGGGAGGGAGGAAGGCATGTAGTACAGTGAGGGGGAGGGAGGAAGGGCGTGTAGGTACAGTGAGGGGAGGGGAGGAGGGAGGAAGGGCATGTAGGTACAGTGAGGGGAGGGAGGAAGGGCATGTAGGTACAAGTGAGGGGAGGGAGGAAGGGCGTGTAGGTACAGTGAGGGAGGGAGGCAAGGGCGTGTGGTACAGTGAGGGGAGGGGGGGAGAAGGGCATGTAGGTAAGTGGGGGGAGGAGGAAGGGCATGTAGTACAGTGAGGGAGGGAGAGAAGGCGTGTAGGTCAGTGGGGGGAGGAGAGGGCAGTAGTAGTGAGGGGAGGGAGGAGAAGGGCATGTAGGTACAGTGAGGGAGGGAGGAGAAGCGATATAGGTCAGTGAGGGAGGGAGGAGAAGGCATGTAGGTACAGTGAGGGGAGGGAGGAGGAGTGCTGTATGTACAGTGAGGGGAGGGAGGGAGGAAGTGCAGTAGTACAGTGAGTGGGAGGAGGGAGGAAGGCCATGTAGAGTACAGGAGGGGAGGGAGGAAAGTGGGCTGTTATGTACAGTGAGGAGGGAGGAAGGCGTGTAGCGCACAGTTGGGGATGGAGAGGAGGCAAGGCATGTAAGTCAGTGAGGGAGGAGGGAGGAAGGGCGTTAGGTACAGTGGGGGAGAGAGGAAGGGCGTGTAGGTACAGTGACGGGAGAGTGAAGGGCATGTAGGTACATGAGGGGAGGGGGGAGGAAGGCAAAGTAGGTAATTGAGGAGAGGCGAGGTACAGTGGGGGAGGCGAGAAGGGCGTTGTAGGACGGTGGGGGAGGAGGGAGGAGGGGTAGTATGTGGGGAGGTAGGAAGGTGTAGCAGGGGAGGAGAAAGGCACACTAACAACATTTAATTCTCCCACAGGCCTCTCAGTCTGTTTCACTAACACACGATCAAACCACACACACACGACACACTCAACACACACAAATACACCTGTCACTCAGCAGACCATCTCTTTGCTGTCCGCCCACATCTGCATGACATAACAACGTACAGCTGACATGACTGAAGGAGGACAGTTGGAAGTTGGGAAGTTTTTGTGTGGCCCTCTCCTCCCAGAACTCTAATATCAGGGCTGGCGAGACGCATGAGGAAGTTGGTCAGGGAGGTGGGTGGATGGCCCGAGGATCAACAGTGTCTGTGTTTGCATGTTGCACCATAAGACTGTGGAAGATTTAAACAAAAGAAGAAAACAAACTATTAGGAAGAAGCACAACGTGTAAGCAACAATAGCTTGTTAAGGGCCAAATCTCCATTACCATGGCTCTGAAAATCAATACAGCTCGACACAATGTACGACAACTGGTAGAAGCGGCTTTGTGGAGATAAATGTGGGGGGCGAAGCTTGGGTCGTTTGTGAAAACCGAGAGCTTTGCTGTGGACCCAGCAAGGTCCGCAAAGAGGAGAACAAGCCCCACCTGGCAAACAGTAGCAGAGAGTGACAGGTGCTTAACAACAACATCACACCCAGCGGAGAGTTCCAACCAGGACCACTGTTCCAGGGTGCTGTCAGTGTTATAGGGCAACTTTAGGAAACAACAGTTAGAAACGCCCCTGTGCGTGGCAATAACAGCCACTTCTAAATATATCCCCTTCATATGCAAGTATACCGTCTTGATGTATGAATATCGACACTGTAGAATAAGAAAGGATATAGAATATCCGTCTAAGATATTATATTTACCATATGGGCTCGTACGTTAGAAATCCTCCTCGTCGTGCTGCATGTGCTTACCGTCAAATGAGTTGAAATAGCTAAGACCTCGACAGTTGACAGGGAGTAATTTGGTATACCATTGCAAGCTGGGATGGAGGGTTGCAGCGGCGGCGGCTCGATGGCTAGGTACTCTCTAAATATGCATAGGGCCTCCTCTCTGACTGGATTGCCCATACTGATAAGCTGACAGTTGAAAGATGGATGAGGAAGAGAGGAGAAAGGGGGGGGGGGCCTGCTCTGGGTGCTCAGCCTATAACAGAATAACTTTCTTATACCCTAAACCCCCTATCCCTCACTCTACCCTGCATCCACCCTTTTCCTCAAGATAAGTGAAACAAGTGAATTGGAATGTGAAACAGAAAGCGATGCTGCGCGTCTCACAGTGCTAAACCCGCTCACAGAGCACTTTCCACATGACGAATATGCAGGCCTGTGCAGATAAAGGGTGTTGTTGAAGTCATTGTGTGACATTGGCAACCGACAATAATGCAATGCTGAGAACCAAACCGGTGCTAAAAAGGCATGAATTCCTCTCCGCTTTGAACTAATGATGACCCGCCCAAATAAATGTATTTGTTAAACGACAGCATCTGTTTTCATGAAGATTCACGAACGCTCTTAATAAACAGACTGTCTGTTAATCCTGTGGTTGTCGGTTCTTTCATTCTCCGATGTTCATGTAGCTTGAGGCTGTGGTGCCGTAATGGGATATTATGTCCTTTGGGCGACAGACGCTGCTTATCACCCCAGGGAGGGATCGCTGTCTCTATTTCCCCCCCTAGCCCTGTCACACATTGATGACCAGCTGACATGTCTGCTCTCATGTTCCCCCATAGCCCCGATCAACCACATTGATACCAGCCTGAAACATGTCTGCTCTATGGTGCGGGTGGTTTCGGGGAGCGGGCGGGGGCGCTGGGGGGGGGGGGGGGGGGTCGGGCGGGGTGGGGGGGGGCCGTGCGGGGTGGGGGGCGGGGGTGCGCGGGACGTGGGGGGCGTGGCGGCCGGGGGTGGGTGCCGGCGGGGGGGGGCGCTGGGCTGGGAGTGGGGGGGGGGGGTGGGGCCGCGGGGCGGCGAGGGCTCGTGGGGCTGAGGGCGGTTTTTTTTTTGTTTCCTCCCCCCCTTCCCCGCCCCCCCTCCCCCCCCCCCCCCGCCGCCGCTCTGCGTACTCCGGAGCCCCCCCCCCCCCGCTCCCCCCCCCCCCTCCCCCCTCTGCTCCCCCCCCCCCCCCCCTCCCCCCCGCCCCTCCCCCCTTCCCCCCCCCCTCTCTCCCTCTCCCCACTAGCCCCGATGCACACATTGATGACCAACCTGAACTGACTGCTCTATTTTCCCCCATTAGCCGTCACACATTGATGACCTAGCCTGAACATGTTGCTCTAGGTTGCCCACACTATGCCCGTCAATCATTGATGAACAGCCTGAAATGGTGCTCTATGTTTCCCACCCGTCGCCCTCCTATACCCACTAGCGCCTGCGTCACGACATTGATTGACCAGCTGAACCTGGCTGCTCTATGTTCCCCCACTATGCCCCGCTCACACATTGATGACCAGCTGAAAATGGCTGGCTCTATGTTTTCCCCCACTGCCCGTCACCATTGATGACCAGCCTGAACATGGCTACTCTATGTTCCCCCCACTAGCCCGCTCACACATTGATACTCAGTCGAACATGTCTGCTCTATTGTTCCACCCACTAGCCAGATCACACATTATGACCGCTGAACATGTATGCTCTATGTTCATCCGCACTAGCCCCGTCAGCATTGATGACCAGCCTGGACATGTCTCTCTATTTTTTCCCCCCATATCTCCCCCACTAGCCCGCTCACACATTGATGACCAGCCTGACATGTCTGCTCTTACTGTTCCCCCACTAGCCCTCGCTCACACATTGATGAGCCAGCCTGAACATTTGCTCCTATGTTCCCCCCTAGCCCCGCTCACACAGTTGATGACCGCCTGGACCAATGTCTGCTCTATGTTCTCCCCACTAGCCCGCTCACCCATTGATGACAGCCTGAACATTCCTGCTCTATGTTCCCCCCACTAGCCCCGCTCACACATGGATGATCAGCCTGGAATGTTCTGCTCTATGTTCCCCCCCACTAGCCCGCTCCCATTGAATGACCAGCTGAAACATGTCTGATCTATGTTCCCCACTAGCCGATAACATTGATGACAGCCTAAACTTCTGCTCTATGTTCCCACCCTAGCCCGCTCACACATTGATTGATCCAGCCTGAACATGTCTGATCTATGGGGCGGGGGTTCTTTTTACTTCCCCCACTAGCCCGCCTCAGACATTGATAAGCCTGATCATGTCTGATCTATGTCCCCACTAGCCCGCTCACACATTGATGAAGTCTGACATGTCTGCTCTAATGTTGGTGTCGTCCTCTCTGATTGCGGTAAACACTCGAGGCCCGTAAGACCACTTGCAGGCCATCACATTATACCTGTAAGTGTGGTGAGAGAGATGAGGAGAAGGGGATGCGAGAGAGAGAAGAGAGAGGAGCGAGAGAGAGGAGGGAGAGAGAGAGAGAGAGGAGGAGAGAAGAGAGAGAGAGAGAGAGAGAGAGAGAGAGAGAAGAGAGAGAGAAGAGACGAGAGAGAGAGCCACGGTCGGTAGTGTCCTACTCTGCACTATCAACTCTGTGAAACTCTGACCCTCTTCTGGCTTCCATAGCCATAGCCATGCTATGAGGGTTATGAAAACAAAATACTCAGATAACTACACCAACCGATCGTGAGTGCATCAGTTCCTCTACTCTGATATGCTCCAACTCCTGAGCTAAAAAATCCCATTCCATTGTATACGTACTCTGTACACAGACAGTAAAGGCCTGCCTCATATGCATGCATCATTCTTTGAAATATTTGTCATTCAAGATTTGTCTTTTTTTTCTCCCCAATTCCTGTCTCTGATCAGCATTGTGTGGGGATGAATATTGTTTAATTCGCTCATGGTGCTATTCTGCTTGCTGCACTCCAATGCTAATAACCAAGGCAGACGGTTGAAAAAGGGAAATGGTCTATGTTCATAAAACAGAGGATTAGGTTCAAGGACCAGTGGGTTTGAGTTCGAAGGAGTCCGCAGAGAAAATGTCTACTATCAATTTGCATGGTTTTCCCCTCAGTCCGAAGTTGGTTTTTCTTCACATTTAACAATGAAGAAATATATTTCATACAAAACTGCTCTATTCATTAACATGCCTTCTTTTCTGAATCCATGTTCGTCGGGAGGTAATTCTAAGTCATCTTCAATTCAGTCGGTTAGTCATGCTCATCTCCGCCTCCACAGATAAAAACACACATACTGGGGTGGAT
>NC_036842.1:79898050-79925052 GCF_002910315.2 Salvelinus sp. IW2-2015 | reverse complement strand
TGTAGGTACAGTGGGGGGAGGGAGGAAGGGCGTGTAGGTACAGTGGGGGGAGGGAGGGAGGAAGGGCGTGTAGGTACAGTGAGGGGAGGGAGGAAGGCACACTAATAACATTTGTAATCTCCACAGGCCCTCTCAGTCTGTTCACCTAACACACACGCACAAATACACACACACACACACACTCACACACACACAAATACACCCTGCTTCACTCAGCCAGAGCCATCTCTTTGTGTCCGCCACACATGCATGCACATAACCACGGTAACAAGCTGAATGACTGAGGAGGGACAGTTGGGAAGTTGGGAGTTTTTGTGTGGCCCTCTCCTCCAGAACTCTATATCAAGGGCTTGGCAGGAACGATGGAGGAACGTTGGGTCAGGGTAGGGTGGGGTGGAGTGGCCCCGAGGTCAACAGTGTCTTGTGTTTGCAGTTTGCACCATAAGACTGGTTGGAAGATTTAAACAAAAGAAGAACAACAAACTATTAGAAAGAAGCACAACAGTGTAAAGCAACAATACGCTTGTTAAGGGCAATCTCCATTACCATGGCATTCTGAAAATCAATACACATCCACACAATGTACACAACTGGTAAACGGCTGGAGATAAAAGGCAACTTGTGGTTCTTTGTGAAACCGAGAGCTTYTGTTGGACCACAAGGTCCCCAAAGAGAAGAACAAGCCCCACCTGGGCAAACAGTAGCAGAGATGTGACAGTGGTGCTTAACAACAACACACACCCAGCGGAAGTTCAACCAGGACCACTGTTCAAGGGGTGCTGTCAGTGTTAAGGCCAACTTTAGGAACAACAGTTAGAAACGCCCCTGTTGCCGTGGCAATAACAGCCACTTCTAAATATACACCCTCTTCATATGCAAAGTAACCGTCTTGATGATATGAATATAGACAACATGTAGAATAAAGAAAAGAGATATCCGCTTAAGATATATATATTTACATATGGGCTACGTTAGTTAGAAATCCCCTCTGTGTGCTGCATGTGCTTTACACGTCAATGAGTTGAAAATACTAAGACCCGAAGTTGACAGGGAGTAATTTGTATACATGTGCAAGCTGGGATAGGAGGGTTGGCAGCGGCGGCGGCTCGATGGCGTAGGTACTCTCTAAATATGCATAGGGCCTCTCTCTGACTGGATTGGCCCAGTACTGATAAGTGAAGTGAAAGACTGATGAGGAGAGAGAGAGATGAAAGGGGGGGGGGGGGGCTGCTCTGGGATGCTCAGCCTATAACAGAATAACTTCTATACCCCTAAACCCCCCTATCCCCCTCCCTCTACCCTCATCCACCCTTTCCTCAAGATAAGTGAAACAAGTGAATGTGAATGTGAAAAACCAGAAAGCGATGGTGCGCGTCTCAACAGTGCAAACCCGCTTCACAGAGCACTTTCCACTGGACGATATGCAGGCATAGATGGCAGAATAAAGGGTGTTTGAAGTCATTGTGTACATTGCAACTCGACAATAATGCATGCTGAGAACCAAACCGTGCTTAAAAAGGCATGCAATCCTCTCAGCTTGAACTAATGATGACCCCCCAAAAATGTATTGTTTTTTAAACGACAGCCATCTGTTTTCATGATAGATTTCACCGAAACGCTCTTAATAAAAGACTATCTGTAACTGTGGTTGTCGGTTCTTTCATTCTCCGCATGTTCATGTAGCTGAGGCTTGGTGCCGTAATGGGAATTATGTCCTTTGGGAGACAGACGCTGCTATATCACCCTCCCAGGGAGGGACGCTGTGCTCTATGTTCCCCCCACTAGCCCCGCTCACACATTGTGACCAGCCTGAACATGTCTGCTCTATGTTCCCCCCACTAGCCCCGCTCACACATGGATGATCAGCCTGGACATGTCTGCTCTATGTTCCCCCACTAGCCCCGCTCACACATGGATGATCAGCCTGGACATGTCTGCTCTATGTTCCCCCCACTAGCCCCGCTCACACATTGATGACCAGCCTGAACATGTCTGCTCTCTATGTTCCCCCACTAGCCCTGCTCACACATTGATGACCAGCCTGAACATGTCTGATCTATGTTCCCCCACTAGCCCCGATCACACATTGATGACCAGCCTGAACATGTCTGCTCTATGTTCCCCACACTAGCCCCGCTCACACATTGATGACCAGCCTGAACATGTCTGCTCTATGTTCCCCCCACTAGCCCCGCTCACACATTGATGACCAGCCTGAACATGTCTGATCTATGTTCCCCCCACTAGCCCCGCTCACACATTGATGACCAGCCTGAACATGTCTGCTCTATGTCTGGGTGTCTCCTCTCTGATTGCGGCTAACTACCTCAGGCCAGTAAGACCACTTCAGAGCCATACATGTAATGACCTGGGTAAGTGTGTTGAGAGAGAGAGAGAGAGAGAGAGAGAGAGAGAGAGAGAGGAGAGAGAAGAGAGAGAGAAGAGCGAGAGAGAGAGAGAGAGAGAGAGAGAGAGAAGAGAGAGAGAGAGAGAGGAAGAGAGAAGAGAGAAGAGAGAGGAGAGAGGAGAGAGAGAGAGAGGAGAGAGAGAGAGAAAGGAGAGAAGAGAGAGAGAGAGAGAGAGAGAGAGAGAGAGAGAGAGAGAGAGAGAGAGAGAGAGCACGGTCTGTAGGTACTACTCTCATATCACCTCTGTGAAACTCTGACCCTCTGCTGCTCCATAGCCCATAGCCATGCTATGAGGGTTATGAAAACAAAATAAATCAGTRACTACACCAACCAGATCGTGAGTGCATTCAGTTCCCTCTACCCTGATATGCTCCAAACTCCTGAGCCATTCCATTGTACGTACATGTACACAAAGACAGTAAAGGCCTGCACTCATATGCATGCACATCTTTGAAATATTTGTCAATTCAAGATTTGTCTTTTTTTTTCTCCCCAATTCCTGTCATCTGACTAAAGCAGGTTGTGTGGGGATGAATCATTGTTTAATGCTCAATGGTGCTATTCTGCTTGTGCACTCAATATAAGCTAATAACCAAGGCAGACGGTTGAAAAAGGGAAATGGTCTATGTTCATAAAACAGAGGGATTAGGCTTCAAGGACCAGTGGGTTCTGAGTGTCGCAGAGAAAAGTCACTATCCCAATTTGCACTGGGTTTTCCCTCAGTCGAAGTGTGTTTCTCTTCACATTTAACAATGAGAAATATATTTCCACACAAAAACCGCTCCTATTAATTAAACAGCCTTCTTTCTGAACCCATTTCAGTCGGTAGTCATCTCTAAGTCATCTCTCATTCAGTCGGTAGTCATCTCATCTCCGCCTCCACAGATAAAAAACAACACACTACTGGAGGTGGATGCATCCATTTTCTAATGCTAACCCTTTTAATTATTAACCAGGATTCAATACAGGAGTAATTATTTTTCCAAACAATTTACGCCTCAGGCACCAAACGGCTGCAATTTGACACAGCTATATATTTCTTCTGCTGCCACACAACGCTATTAGTCATTTTAAATGATTTATCAACCATCCAGGGTGGAATAAGATTTGCTACCACTGGGTTTCGTTTTCCTGGTTAGCCTATAACTTTTGGAACACTTTATATGTATTTGTAAAGCTCCACAAGCCACACTGAGGGACATAAGGAACCAACAAGCGTGCTCAGTCCACAGAGATTTCTTTGTTACTTGAAAACTGGTTAAAAGCAAAATATCAGAATGGGATTTTTGGCACCCAAGCGAATGTCTTTTAAGGGAGTATGCAAGCACACTTGTTCGGTTAGCCTAGCTGGCTAGGTGCCAGCCAAACTGACGCATGCTGACGCCTTAAGCTTTACTACAGTAATGGATGTGACTGTTTCATCAGGGAGCCACAAAGATGAAGTAAACAAATGTAATTACTGAATTGACGTTGTTTGCTATTTCACGCAGCCACAGAATAGAAAGAAGCTAAACAAATGATTTTGTATTTTAATTATTTCGCATTTAAATTTGAGAGATCATTCACACAAAGTAATGAGACTGGGTGTGTAAGTATGCCTCCAGAATAATATGGTAAAGTTGGCCTCATGTACTGTATAGGCCCTCCAACAAATAAATAAAAGGACATCCAAAATCTGTTGATCTATTTCATTCCACTCCTTGTACTCTGTGTCATTTGCCGAAGATGTGGGAAATGACCAGGAATGACTTTGGCAAATGACAAGAGTGTCAAGGAGTGTAATGTTAGCTAAAACAACTCATAACCAGACTACAGGAGGAGGGATCCCGGTTGAATGTGGACGCGCATTGGACAGTCAAATCAAATCAAATGCTATTGGCTCACATACACATTTAACAGATGTTATTGCAGGTGTAGCGAAATGCTTGTGTTCCGAGCTCCAACAGTGCAGTAGTATCTAACAATTCACAACAATACACACAAATCTAAAAGTAAAAGAATATCATTTAGAAATATATAAATATAAGGACGAGCAATGTCGGAGTGGCATTGACTAGAATACATTAGAATACAGTATATACATATGAAATTAGTAAAACAGTATGCAAACATTATTAAAGTGACCAGTGATTCCATGTCTATGTACATAGGACAGCAGCCTCTACGGTGCAGGGTTGAGAAACCGGGTGGTAGCCAGCTAGTGACAGTGACTGAGGTCAGGACAGGGTATTGGGTGAAGGCCGGCTAGTGATGGCTATTTAACAGTCTAATGGCCTTGTGTTAGAAGCTATTTTTCAGTCTCTCGGTCCCAGCTTTGATGCACCTGTACTGACCTCGCCTTCTGGATGATAGGGGGGTAAACAGGCCGTGGCTCGGGTGGTTGATATCCTTGATGATCGTTTTGGCCTTCCTGTGACATTGGGTGCTGTTGGTGTCCTGGAGGGCAGGCAGTGTGCCCCCGGTGATGCGTTGTACAGACCGCACCACCCTCTGGAGAGCCCTGCGGTTTCGGGTGGTGAAGTTGCCRTACCAGGCTGTGATACAGCCTGACAGGATGCATCTGTAAAATKTTGTGAGGGTCTTAGGGGCCAAGCCGAATTTCTTCAGCCTCCTGATGTTGAAGAGGCGCTGTTGTGCCTTCTTCACCACACTGTCTGTGTGGGTGGACCATTTCAGATTGTCAGTGATGTGTACGCCGAGGAACTTGAAGCTTTTCACCTTCTCCACTGCGGTCCCATCAATGCGGATGGGGGCGTGCTACCTCTGCTGTCTCCTGAAGTCCATGATCAGCTCCTTCGTTTTGTTGACAAAGAGGGAAAGGTTATTTTCCTAGAACCACTCTGCCAGGGCCCTCACCTCCTCCCTGTAGGCTGTSTCGTCATTGTTGGTAATCAGGCCTACTACTGTTGTGTCGTCCACAAACTTGATGATTGAGTTGGAGGCGTGCATATCCATGCAGTCATGGGTGAACAGGGAGTATAGGAGGGAGCTGAGCACGCACCCTTGTGGGGCCCTAGTGTTGAGGATCAGCGTAGTGGAGGTGTTGTTTCCTACTTTCACCACCTGGGGGCGGCCCGTCAGGAAGTCCAGGACCCAGTTGCACAGAACGGGGTTCAGACCCAGGACCTCGAGCTTAATGATGAGCTTGGAGGGTACTATGGTGTTGAAGACTGAACTGTAGTCAATGAACAGCATTATGACATAGGTATTCTTCTTGTCCAGATGGGATAGGGCAGTGTGCAGTGCGATGTCGATTGCATCGTCTGTGGATATATTGGGCGGTAAGTAAATTGAAGTGTGTCTAGGGTGTCTGGTAAGGTGGAGGTGATATGATCCTTGACTAGTCTCTCAAAGCACTTCATGATGACAGAAGTGAGTGCTACAGGCCGATAGTCATTTAGTTCAGTCACCTTTGATTTCTTGGGTACAGGAACAATGGTGGCCATCTAGAAGCATGTGGGGACAGCAGACTGGGATAGGGAGAGATTGAATATGTCCATAAAACTCCAGCCAGCTGGTCTGTGCATGCTCTGAGGATGAGGCTAGAGATGACATCTGGGCCGGCAGCCTTAAGAGGGTTAACACGCTTAAACGTCTAACTCACGTTGGCCACAGAGAACGAGAGCCCACAATCCTCGGGAGCGAGCCGTGTCAGTGCACTTTGAAACCAACGCACACCGTGACGTATAGCACTGCCCACCGGGTGAAATACTGTGAACAGAGTGTGTCCTCCTCTCCTCACAAGCCCCAGCTGGCCTGCCTGCCTGGCGCAAATTAGCCAAACTATTTACCCTCATATATGCACATTAGCAAATTCTTCCAATTGAGAAAACAAATGCATCTGTTTGGTTCTGTTAACTTTATGGTAGACTGCACAGCCCTGTGCACACCAGGCATTCTCTATCCACTGCGGCAGTCAATCAGAGAGGCCTGATGGAGCTCAGCGCAGCCCAGGCCAGCTGCACTACCCTGGGCCTCAGTCTTTGAGGACCTGCCCCTGACTGCCCCAGCCTTACTTTAAATTAGGAGATTCAGGGACCAAAAGGAATTCTCTTCCACATCCAGCGAGCACCGTGACACATATTTTCCATCCTGGTCTGGGTTTTTTAATATTCATGCACTCGGTTGGTAGAGGTTAGGAGAGGAGGGAAGGCGTTTTATGGCTACCTGTGGATGAGTGGCAGGTATGCAGGCAAAGGGGGGCGGTTGTGTCTGCAGGAGACCTAGTGATTTATTTAGACCTGGGGGCACCTGTGCCAGTCAGCCGCAGAAGGCGGGCACCGCCACCACCATCATCACCACTGACTACGGAACAGCGACAAAACACCAGCACGAGCACCAACACTTACGCAAAACCCTCCTGGCTGTGTGCTATGCTAACCACCTCAGGAGTGTCAGAAGAGAAAACCCTGTGTTTCAAAAATAATCCAATCTGTGATTCAAAGAGAACATTTCAGCTTTGCCACCCTGATTGGGCGGAACTCCAGGTCACATTTCATAAGGCAGCAGCTTCACATTCTCCAGTAATATCCTGGGAAATGGATGGAAATTAAAAAGTTAGTAACTGTTAGGGGGAGAACAATAATGGGTGCTAGGATATAGCCTAACTAGATAACCAGTAGCTCGGCAGTATCACGCTCCTGCTTGAATAACCTGTTACAGTCTCCACATCAGCCAGAGGTGTGATTGCAAGCTTCACACCTTTTTATTAGTTACCTGGGTCGAATGGTATTTTTTCACTAGCTGCCAAAATGACTTGGGGCTATTGACTATATATATGTACAGTATTGAATGATACATATGCTTGACTAGCGTGGGTTAATTAGCTAGCCATCTCTAGCAATATGAAGGGGAGGGTTAGACACTGTGAACTAAGATGCCCACAGGCACCTTCAATGAGAAGACTGTTATTAGAATTATGTCATGCATCCTAAAGCGGGTGCAGTAATGTCGAAAGCAGTCTATTATTTTGGCCTTTTACTGTAAAGCACCTCGCTTTACAGTGCAACAACTTAAAACTCACAAAAAATAACAATTTGATAGCACTGACACTGAAATGTCACAACTAAAAAATCAAGAGTAATTAGAATAGGAAATGTAATGCTCCTTGCCAGGTTTAAAAACACAAGAGGCCTCATCTGCATTTCTAATGAGCTGCCAATGCTGGGAGGCAAATGTAACGCGTTGCCTTCCCAGCAAACTCCCAAGGAATGTGCAAACTTTAAAAAATATAATGTTTAACTAGGCAAGTCAGTTAAGAACAAATTCTTATTTACAATGACAGCCTACCGGGAAACAGTGGGTTAACTGCCTTGTTCAGGGGCAGATTTTTACCTTGTCAGCTCGGGGATTCGATCCAGCAACCTTTCGGTTACTGGCTCAACTCTCTAACCACTAGGCTACCTGCCGCCCCACTTAAGTATCAAAAGTAAACATAATTGCTCAAACATACTTAAGTATCAACAGTAAAAGTATAAATAATTTCAAATTCCTTAAATTCAGAATAGATAGCCAGGGACATACTCCAAAACTCAGACATCATTTACAAACTAAGCATTTGTGTTTAGTGAATTGAGCCATTTTCCTGTCCTGTGTCAGGGAAAATGTATGGAGTAAAAAGTACCTTATTTTCCTTAGGCATGTAGTGAAGTAAAAGTTGTACAAATACCCCCAAAAACGACTTAAGTAGTACTTTAAAGTATTTTTACTTAAGTACTTTACACCACTGCTTGATGTCTCACATGGAGGCAGGCTAAATGTGCTGGAACGGCTCTCTGGCTTCTCCTTCTCTAACTAACAGCAGCTAGGCAGGGCTAGTGTTACACTGGGGCCTGTTAGACTAGCCTGTAAGCGTTAGCGCGCTGGTTGTGCCTGACTGAGAAAGATGAGAACCATAGACAGGGTAGAGGAATGAAGAATAGGATTGGAGTGGTTGCCTGATGGGGCTTAGGTTGAGAGTTGAGGTTGACATGAAAACAGGACTCCCGTGGGTCTTGTGGGTCCTGTGGGATAGTGGCAGGAATGGGAGTCAAGTTCTAGAGTCAAGTTCTAGAGTTAAGTTCTAGAGTCAAGTTCAGGACAGGACTGGACGGGATCAACAGTCCGCAGGAACGGGCAGTACAGGAATAGTTATTAACATCGTTTTTTGGGTGGAAATATGTCATGTGTGGAACATTTCGTAAAAACAACATCTGTGTAGGCAAGGAATAATATAGCGTACTTAATAAAAATCTGTAAAAAAGGGTAATTTCCCCCCTCCCCCTTCAGTTGTAGCCAGTCACTATAGGCTGCCTCAGATGCCAATCTACGTCAGTAGGCTAAGTAATGAGGCCTTACACGCTTCCCAAACAGGACACATACATGTTATTCAATTATTGCACCCACACTGCTCCCGCGCGTCAACGAGCGTCTGCGTTAGAAGTTGCTTCTATTTGTGACGCCGAACGCGATGCAAGTCCTGCCTCTCCCGTCTCCTCATTGGCTTTTAGAAGCATATACCCACGTGCCATCTCCTCATTGGTTATACCCATGTGGGTGATTGAAMGATCAACTGAGGTCGGTTGTGGTAATACACCTTATTATTAAAGTTAGTTGCCAATCACCATATAAAATCCAAAGAAGAAAACCCTGGAAGGAGGAGAGATGACTAGAAACGATTCGGTTGACCGTTTTATGTGTGGATTAATTGTTGCAGTAGAGGACTTTCTGCATTTCAGGTAAAATAACAACTCAACGTTTATATCCCAGGACAAATTAGCTAGCAACAGCAAGTTAGCTAAATAGGACAAATTATCTAGCAACTGCAAGATAGCTAGCTGAATTGCCATAAATGTTTAATGCTTTTCGACCTGTCCCCAAATTAATATAATTGGTTCAGAGTTTGTTTTGATATTTTAACCTGCGTGTCGTGATCACATTTACGCAGGATGGCGCACGTGGCCGCACGCGCGCATCCGGTTTGGGCATGGTGTTAGCCTTCAATAGAGGAACTGCACCATCTTGTTGCAGCCAAGGACCCATCACTAACATTAACATTAGAGCCAAGGAAAGAGAGATATTTTAGTTAAAGTTTATGGAGTTGTCTTCGACAATGAAGGGACAGATAACACAACTTGTAAAAWAAAATGCTGAGGTTTAATCAAATGAGCTACAAACCGGAGAGCGGGACAAGCGGCCTGAAGCAGCATAGCTGCTCTACTCCCAAGCCCAACTGTTTGCATATTTAACTAAACCCATACCATCTGAGGTGAAGAGTGAAATAAAAATAGATTGACATATGCAGTAGGTTACTGCTGCTCAGTTTTTGTATTTTATTTTTTAT
Source organism: Salvelinus sp. IW2-2015 (assembly GCF_002910315.2). Classification (NCBI taxonomy): domain Eukaryota; kingdom Metazoa; phylum Chordata; class Actinopteri; order Salmoniformes; family Salmonidae; genus Salvelinus; species Salvelinus sp. IW2-2015. The sequence continues at coordinate 79,915,323 of NC_036842.1, read as the reverse complement.
GTTCATGTTGTAAATGTTAATGTGTTGTAAATGTTCATGTGTGCGCAGTGCTCAGCTGTAGGCTACAGTTTTATACCGGTGCTGAGCAGACCATCCTGCTGGGGTCTCTGTCCTCCAGCCTAATCAATCTACATTTAGGTCATTTAAAATACATTCTTATCCAGAGCGATTTGGGCTACAGTACGTGTATTTAACTAAGATACTGTAGGTAAGACAACCACATACCACAGTTGAATATTGCATTACCGAAATAATTTTCAATACTTCTTAAACAAAAACAATAGCCAACATATTTCTGCATGCAAAAATGAGCACGGCACAAGACCGGTGAGATTTTTATCAGGAAGGGTTATGGGTTATAGAACTGTTGTGGAATCAGGACAGTACAGGAAAATTATTGACAGTAATTAATTTTCACTCCCTTGTCAACCTCTAGTTGAGAGTGAGACACCCTATGGCTGAGTGGTCATGCCACTCCATTACTGTAGCCAGCAATGATCAGATCAGAATCACTAGTGGAAAGAGAGAATGTACTGTAGAATGCAGTCCCCTTTAGAAATCTCTGTCCTAGAGTTTCTAGGAGGCTGTCATGAGAGGCATCCAGGCATGGATACCAGTTCAGCAGACTAGAGCACAGATGCTAGCTCAACTCACTGATGGAGTCAGCACTCCTAATATCCCTTACAGGGATAGTCACGTGTGTTGGGCTATTTTCCCCACTCCACCTAAAATGTCTGGCAGACTATTCCCAAAGCCCTCCTCCTATATTAAATCTGTATGATGTGTGGGATATTGACATTGGGTAATGACTGACAGGCAGGAAGAAGAGAGACAATAATCCATTTATCTGGTCCAGGGTAAGCCGGACCAGTTTACCTGTTACATCATTAGCTAGCTACCGCAGACAGGAGGGAGGGAGGCCATAGGGAGGCTAGCTAGCTAGCTGACTGACGTAATCAACGGGATAAACACACAGTATGAACAGGTACTGCTCTGCTCTGCAGACAWAGGCTCCAGACCTTCAGGCCAAATAGAAGGATAGAAGGACTTTATACACTGACTGCATTGCTGTGCCGTGCTAGCAATGATAGATTTATACTAAAATGACATGAGAAACAAATTAATAATAAATGAATAATGTACTGTGTTTCTCAGTGTTTTATTAATTAGAACCACTCCTATCGGAGGATCTGTTCCTCGTTCCTGTAAATGGAATCGCTCATGTTTACCTTGAATACCCATGTTTTATTTGCATGAGTCAACCTCGTGGAAAATCCATAAATCATTTGCAATGCTAACGTACCCTCAGCAGCATATCTATTGCCTGCCTAATGCAAATAGCCGTGTAGCAGGGATCACATTCCCACAAAACACACAGTAACAACCAAGTAAAAGAGCAAGTAAAGACAGAGGGATGGGAGGAAGGTTTCAAATGAATTCCTTATTGCAGGGGGCTCTTAAAGCAAACGCATAGGAATCCTTTCACTGCAATTTCTAAGCTAAATATCAAAAGTCTAGAGTGGAGCTTTTGAAAAACAGATAAAGATATTGTTAGGGATGTTGCCTAAACAGAAATAAGCAGAAGGGGAATGGCTTGTCAAATGCTGCTAGGCTAGCCGTGGTAGAGGTCGAGTGGAGTGAAACAGCCCAGTTGTTACGCCCTGACCTTAGTGAGCCTTTTTGTGTCTCTATTTGGTTTGGTCAGGGTGTGATTTGGGGTGGGCATTCTATGTTTTTGTTTTCTATGGTTTTGTATTTCTATGTTTTGGCCAGGTATGGTTCTCAATCAGGGACAGCTGTCTATCGTTGTCTCTGATTGGGAACCATACTTAGGTAGCAATTTCCCTCCTTTCAGTGTGGGAAGTTGTCTTTGTTTGTGGCACTATAGCCTTAAGCTTCACGGTTGTTTTTGTAATGTTTATTGTTTTTGTCGGCGTCATCCTTAATAAAAGGAATATGTACGCTCACCACCCTGTACCTTGGTACCCTCTTTTTGACAGCCGTGACAGAACATCTCACCACCAAAGGACCAAGCAGCGTGGTAAGGGGGRGCAGCGTTGTCAGGAGGACTGGACATGAGAGGACATCCTGGACGGCAAAGGATCCTGGACATGGGAGGAGATCCTGGCCGGAAGGGATCGCCTGCCGTGGGAGCCGGTGGAAGCATTGAGAAAGGCGGAGGCAGCGAGTAAAGGGGCCCAGCGTTACGAGGGAACGCGGCTAGCAAGGGCACGCGAGGAGATTGGCTGAGTCAGGTTGGAGACCTGAGCCAACTCCCCGTGCTTACCGTGGCGAGCGTCGTACTGGTCAGGCACCGTGTTATGCGGTGGAACGCACAGTGTCTCCAGTGCGCGTTCACAGCCCGGTGCGCTACATCCTAGCTCCCCGCATCTTCCGGGCTAGGGTGAGCATCCAGCCAGAACGGGTTGTGCCAGCTCTAAGCTCGAGACCTCCAGTGCGCCTCCACGGCCCAGTGTATTCGGTGCCTCTGCCAAGGACAAAGCCTCCTGTATGTCTCTCCAGCCTGGTGAATCCTGTGCCTGCGCCCATAACTAAGCCTCCTGTATGTCTCCCCAGCCTGGTGAGTCCTGTGCCTGCTGCCAGAACCAGGCCTCCTGTATGTCTCCCCAGCCTGGTGAGCCCTGTGGCAGCTCCACGTACCAGACTGTCCATACGTCTCCTCACTCCAGTGATGATCCATGGCAAGAAGCCTCCAGTGATGATCCATTGCACGAAGCCTCCAGTTATGATCCATGGCAAGAAGCCTCCAGTGATGATCCATGGCACGAAGCCTCCAGTGATGATCCATGGCAAGAGTCGCTCTGGATAGAGCGCTGCTAAATGACTTAAAGTTAAATGGTAAATGTAAAGAGCCTCCAATTGATGATCCATGGCACGAAAGCCTCCACGACGCCTCCAGTCCGGAGCCTCCAGCGACGGCCCCAGTCCGGAGCCCCAGCGACGTCCCCAGTGCGGAGCCTCCCAGCGATTCCCCAGTCCGGACCCCCAGCACGGTCCCAGTCCGGGGCCCGCAACGAGGGTCCCCCAGTCCGCGAGCCCCAGCGACGGTCCCCAGCCGGGCCGCAACGAGGGTGGCCAGTCCGGGCCCGCAATGAGGGTGCCCAGTCGGGCCCCAACAGGGTCCCCAGTCCGCGACCCCCAGCGACAGTCCCAGTCCGGGCCCGCAACGAGGGTGCCCAGTCCGGGGCCCGCAGCGAGGGTGCCCAGTCCGGGCGCCGCAACGAGGTGCCCAGTCCGGGCCCGCAGCGAGGGTGACCAGTCCGGTCGGCGACGAGGTGCCCAGTCCGGGGCCCGCAACGGTGCCCAGTCCGGGCCCCAACGAGGTGCCAGTCCGGGCCCGCACGAGGTGCCCAGCAGCGGGGCCCGCAGCGAGGCCCACCCGGGGCCCGCCAGCCGGGGTACGCAGTTCCGGGTCGCGACGAGGGTCCCGCACCCAGAGGTGCCACCAAATGGGGTGAGCAGGGTGGAGCGGGTCTGCGTCCCGCACCTGAGCCGCACCGCGGATAGATGCCCACCAGACCCTCCCTATAGGTTCAGGTTTTCGGCGAGTCCGCAACTTTGGGGGGAGGGGTGATGTCACGCCTGACCTTAGTGAGCCTTTTTTGTCTCTATTTGGTTTGGTAAGGGGTGATTTGGGTGGGCATTCTATGTTTTTGTGTTCTATGATTTTGTATTTCTATGTTTTGGCCAGGTAGGTTCTCAATCAGGGACAGCTGTCTATCGTTGTCTCTGATTGGGAACCATACTTAGGTATCCCTTTTCCCTCCTTTCAGTGTGGGAAGTTGTCTTTGTTTGTGGCACCATAGCCTTAAGCTTCACGGTTGTTTTTGTATTGTTTATTGTTTTTGTCGCGGCATCCTAATAAAGGAATATGTACGCTCACCACGCTGCCTTTGGTCCGCTTCGTACGACGGCCGTGACACCAGTGGACTATAGCCTGGTCCAAAAAAATCATTTACAGAGGACACGGTGCACAAAGCCGGAGTGACTATGTACATTTTCATGCAACAGTTCCCTATTTTACATAAAAAATAAAATAGTGCCGGTACGGCGTAACGGTAAACTGAGCCTATCACAATAACTTCAAACAAAGATAGAAAGAAAACTGTAGCTGTTACACCAATCTATTACTGCTGTCACCCACATGAGAAATGAGCGAATTAACTTGAAAATGGGTGGCATACGCTCCAAAATGCAGTGTGGTTCGAGGTGAACTAAAGGCAGAGAGACGCGCGGCCACCAGCGAACATCAAGTCCAAATGTCCATCGCAAAATGTCATTACACTTTTTGGTCTTTATTATAGACAACTCTTTCGTCAAATGGCGGTACTGTTTTAGATGCTGGAATTATTTTAGAGTGGACAAGGTGTGCAAGTAGCCTACTTTTTGAAGTGATCTGTTTTGACAATCAGATGAAAACATCATGCCTGGTTGTGTTATTGCCCCATTAAAAGCAAATACATGTTTACAGTTCAATGACATATCTTTACTATTGCTTATAAAAAAATTGGAGGTCCCGTACCGTGAAAAATAAAATCTACTTTCAACCCTGAGTAGAGGGAGATAGTGTTGCCCTGTTTGCAAATTACGGTTAGTGCCAAGCATGTGTGGGTTCTGGCTGTGTGTGTGTGTTTGGTGTGTGTGTGTGTGTGTGTGTGTGTGTGTGTGTGTGTGTGTGTGTGTGTGTGTGTGTGTGTGTGTGTGTGTGGTGTGTGTGTGTGTGTGTGTGTGTGTGTGTGGTGTGTGTGATGCATATGTGTAGTACTGTGCCTCACACTGCTCTCCCTAGACCAGGCAGTGCCTACACAGCAACAAAGCTTCCCCAACGCAGGCTGTGTAACCCAAACAGAGTTTGCTATAGGCAAAAAATACTTTAAGCAGTAGGGGAGAAGAAAGTCCTACCCAGCGAGTCAATCTGTTTCTAATGCAGGCCGCTGGTTGGATTACAGGGACGATTACAGAGAACTTCTGCCTGACCCACATCTTCATCCTGGGGAAATGGAGCCAGACTTGATGGGCGTGGGAAGCGGTCCACCGCCACTGCTACGTGTTACAGTCCCTGTTCAATGAGGGGTTTCTCTGGCTTTCTTTTTTTTTTAAACACAACCCCAAAAACTATTTCCCAGAAACTGGTCTCTGCGGCAAATATTCCCAGTGCTGTCATTGTGAAGCTGTTACCACCGTGCTGTAAAGCAGCACACTACTCAACAGACCTGCCGCCTAATCTTCAAAGCAGCACCACAACCTGGTTTTTATCATATTAAACACGATAAGCAGCTGGTTTCTCAGAAAGCTGGGGAGGGGGAGGTTAACAGTAAGGATATGAGCTGGGAACCCACAGGGAATGATAAGGAGACAGAGAGAGAGAAAGATAGAGATAAAGAAAGAGAAGAGAAGAGAGCATGAGAAGAATGAGAGAGAGAGAGACAGAGAGAAGAGAGAAGAGAGAGAGAGAGAATGCGAGAGAGAGAATGCGAGAGAGAGAATGAGAGAGAAGAACTAATAATTCTGCAAAAATATCATGTTCAACGTAAAATACCCGCTAATTTTCCAAATCCAGAAAAGAGCCGTTAAATGCTACAACCACCTTAAAGGAAGCGATTCCCAAACCTTCCRTAACAAAGCCATCACCTACTGAAAAATTKACCTGGAGAAGAGCCCCCTAAGCAAGCTGGTCCTGGGGCTCTGTTCACAAACACAAACAGACCCCACAGAGCCCCTGGACAGCAACAATATTAGACCCAACCAAATCATGAGAAAACAAAAAGATAATTATTTGATACATTGGAAAACATTAACAAAAGAACTGAGCAAATTAGAATGCTATTTGGCCCTAAACAGAGAGTGCAGAGTGGCATAATACCTGACCACTGTGACTGGAAATCTTTGACTATGTACACACTCAGTGAGCATAGCCTTGCTATTGAGAAAGAAAGCCGAAGACAGACCTGGCTCTCAAAAGAAGACAGGCAATGTGCACACTGCCCACAAAATGAGGTGGAAAATTAGCTGCACTTCCTAACCTCCTGMAAAATGTATGACCATATTAGTGACACATACAGTGGCTTGAGAAACTATTCACCCCCCTTGGCATTTTTCCTATTTTGTTGCCTTACAACCTGGAATTAAAATAGATTTTGGGGGGGTTTGTATCATTTGATTTACACAACATGCCTACCACTTTGAAGATGCAAAATATTTTTTATTGTGAAACAAACAAGAAATAAGACAAAAAAACAGAAAACTTGAGCGTGCATAACTTTTCACCTCCCCCCCAAAGTCAATACTATGTAGAGCCACCTTTTGCAGCAATTACAGCTGCAAGTCTCTTGGAGTATGTCTCTATAAGCTTGGCACATCTAGCCACTGGGACTTTTGCCCATTCTTCAAGGCAAAACTGCTYCAGCTCCTTCAGGTTGTATGGGTTCCGCTGGTGTACAGCAATCTTTAAGTCATACCACAGATTCTCAATTGGATTGAGGTCTGGGCTTTGACTAGGCCATTCCAAGACATTTAAATGTTTCCCCTTAAACCACTCGAGTGTTGCTTTAGCAGTATGCTTTGGGTCATTGTCCTGCTGGAAGGTGAACCTCCGTCGCAGTCTCAAATCTCTGGAAGACTGAAACAGGTTTCCCTCAAGARTTTCCCTGTATTTAGCACCATCCATCATTCCTTCAATTCTGACCAGTTTCCCAGTCCCTGCCGATGAAAAAAATCCCGACAACATGATGCTGCCACCACCATGCCTCACTGTGGGGACGATGTTCTCGGGGTGATGAGAGGTGTTGGGTTTGTGCCAGACATAGCGTTTTCCTTGATGGACAAAAAACTAAATTTGTCTCATCTGACCAGAGTACCTTCTTCCATATGTTTGGGGAGTCTCCCACATACCTTTTGGCAAACACCAAACATGTTTGCTTATTTTTTTATATACACTCTTCYGTAAAGTCCACCTCCGTGGAGTGTACGGCTTAAAGTGGTCCTATGGACAGACACTCCAATCTCCGCTGTGGCGCTTTGCAGCTCCTTCAGGGATATCTTTAGTCTCTTTGTTGCCTCTCTGATTAATGCCCTCCTTGCCTGGTCCATGAGTTTTGGTGGGCGGCCCTCTCTTGGCAGGTTTGTTGTGGTGCCATATTCTTTCCAATTTTTAATAATGGATTTAATGGTGCTCTGTGGGATGTTCAAAGTTTTGGATATGTTTTTATAACCCATCCCTGATCTGTACTTCTCCACAACTTTGTCCCTGACCAGTTTGGAGAGCTCCTTGGTCTTCATGGTGCCGCTTGCTTGGTGGTCCCCCTTGCTTAGTGGTGTTGCAGACTTTGGGGCCTTACAGAACAGGTGTATATATACTGAGATCATGTGACAGATCATGTGACACTTAGATGGCACACAGCTGGACTTTATTTAACTAACTATGTGACTTCTGAAGGTAATTGGTTGCAGGAGATCTTATTTAGGGGCTTCATAGCAAACGGGGAGAATACATATGCACACACCACTTTTCCATTTTCCATTTTTTTAAATTTTCTGAAACAAGTAATTTTTGTCATTTCACATCACATCACAATTTGGACTATTTTGTGTATCGTCCATCACATAAAATCAAATAAAAATCAATTTAAATTACAGGTTGTTGTAAGGGCTGTTGTCCTCCTCTTCCTCAGATGAGGAGAGGAGAGAAGGATCAGTGGACCAATACGCAGCATTAGGGAAATAAGCCATCTCTTTATTAGAAACGATGGCAAAAAAACAACACTTACAAAATACAAACAAGAAACCGACGTAACGAACCTGAAATGAATTAAACTAACTAAACGTAGAACTCACGGACAGGAACAGACTCATCAAACGAACGAACAGCCAAACAGTCCGTTATGGTACATACATCGACGACACAGGAGACAATCACCACAAAAAACAGGAGAAACCCTACCTAATATGACTCTTAATTAGAGGAAAAACGCAAAAACCCTGCTCTAATTAAGAGCCATACCGGCAAGCCCAAAACAAATGAAACAGAACAACAGACTGCCACCCAAAACTCAACGCCCTGACCATATACAATACAAAAACAACAGAAACAGGTCTGGAACGTTACAGAACCCCCCCCTCAAGGTGCGAACGCCGGCGCACCGCACAAAGTCCAGGGGAGGGTCTGGGTGGGCAGTTGACACGGTGTGGCTCAGGCCTCCGGACGCTGTCCCACACCACCATAGTCCATCCCCGCTTCTGTCTTCCCCTCCAAGACCACCCTCCAAACTCACATCCCTAAAATGAACGGTCCAGCACGCGGGAGAAGGGGCAGCACCGGGACAAGGGGTTTAGCACGGGCAAGGGGTAGACGGACAAGGCACAACCGGGAGCAGCGGGACAGGGGCAGCACGGACAGAGGGCAGCACCGGGACAAGGGGCAGACCGGAAAAGGGGCAGCACCGGGACAAGGGGCGGTCCCGCTTGAGATACTCTGGCAGATCCTGGCTGAGGAATCTGGCAGGTCCCTGGCTGAGGGACTCTGGCAAGGTCCGTGGGCTCGAGGTCTGCTGAGCTCTGGCAGGTCCTGGCTGAGGGACTCTGGCAGTCCTGGCTGGGGACTCTGGCAGGTCCTGGCTGAGGGACTCTAGTCTGCTGGGGCTCGCCAGGTCCTGGGCCTGAAGGGAAAAACTCTGGCAGTCCTGCTGAGGGACTCTGGCAGGTCTGGCTGAGGGACTTTGGAGGTCCTGGCTCGAGGGACTCTGGCGTCGTGGACTTGGCCAAAAAGGTTCCTGCTGAGGTACCTGGCAGGTCCCTGGCTGATGGACTTCGGCGAGGTCTGGCTGGATGGTCTGGCTGATCCGGTCTGGCGGAAGGTCTGGCCTGATCCGGTCTGGCGGAAGGCTCTGGCTGATCCGGTCCTGGCGGGGCTCCTGTCCGTCGCAAGGCTCTGGCTGATCCGGTCTGGCGGAAGGCTCTGGCTGATCCGTTCTGGCGGAAGGCTGCGGTTGGCGGATCTGCGATCCGGTCTGGCGGAAGGCTCTGGCTGTCTCTGGCGAAAGGCTCTGTAGCTTGCAGACGGGCGGCTTTGCAGGCTAGGCAGACGGGCAAGCTTTGCAGGCTCATGGCAGACGGGCAGTTCAGGCGCCGTTGGGCAGACGGGCAGTTCAGGCGCCGTCTGGGCAAGACGGGCAGTTTCAGGCGCCGCTGGGCAGAACGGGGCAGTTAGGCAGTGCAGCAGGCGTTGGGCAGACACGGCGATCTGCCCTGCTGAAGGCGCACAGTAGGCCTGGTGCGTGTATAGGCATGCTTGCGCTGGAGGAGGAGGAAACAGCTGGAACAGGCGGGAGCAGCTTGGAGAGGAGAACCCGGAGAGAAGCCTGGTGCGGGGGCTGCCAACGGTGGACTGGTACTTGGAGGTGCAACCGGGTATACCGGACCGTGAAGGAGGAACTGCTCTTGAAGCACCGAGCCTCCAACCTTAACCAGTTGAATGTTCCCCGTAGCCCTGCCAGTGCGGCGAGTGTGGAATAGCCCGCCTGGGCTATGCAGGCGAACCGGGGACACACTGTAAGGCCTGGTGCACATGTAGGCCGCCGGCCGAGGAGACCACTGTGGCCAGATGCGTTGGGCGGTTTCATGACATCCGGCCTCGATGCCAACCTGCCCCCCAGTGCGGCCAAGGTGGAATAGCCGCACTGGGCTAAGCAGCGACTGGGGACACGTGCGCTTTATACCCGCATAACAACGGGTGGGGGGGGGTCCTGAAAAACCAGTACGACGCCTCCGTCACTCCACGGTAAGCACGGGGAGTTGGCGTCCAGGTAACCTACCGGCTTTGCCCACACTCTCGTGTCCCCCCCAAGAATTTTTGGTTTACTACGGCTTTTTGGGGCTTCCGTGCCAGCACCCGCGTTTCCTCATAACTCCGGTTCTCCTCTCTCCGGTAGCCTCTGCTCTCCTCAGTGCCTTCCAGCTGTTCCCATGGGAAGGCGATCCCCTACCAGGCAGGATCTCTCCCTGTGTAGCAACCTTTCCCGTCCAATATATCGTCCCAAGTCCAGAAGTCCTGGTTTGCTCTGTTGAGCTTCCCTTGCGCTTTGTCCTAGGTTGGTGGTGATTCTGTAAGGGCTGTTGTCCTCCTCTTCCTCAGATGAGGAGAGGACGAGAAGGATCAGTGGAACAATACGCAGCATTAGGGAAATAAGCCATCTCTTTTTAGAAAGATGGCACAACACAAAAACAACACTTACAAAAATACAAAACAAGAAAACGAGTAGACAGAAAACTGAACATGAATTAAACTAATAAACGTGAACTCACGGACAGAACGACTACATCAAAAGAAGCGAACAGACCAAACAGTCGCCGTATGGTACATACCTCGACGACACAGGAGACAATCACCACAACAAACAGTGAGAACACCTACCTAAATAGACCTTAATTAGAGGAAAACGCAAAAACCTGCCTCTAATTAAGAGCCATACCAGGTCAACCCAAAACCAACATAGAACAGAAAAACATAGACCTGCCACACAAAACTCACAGCCCTGACCACTATTCCATACAAAAAACACGAAAACCAGGTTCAGGAAGTTTACAGTTGTAATGCAACAAAATAGGAAAAATGCCAAGGGGTGAATACTTTTGCAAGGCCTGTATTTCCCTCAGATTACACAGAACCACAAAGAATTTGAAAACAAATCCAATTTTGATAAATTCTCATATCTATTGGTTAAATACCACATTGTCCAATCACAGCAGCAAAGATTTGTGACCTGTTGCCACAAGAAAAGGGCAACCAGTGAAGAACAAACACCATTGTAAATACAACCCATATTTATGTTGATTTATTTTCCCTTTTGTACTTTAACTATTTGCACATCATTAACCATAGACATAATATGACATTTGAAATGTCTTTATTATTTTGGAACTTTTGTGAGTGTAACTGTAATTTTTTTTTTGTTTATTTCACTTTTGTTTATTATTTATTTCACTTGCTTTGGCAATGTAAACATATGTTTCCCATGCCAATAAAGCCCTTAAATTAAATTGAGAAGGAGAGACCCTAACCAACTACAGCTCATAAGACTGGCACAGAGCAGAAAAACAGAGCCCAGAGCAAGAGCCTTGGTCCAACACTGAGACCAACTAGGAAAACATTCCAATAACCAACCGGTAAATACACACGATGCACAAAGCACTGTGATATTGAAACAATCAAGGAGGAGAACAAATTTGTAAAGAAACATCTACCTCCCCTTGACAAATCTGTCCCGTCTGTAAACCTATTCAAACTAGAGGTCGACCGATTATGATTTTTCAAGCGCCGATACCGATACCGATTATTGGAGGACCAAAAGCCGATACCAATTAATCTGCCATTTTTTTTTTTTTATTATTTGTAATAATGACAATTACAACAAACTGAATGAACACTTATTTTAACTTAATATAATACATCAATAAAATCAATTTAGCCTCAAATAAATAATGAAACATGTTCAATTTGGTTTAAATAATGCAAAAACAAAGTGCTGGAGAAGAAAGTAAAAGTGCAATATGTGCCATGTAAGAAAGCTAACGTTTAAGTTCCTTGCTCAGAACATGAGAACATATGAAAGCTGGTGGTTCCTTTTAACATGAGTCTTCAATATTCCCAGGTAAGAATTTTAGGGTGTAGTTATTATAGGAATTATAGGACTATATTTCCTCTATACCATTTGTATTTCATTAACCTTTGACTATTGGATGTTCTTATAGGCACTTTAGTATTGCCAGTGTAACAGTATAGCTTCCGTCCCTCTCCTCGCTCCTCCCTGGGCTCGAACCAGGAACACAACGACAACAGCCACCCTCGAAGCAGCGTTACCCATGCAGAGCAAGGGGAACAACCATCCAAGGCTCAGAGCGAGTGACGTTTGAAACGTATTAGCGCACGCTAACTAGCTAGCCATTTCACTTCGGGTTGTATGCATTTCACTTGTATGTATGCTCCAGTCAGATTATATGCAACGCAGGACACGCTAGATAATATCTAGTAATATCATCAACCATGTGTAGTTAACTAGTGATTATGATTGATTGATTGTTTCTTAATAATAAGTTTAATGCTGCTAGCACTTACCTTGGCTTACTGCATTCGCGTAACAGGCAGTCAGTCTCTTGTGGAGTGCAGGTCTATTATTGCGTTGGACTAGTTAACTGTAAGGTTGCAAAATTGAATCCCCGAGCTGACAAGGTGAAAATCTGTCATTCTGCCCCTGAACGAGGCAGTTAACCACCGTTCCTAGGCCGTCATTGAAATAAGAATGTGTTCTTAATGACTTTCCTAGTTTAATAAGATTAAATTAAAGGTGTAAAAATACAAAAAAATAATAATAATCGGCTAAATCGGTGTCCAAAAATACCGATATCCGATTGTTTGAAACTTGAAATCGGCCCTAATTAATCGCCCATTCCGATTAATCGGTCATTCCGATTAATCGGTCGACCTCTAATTCAAACCCTATTTTTTATTAAACTTGCCAGGTCTCTCTTAGGAAATAGGTCTTCTTATCATAACGAGATTTCCTGGTTAATTCAAGTTGAAAGAAACTGCTCTTACCTGTAGTATCTGGACTGCAGGTAGGTGAGCACACGGCTTTGGACACGTGGCTGGCTGAGCAAAGTCAATGACCTTGACTCGTAGGGCTGCCTGGAGGGGTCCACCAACATGATGTTCTCTGGCTTCAGGTCAGCGTGGATCAGGCCCAGGCTCTTGAGCTTCATCAGAGCTGTGGCCACCTGCTGTAAGACTGGCCTAATGTACTTCAACGGCAGCGGACTGAACTTGTTCTGCTTGAGGAATCGTACAGGTTCTGCTCCAGCATCTCGAACACCCAGGCATGTATGGTTCTTGTGCTGGAAGCACTCCGTAGGCACGCACAGTTGTAGTCGTCTGCACTCTCTGTGCTCACCGGGCCAGGATGCTCACCCTCGATCTGGCCTGGCGCGCGTACGATGGGTGGTTCTTCAGGATCTTGATGGCACAATCTCGTTGGTGCCCTCTTCAACACTTTACCCTTGGCCAAAGGTGCCTCTGCCCAAGAACTCTAGCACTCGTAGGTGTTGGTCATGGAGCAGACCACCTCGTGCTTGCACCACTGGTAGTCCTTTCATTGTTGGAACCACTGTTCTTGGAGGTGGCTGTCGATGTGGCCGTTGCCGTGGCGATGGCACCGTGGCCCCGCTGGCTGCGTTCTGGATCATCGTTGTGCTGCCGCCGTGCTCCTCGATGATCGTCAGCGCTGCTGTTGCTGTTGTCGAGCTCCTACTCTTACGCTTAAGCCCGCATCGCTGGTAGGTGGTGTCCAGCAGGCTGACGGTGCTGCGACGGGTCAGGTTGTGGACTGCTCCACCGCTTCCTCCTCCGCTACTGCTACTGCCTCCACCGCCGCTACCACTACCGCTACCCGCAAGCTCAACAGAGTCCCGAGGCCCTGTAATGCCTGAGGTACTGCTAGCCGAGGCAACACACAATTTTCCCTGCACTCGCCGGGAAGATGAGCGCAGGCTGCTCGTAGGGCAGAGAGGAGTTGATTCCCAGAGAGGTGGCTTGGACAAATGCTGCTTGCTGTTCTGGTTGTAGACGACTTTGCTGTGTGTGCCGTACCCTGTCATATCCCAGTATGAACTCTGCTCACCTTCAGCTTCTTCACGCTAAAGAAGGCACTTGACTGGAGAGTGTGAGGGGACAGACTTGCACTTGCGAGGCCATACCTGTAAGAGGAGGAGAGGAGGGGAGAAGGGAGCGGGAGAGACACAGAAAGTGAGCGGTAGGAATTTGAGACAGTGCTTGAAACGAGTGGCCTTCTTAATAAAGAGCGCTTATGTCAGGCGCGACTAGGCCCATGTTGACGTATCAATGTCTTACTCAACAACACAAACTAAAAACTTAAAATCACATTGGTTATTTCACTCTTTAGGGCGACTTTTCAGAATTACGTTTATGTATGCTACTCATTGCAAGAGAAAAAATAGATGTCTGTATATGTTTTAAAACTATACAGTATTGTAACGTGCTGACTATAGATATACAGTATATGATGTTTTAAAACAGGACTTTGTGTTTGAATGGTGACTATCGTAGACCGTTGATGTATGCAGAGGAATTGCCTTTCTCTCTTCAGTCCCCATCTGGACTAATGTAAACAGAGCTCTAATAATACTCTTCATAGGGAACTCAGAGAATGCAGAAATGTGCACCAAAACGAGCCTTCGAAAGATTTCGTGACTCTCAAGGAATGATAGCAAGTTTCCTCAGCAAAAAGCAAAATGACAACCAGACTGCATTTGTTGGTACACAATCAGCTTGAAAAAGAGAGAGAGAAGAGAAAAAAAAGACTCTTCTATTTTCGAAAAACAGAAAAGCATTTGAAGCTCCGTCTCAAACCTCAGATCCTGAAGACAACAAGCAAAAGCGAAACCTGCAAGGCACTGAGCTCATGGGAACTGCCTGCCTCAGAATAAGCTTCTCAAGCAAACAACGGCCAAAAATAACCCTCTCAAACAGGCTGTTTTGTAGCACTGAACATTACTGTTACAGCACAAGCCGGCTTACAGGCAGGCCTCGGTACTGTATATATACAGTCTCCAATTGTACCCCAAATTAGTGTAACTAAACAAATTTACCTTAACAAATTTCGATTTACCACCTGTGGTACACTTCACTCACATGCATATCACATTTTTAAATCCAGACTAATCCACAACAACAGACACTATCAAATCCTAACCACACCCGTGGCATGCACAACAATCAAGCATATTATACATAGCCCTAGCCTACATGGCTAAACACAGGAGGTTGGTGGCACCCTTAATTGGGGAGGACGGGCTTGTGGTAAATGACTGGAGAGGAATAGGTGGAATGGTATCAAATACATCAAACACATGGTTTCCATGTTTGATGCCATTCTATTTACATTCTATTTCCAGCCATTATTATGACGCCATCCTGCCTCCAGCTTAACTAAAACAATCCTGTTTTCTTGTCTCCTTATAGATGACTAAACACACAGTGACCTTGAAGAGAAGAGTTTGTGAAGGGGACTAACGAGGAAAACGTTTTCCCAAACGTTTTGGAGGAGTTCCATGATGATTCAGGGGTGTGTTGGGGACAGGGGGCAGACGGGAGGAGACATACTTTGTCACTCTGTCATTATTAGCGCTTCTGAGTTCTGAATGATGATTCATTCACTACAAATCTGGCCATCTCCTCCTCTCTTTCCCTCTTCCTCCTCACCCTCCTGCTCTCCTCCTCATCTTCTCCTCCATCTCTTCCACTCTCTCTCTTCTCTCCCCTCCTTCTCCTCCACCTCTTCCACTATCTCCTTCTCTCGCTACTCCTCCATCTCCTTTTCCTCTCTCCTCTCCTCCCTTTCCTCTACCAGATGTCTGGTAGTATAGCAGGGACACTGGTCATCATTAATAGTCATCTGGTCTTAACCTTAATGCTGCAACAGCGAATCCGATGCCTGTAGGTCTGTAGGTTAGTTGATAAAGCATATTACTAGGGGCATTTGCTTTACCACACTACCTTCCTCTTGCGTAAGGTTTACCCTACACCCCTAATATGCCCTCTCTGGCCCCCTCTATGCCCTGGGATGGCAAAACATGTGGATGGAGGGAGTAATGAAGAACCGTCCGCTGGGGTTATTAGGAGCAAGGCACTATCCTAATCGCATAAAGCCACCCGAGGGCCAGATGTCACTGCTCGGATTCCCACCACTTTGGTGGAGACTTTCATGCTAAAAATAATTTGGCCACGTTGGCATTTGCGTAGTCACTAGTTCACCGTCAGCGTGCTGGTGCTGCTGTGTGAGACTGACTGGAAAACTATGTGGGAGGATAATCAGATACTAAAGTAGGGAGCAATGGCCTACTGCTACTGATCGTGGTGTCAAATTCCAGGAGTTACATTGCCCTGATTATGGATGACCAACAGTAACAGCATCGGCCAAGCAGCTTTTGGTTTACGGCAACTAGGCTCAAGCTTGTAACTGCCTTTCCAAAGCGGCGCAAACGCAATCAAAAATCTTCCTCAATCTGACGTTAGCTATTAGTGCATTGACTCCTGTTGGTTACTGTTCTGTTGTCAGTGTCCAAACTAGGGCTGTCCCCGACTAAATATAATCTTGGTCGACCAAAAGTCATCTGTTTGCTTCTGAATCGATTGGTCAGGATTTTTAAATGTGTATTTTTCCATATATAGAACATCCTATGTGTTGGATTCAAATCAACTATATGCACTGAGCTTGTCTGATGATTTTTACCAGAGGGAGTCCGATCGCAATTTGATTTAATTGTGCCGGGCCTGCTGCAGACTTGCTGCGCTGTTTTAAATAAAAAAGACAGTGAGTGACGTGTGACTAGGCACCCGTTGTCTCCTGCTCCTCCATACTGCAGCGATGACACGCACAAAACAGTGTTTATAACATAATTACAAATATACATAATTACACTAATTACAGCCATTTCCTGACTGAAAAGGTTGTGTTACTGAAATCCCCATTTGTTTAGGAAAAACCCTTTCTCTCTTTACGTGAACATAGCATTCAGAAAGTATTCAGATCCCTTTGACTTTTTCCACATTTTGATACGTTAACGCCTTGTTCTAAAATGTATTAAATAGTTTGTTTTCGCCTCATCAATCTACACACACATACCCCATAATGACAAATAGGTTTTTAAGACATTATGTGATCCTAGGTGGCAACACATACATGCTATGTGATTTCAATGAGTCTTTCTCATTTCTGATTGTTTTATACTGTTCAATTCAACTTAAACCAAAAACATTTCCTGCATTTCATTCATCTGAGATCATTTCCACACTGCATGTAGGGCTGCACGTATGGGCAAAAACAAAGGCCTCTATTTTTAACCAAATGTTGCAAAATGACTCCCTGATTAAATAAAGGTAAAACATATTTTTATTGTATTTTTATAATGGGCGAAAACTCTGTAACCGTAGCATGGCCTTTAATTGTATCCATGATCACTAGGGAAACTATGGGAGCTGGGAAGGTTACACGTTATACAATTGAAGGGTTGAAAAAAGTAACTGACTTGCCTGTGCCTGTGGCGAACGCAGAAAAGTAATTAAATGAACAAACAGTTGGGTAAAATGGCTGGATATTATCTGAACAACATGCTTAAGGTAACAATACGCCCAATTGTACTTCATTGGAATGTCAGAACTAATTAATCATTATTGAATCACGCTT
>NC_036842.1:79875935-79898025 GCF_002910315.2 Salvelinus sp. IW2-2015 | reverse complement strand
TCTGAAACAAGTAATTTTTGTCATTTCACATCACTAATTTGGACTATTTTGTGTATGTCCATTACATAAAATCCAAATAAAAATCTATTTAAATTACAGGTTGTAATGCAACAAAATAGGAAAAATGCCAAGGGGGTGAATACTTTTGCAAGGCACTGTATTTCCCTCAGATTACACAGAACCACAAAGAATTTGAAAACAAATCCAATTTTGATAAATTCTCATATCTATTGGGTTAAATACCACATTGTCCAATCACAGCAGCAAGATTTGTGACCTGTTGCCACAAGAAAAGGGCAACCAGTGAAGAACAAACACCATTGTAAATACAACCCATATTTATGTTGATTTATTTTCCCTTTTGTACTTTAACTATTTGCACATCATTACACCATAGACATAATATGACATTTGAAATGTCTTTATTATTTTGGAACTTTTGTGAGTGTAACTGTATWTTTTTTTTGTTTATTTCACTTTTGTTTATTATTTATTTCACTTGCTTTGGCAATGTAAACATATGTTTCCCATGCCAATAAAGCCCTTAAATTKAAATTGAGAAGGAGAGACCCTAACCAACTACAGCTCATAAGACTGGCACAGAGCAGAAAAACAGAGCCCAGAGCAAGAGCCTTGGTCCAAACACTGAGACCAACTAGGAAAACATTCCAATAAACCAACCGGTAAATMACACACGATGCACAAAGCACTGTGATATTGAAACAATCAAGGAGGAGAACAAATTTGTAAAGAAACATCTACCTCCCCTTGACAAATCTGTCCCGTCTGTAAACCTATTCAAACTAGAGGTCGACCGATTATGATTTTTCAACGCCGATACCGATACCGATTATTGGAGGACCAAAAAGCCGATACCAATTAATCTGCCTATTTTTTTATTTTTTATTATTTGTAATAATGACAATTACAACAATACTGAATGAACACTTATTTTAACTTAATATAATACATCAATAAATCAATTTAGCCTCAAATAAATAATGAAACATGTTCAATTTGGTTTAAATAATGCAAAAACAAAGTGCTGGAGAAGAAAGTAAAAGTGCAATATGTGCCATGTAAGAAAGCTAACGTTTAAGTTCCTTGCTCAGAACATGAGAACATATGAAAGCTGGTGGTTCCTTTTAACATGAGTCTTCAATATTCCCAGGTAAGAAGTTTTAGGGTGTAGTTATTATAGGAATTATAGGACTATATTTCCCTCTATACCATTTGTATTTCATTAACCTTTGACTATTGGATGTTCTTATAGGCACTTTAGTATTGCCAGTGTAACAGTATAGCTTCCGTCCCTCTCCTCGCTCCTCCCTGGGCTCGAACCAGGAACACAACGACAACAGCCACCCTCGAAGCAGCGTTACCCATGCAGAGCAAGGGGAACAACCACTCCAAGGCTCAGAGCGAGTGACGTTTGAAACGCTATTAGCGCACGCTAACTAGCTAGCCATTTCACTTCGGGTTGTATGCATTTCACTTGTATGCTTGTATGCTCAGTCAGATTATATGCAACGCAGGACACGCTAGATAATATCTAGTAATATCATCAACCATGTGTAGTTAACTAGTGATTATGATTGATTGATTGTTTCTTATAATATAAGTTTAATGCTAGCTAGCAACTTACCTTGGCTTACTGCATTCGCGTAACAGGCAGTCAGTCTCCTTGTGGAGTGCAGGTCRTTATTGCGTTGGACTAGTTAACTGTAAGGTTGCAAAATTGAATCCCCCGAGCTGACAAGGTGAAAATCTGTCATTCTGCCCCTGAACGAGGCAGTTAACCCACCGTTCCTAGGCCGTCATTGAAAATAAGAATGTGTTCTTAACTGACTTTCCTAGTTAAATAAAGATTAAATAAAGGTGTAAAAAAAATACAAAAAAATAATAATAATCGGCTAAATCGGTGTCCAAAAATACCGATATCCGATTGTTATGAAAACTTGAAATCGGCCCTAATTAATCGSCCATTCCGATTAATCGGTCATTCCGATTAATCGGTCGACCTCTAATTCAAACCCTATTTTTTATTAAACTTGCCAGGTCTCTCTTAGGAAATAGGTCTTCTTATCATAACGAGATTTCCTGGTTAATTCAAGTTGAAAGAAACTGCTCTTACCTGTAGTATCTGGACTGCAGGTAGGTGGAGCACACGGCTTTGGACACGTGGCTGGCTGAGCCAAAGTCAATGACCTTGACTCGGTAGGGCTGCCTGGAGGGGTCCACCAACATGATGTTCTCTGGCTTCAGGTCAGCGTGGATCAGGCCCAGGCTCTTGAGCTTCATCAGAGCTGTGGCCACCTGCTGTAAGACTGGCCTAATGTACTTCAACGGCAGCGGACTGAACTTGTTCTGCTTGAGGAAGTCGTACAGGTTCTGCTCCAGCATCTCGAACACCAGGCATGTATGGTTCTTGTGCTGGAAGCACTCGTAGGCACGCACAAAGTTGTAGTCGTCTGCACTCTCTGTGCTCAACCGGGCCAGGATGCTCACCTCGATCTGGCCCTGGCGCGCGTACGATGGGTGGTTCTTCAGGATCTTGATGGCCACAATCTCGTTGGTGCCCCTCTTCCAACACTTTACCACTTGGCCAAAGGTGCCTCTGCCCAAGAACTCTAGCACCTCGTAGGTGTTGGTCATGGAGCAGACCACCTCGTGYTGCACCAACTGGTAGTCCCCTTCATTGTTGGAACCACTGTTCTTGGAGGTGGCTGTCGATGTGGCCGTTGCCGTGGCGATGGCCACCGTGGCCCCGCTGGCTGCGTTCTGGATCATCGTTGTGCTGCCGCCGTGCTCCTCGATGATCGTCACGCTGCTGTTGCTGTTGTCGAGCTCCTCACTCTTACGCTTAAGCCCGCATCGCTGGTAGGTGTCCAGCAGGCTGACGGTGCTGCGACGGGTCAGGTTGTGGACTGCTCCACCGCTTCCTCCTCCGCTACTGCTACTGCCTCCACCGCCGCTACCACTACCGCTACCGCCCAAGCTCAACAGAGTCCCCAGAGGCCCTGTAATGCCTGAGGTACTGCTAGCCGAGGCAACCACAATTTTCCCTGCACTCGCCGGGAAGATGAGCGCAGGCTGCTCGTAGGGCAGAGAGGAGTTGATTCCCAGAGAGGTGGCTTGGGACAAATGCTGCTTGCTGTTCTGGTTGTAGACGACTTTGCTGTGTGTGCCGTACCCTGTCATATCCCAGTATGAACTCTGCTCCACCTTCAGCTTCTTCACGCTAAAGAAGGCACTTGACTGGAGAGTGTGAGGGGACAAGACTTGCACTTGCGAGGCCATACCTGTAAGAGAGGAGAGGAGGGGAGAAGGGAGCGGGAGAGAGACAGAAAGTGAGCGGTAGGAATTTGAGACAGTGCTTGAAACACGAGTGGCTTCTTTAAATAAAGAGCGCTTATGTCAGGGCCGACTAGGCCCATGTTGACGTATCAATGTCTTACTCAACAACACAAACTAAAAACTTAAAATCACATTGGTTATTTCACTCTTTAAGGCGACTTTTCAGAATGACGTATTATGTATGCTACTCATTGCAAGAGAAAAATAGATGTCTGTATATGTTTTAAAACTATACAGTATTGTAACGTGCTTGACTATAGGATATACAGTATATGATGTTTAAACAGGAACTTTGTGTTTGAATGGTGACTATCTAGACCGTTGATGTATGCAGAGGAATTGCCTTTTCTCTTCAGTCCCCATCTGGACTAATGTAAACAGAGCTCTAATAATACTCTTCATAGGGAACTCAGAGAATGCAGAAATGTGCACCAAAACGAGCCCTTCGAAARTTGCGTGACTCTCAAGGAATGATAGCAATTTCCTCAGCAAAAAGCAAAATGACAACCCAGACCCTGCATTTGTTGGTACACAATCAGCTTGAAAGAGAGAGAGAGAAAGAGAAAAAAAGACTCTTCTATTTTCGAAACAACAGAGAAGCATTTGAACTCCGTCTCAACCTCAGATCCTGAAGACAACAAGCAAAAGCGAAAACTGCAAGGCACTGAGCTCATGGGAACTGCCTGCCTCAGAATAAGCTTCTCCAAGCAAACAACGGCCCAAAAATAACCCTCTCAAACAGGCCTGTTTGTAGCACTGAAATTACTGTTACAGCACAAGCCGGCTTACATGCAGGCCTCGGTACTGATATATAACAGTCTCCAATGTACCCCAAATTAGTGTACTAACAAATTTACGATTTACCACCTGTGTACATCTTCACTCACATGCATATCACATTTTTAAATCCAGACTAAATCCACAAACACAGACACTCAAAATCCTAACACACACCCGTGCATGCACACAATCAGCATATTATACATAGCCCTAGCCTACATGGCTAAAACACAGGAGGTTGGTGGCACCTTAATTGGGGAGGACGGGCTTGTGGTAATGACTGGAGAGGAATAGGTGGAATGGTATCAAATACATCAAACACATGGTTTCCATGTTTGATGCCATTCTATTTACATTCTATTTCCAGCCATTATTATGAGYCATCCTGCCTCCACTTAACTAAAACCAATCCTGTTTTCCTGTCTCCTTATAGATGACTAAACACACAGTGACCTTGAAGAGAAGAGGTTGTGAAGGGGACTAACGAGGAAAACGTTTTCCAAACGTTTTGGAGGAGTTCCATGATGATTCAGGGGTGTGTTGGGGACAGGGGGCAGAGGGAGGAGACATACTTAGTCACTCTGTCATTATTAGCCTTCTGAGTTCTGAATGATGATTCATTCACTACAAATCTGGCCATCTCCTCCTCTCTTTCCCTCTTCCTCCTCACCCTCCTGCTCCTCCTCCTCATCCTTCTCCTCCATCTCTTCCACTCTCTCCTTCTCTCCCCCTCCTTCTCCTCCACCTCTTCCACTATCTCCTTCTCTCCTACTCCTCCAT
The DNA here is from genome assembly GCF_002910315.2 of Salvelinus sp. IW2-2015. Classification (NCBI taxonomy): domain Eukaryota; kingdom Metazoa; phylum Chordata; class Actinopteri; order Salmoniformes; family Salmonidae; genus Salvelinus; species Salvelinus sp. IW2-2015. The sequence goes on along the minus strand of NC_036842.1, from coordinate 79,893,108 downwards.
CTCCTTTCCTCTCTCCTCTCCTCCCTTTCCTCCTACCAGATGTCTGGTAGTATAGCTAGGGACACTGGTCATCATAATAGTCATCTGGTCTTAACCTTAATGCTGCACAGCGAATCCGATGCCTGTAGGCTGTAGGTTAGTTGATAAAGCATATTACTAGGGGCATTTGCTTTACCACACTACTCCTCTTGCGTAAGGTTTACCCTACACCCCTACATGCCCCTCTCTGGCCCCCTCTATGCCCTGGGATGGCAAAACATGTGGATGGAGGGAGTAATGAAGACCGTCCGCTGGGTTATTAGGAGCAAGGCACTATGCTAATCGCATAAGCCACCAGGGCCAGATGTCACTGCTCGGATTACCCACCACTTTGGTGGAGACTTTCATGCTAAAAATAATTTGGCCACGTTGGCATTGGCGTAGTCACTAGTCACCGTCAGCGGTGCTGGTGCTGCTGTGTGAGACTGACTGGAAAACTATGGGAGGATAATCAGATACTACAGTAGGAGCAATGGCCTACTGCTCTGATCGTGGTGTCAAATTCCAGGATTACATTGCCATGATTATGGATGACCAACAGTAACAGCATCGGCCAAGCAGCTTTTGGTTTACGGCACTAGGCTCAAGCTGTAACTGCCCTTTCCAAAGCGGCGCCAACGCCATCAAAAATCTTCCTCAATCTGACGTTAGCTATTAGTCATTGACTCCTGTTGGTTACTGTTCTGTTGTCAGTGTCCAAACTAGGGCTGTCCCCGACTAAATATAATCTTGGTCGACCAAAAGTCATCTGTTCTTCTGACCAATCGATTGGTCAGGATTTTTAAATGTGTATTTTTCCATATATAGACACATCCTATGTGTTGGATTCAAATCAACTATATGCACTGAGCTTGTCTGATGATTTTACCAGAGGGAGTCCGATCGCAATTGATTTGATTGTGCCGGGCCTGCTCAGACTTGCTGCGCTGTGTTAAATAAAAAAGACAGTGAGTGACTGTGTGACTAGCACCCGTTGTCTCYCTCCTCCATACTGCAGCGACCACCACAAAACAGTGTTTATAACATAATTACAAATAACATAATTACCACATAATTACAGCCATTTCTGACTGAAAAGTTGTGTTACTGAAATCCCYCATTTGTTTAGGAAAAACCCTTTCTCTCTTTACGTGACACATGCATTCAGAAAGTATTCAGATCCCTTGACTTTTTCCACATTTTGATACGTTACAGCCTTGTTCTAAAATGTATTAAATAGTTGTTTTCCCTCATCAATCTACACACACAATACCCCATAATGACAAATAGGTTTTTAGACATTATGTGATCCTAGGGTGGCAACACATACATGCTATGTGATTTCAATGAGTCTTTCTCCATTCTGATTGTTTTATACTGTTCAATTCAACTTAAACCAAAACACATTTCCTGCATTTCCATTCATCTGAGATCATTTCCACACTGCCATGTAGGGCTGCACGGTATGGGCAAAAAAAACAAGGCCTGATTTTTAACCAAATGTTGCAAAATGACTCCCTGATTAAATAAAGGTAAAACATATTTATTTGTATTTTTATATGGGCGAAAACTCTGTAACCGTAGCCATGGCCTTTAATGTATCCATGACTCACTAGGGAAACTATGGGAGCTGGGAAGGTTACACGGTTAATACAATTGAAGGGTTGAATAAAGAGTAACTGACTTGCCTGTGCCTGTGGCGAACGCAGAAAAGTAATTAAATGAACAAACAGTTGGGGTCAAATGGCTGGAATATTATCTCTGAACAACATGCTTAGGTAACAATACGCACAATTGTACTTCATTGGAATGTCAGAACTAATTAATCATTATTGAATCACCGCTTAAGTTCAAAACTGTCTGTGATCTGAACCCTGAAATCTTAACAACCATCTCCCTTTCTCTGTGGTTTACTGTTCACCTTTATATTTAAACTAACATTGTAGTCTACACAACTTCTTAATTCCACTTATGAAGTTTATTTTCATTTCTGAACTTAGTGCCAAATGCAAACTGTAAAGGGCCCATTGTTTTCACGTTTACAATGTTAAAATGCCTTAAGTAGCCTGGTCCTCCATTTAATATACCTCATAGAGCATGGTGTGTTCAGCGCACTGCAATTTAGCAGAAAACCACAGGGGAATTTCTCACTGTTTAGAAGCAGCATGCTGAAGTGGAAATGGTCAATGTCTTTAGGGGGGATTATGTYCTCTGTCAAAGGCTAGTTAATCTGCTTTTTAGGCAGATCAAGGCTATTCTGCGCGGGAGGCCGAGGGTGAGAGGGTGGGTGGGTGGGATGGAGGGAGGGAGGGATGGTCTGGTTACTGACTGACTAGGTCCTGTGTGCTTGGCTGTTTTAATTAAGACCTGTATTGTGGTGTGCATGACAACTAGTACCAGATCAATATTTAAAAATATATATTTCACCTTTATTTAACCAGGTAAGCTAGTTGAGAACAAGTTCTCATTTATAACTCTGACCTGGCCAAGATAAAGCAAAGCATTGCGACACAAACAACACCACAGAGTTACACATGGGAAAATCAAACGTACAGTCAATAACACAATAGAAAGATCTATATACTGTGTGTGCAAATGTAGTAAGATTGGGGAGGTAAGGCAATAAATAGGCCATAGTGGCGAAATAATTACAATTTAGCATTAACACTGGAGTGATAGATGAGCAGATGATGATGATGATGTGCAAGTAGAGAAACTGGGGTGCAAAAGAGCAAAAATAAATAACAGTATTGGGATGAGGTAGTTGGATGGGCTATTTACAGATGGGCTGTGTACTGGTGCAGTGATCGGTAAGCTGCTCTGACAGCTGATACTTAAAGTTAGTGAGGGAAATATAAGTCTCTATGTCACGACTTCCGCCGAAGTCGGTCCCTCTCCTTGTTCGGGCGGCGTTCGGCGGTCGACGTCACCGGCCTTCTAGCCACCACCGATCCACTTTTCATTTTCCATTTGTTCTGTCTTTGTCTTTCACACCTGGCTTCACTCAACCAATTACTTGTTTATTATTTAACCCTCTGTTCCACATGTTTTGTTTGTGAGTGATTGATCTTTGTACATCGGTCCGTTTTTGTGGGCTCGTGATGTTACTTTGTATTTTTGTAATTTTGAGTAAAGTACGTTGATTACTCATATYTGCTGTCCTGCGCMTGACTCTCTACACCAGCTACACGCAGGACCATTACACTCTAGCTTACAATATATCGGAACACAGATATTATCGGCTGATATTGACCTTTTAACGCTGTATCGTATCAGCCGATAACTGATACTCAATAAATAGGATGAATAAAGTGAATCTCTGGTCTGAACACTAGCGGCACTTCTCATGATGTCATTATTGTTACAATGTATGAAATCAACATTAGAAGCTATTTTATATTGGTTGGGCTCAAATGACAATGTGCCGAACAGCACGGCACTCTTCTCTAGAGGAGGGGAGAATACACATACAGGCCTTCTTGGTTGATCTTCTCTAGAGGAGGGGAGGAATACACATACAGGCCTTTCTGGTGACTCTTCTCTGGATTGAAGAGTGGAGGAATACACATACAGAGGGGCCTATACTGCGTTGTACTTCCTTCTCTACGATGGGGAGGCGAGAGGACATACACATACAGGCCTTTCTGGTTGACTCTTCTCTAGAGGAGGGAGGAATACACATACAGGCCTATCTGTTGACTCTTCTCTTAGAGGGAAAGAGAGGAATACCATCAACTTAGGCCTTCTGGTAGTTGACTCTCTCTTAGAGGAGGGAGAATACAATACAGGCTCCTTACCTGTTCGTTTCTCCATAGAGAGGAGAGGGCACGGAATACACTACAGGCCCTTATGAGATTGACTGGGCGTTGTTTTCTACATAGAGGATTGAGGCTGAGGGATACACATACAGCATGTCCTGGTGGAGCTCTTTCACTTCTAGAAGGGGAGAGGCGGAATACACATACAGGCCTTCTAGTTGACTCTTCTACTTGGGAGGACAGAGGCACCGCGGATACACATACAGGCTCTTTCTGGGTGAGACTCTTCCTCTAGAGGATGGGAGCGTACCTACAAACATACGAGGCCTTCTTGGTTTGAACTCTTCTCGTAGAAGGAATTAGTGATGGGTAATAAACAACATATTAACCAGGCTGGGCTTCTGGTGTGGTTGTATCTATTCTCGTAAAGAGGGAGAGGCGGATAGTACACAGTACCACGAGACCTAATCTGGTTTGGAACATGCTTCGTGAGAGGAGTGAGGGAGGATGTGTCACATAGCATGGTTTCGTCTCCTGGTGGACGTCTTTCTACTAGAGGTTTAAGCGGGAGGAGTATACAACATACAGTCTCTCTTTTCTGGGTTGATCTTCTTTCTCTAAGAAGGAGTGGTTAGTAAGTCAATTCAGCACAACATGGCCTGGGTCTGTTGGATCTCCTCGTAGTAAGAGGGTAGGAAGTGTTGAGGATGCATAAAGGTAAATAACCGTACAGGCCTTCTGTTAGACTCTTCTCTAGAGGAGGGGAGGATACCAACATACAGGCTGGTGACCGTTCTGAGATCACTACGGACCTCTGTTGACTCTTCTCTAAGGAGAGAGGGGATATGCATAACAAGGCCTTACTGGTTGACTCTTATCTAATGAGAGAAGAAGAGGGAATACACATTCGAGGGCCTTCTGGGTTGACTCTTCTCTTAGCAGGAGTGGAGAGAGAAGTACACATGAGCAGGCCTTCTGTGTTCGATCCTTCCGATGGGGAAGACCGGGAAGGAATATCACGACTACAGAGCCTTCTGGGTTGACTATTCTCTAGAGGGAGAGGAGTGCAATAACACATCAGGCTCTACATTAGGGTTGACTCTTCTCTAGAGAGAGAGGAAAAAGGATACACATACAGGCCTATGTCGGTGGTTGACTCTGTCTTCTAGAGGGAGAGGAGGAAGTACAGCATAACAGGACCTTACTGGTTGACTCTTTCTCTATAGAAGAGGAGTTAATACACATACAGGCCTTCTGGTCTACTCTTCTTCTCAGAGGAGAGGAAGGAAATAATTCACCACAGGCCTTCTGCCCGATTGACATTCGGGGTCTCTGAGAGAAGAGGAGTATAAACACATAACAGAGCCTGCTGTGGTGGACTCTTCTCGAGAGTGAAGCGGTAGTAAGATATACACTAATACTAGGTTCCTTCTGGTTGGACTTTCTTTCATAGTATGAGGGAGGAACCTCACACTTAGCAGGCCTTTCTGGGGGTTGACTCTTCTTGGGAAGAGTGGAGGTAAATAAACACATACAGCCTCTGGTTTATCGACTACATTTCTAGTGAGGTTAGCAAAGGGAAGGAATACACATACAGGGGCCCATACGGTGTTGATTCTTCCTCTAGAGAGGCAATTGCCATTTGAAGGTAATACACATACCAGGCCTTCTGGGTTACTACTTGCTCTAGAGGAGAGGGCCACCCGGAAATATTAGGCAACATAGTTACAGGCCTGCTGGTTGACTCTTCTCAGAGGAGAGGCAGATTCAGACATAGCGAGAGCCTTATTCTGGTTGACTCTTCGCTGGAGAAGAGGAGAATACACATACAGTCCTTTACGATCGGCTATGTGAATGGCAACCACTATCACCCGGTCAATATAAGAAGTTACTGGAACTTCGACTTTCTCCATTCTCTATGACCGCGAGAGAGGAGGAATACACATACAGATCTTCTCGCTAAGATGAACCCAATAGAGCTAATTATAATACTTAAGAATGAATTACGAAGTGAGGGAACAAATCTTAAACCAAGGCTATACCATAGATTTTGAGACTCACTTATATACTGGTGGAACCATCGTTCTCACGTAAGAGAAGTATAGTGTCGAGCAAATACACATACAGGCCATATACCTGGTTGACATCTGTCTCATGAGTTAGGAGAGTGAGACCCATGAGAATCATACACAGGGCCTGCATTGGTTCGAATTTCTTCTCCTAGAGGAGGGGGAATAGTTACACAACATACAGGCTCACCTTCTGGAATTGACATCAAATTCTCGTGCTAAAGTAGGACGAGTGAGGAAACTACCTCACACTACATTGTGCGAACCTTCTGTTGATCTTATATCCCTTCTTTTGGTTGGTTTGGTTGGAGGCCCCTAACAAAAAGGAAATACAAGGCCATTACTAGGCTTGACTAAGATCTTCTCCTTTGGCCAAGGAGAGGAGGAATAGCACATCACAGGCCTTCTGGTTGACTCTTCTCTAGATGAGGGGAGGAATACACATAAGGCCTTCTGGTTGACCTCTTCTCTAGAGAGAGAGGAGCGAAATACCACCATAACAGTGCGCTCCGTTGGCGTTCTTTCTCGTAGAGGAGGAGGGATACACATTACAGGCCTTCTGTGTTGACTCTTCTCTAGAGAAGCAGTGAAGGATCAACACATACAGGCCTTCTGGTTGACTCTTCTCTAGAGAGAGGAGGAGGGAATAACATACCCTAAGCAGCCTTCTTGGTGACATCATTCTCTAGGTGGAGCATGCGAGGAATACACATACAGGCCTTCTGGTTGACTCTTCTCTAGAGGAGAGGAGGAATACACATACAGCGTCTGGTTGACTCTTCTCTAAGGAGGGAGGAATACACATACAGGCCTTGCTGGTGACTCTTCTCTAGAGGAGAGGAGGAATACACATACAGGCCTTCTGGTTGACTCTTCTCTAGAGGAGAGGAATACACATACAGGCCTTCTGGTTGACTCTTCTCTAGAGAGAGAGGAGGAATACACATACAGGCCTTCTGGTTGACTCTTCTCTAGAGGAGAGGAGGAATACACATACAGGCTCTGGTTGACTCTTTCTCTAGAGAGGAGGCGGAATACACATACAGGCCTTTCTGGTTGACTCTTCCCTTGGTCATAGGGAGAACTAACCCTCTGCTGAATGTATTAGAAACCCAATGAAGAAGTTCCAATGTTCTGCTGAAAAGAGTTGTAACTCCTACTGTCCATAATCATGATAGCGATGACGAGAATTTGTACAGCACTTTGCATTGTCCCATCAAACTGCCTGAAATGATAGCAGGATGTACAAGCTGGACTACTGGATTCAAAGGACGCGTACGATTGCCTTGCCAGTTTACTATTACCCATTATCCATTGGAACATGCGCGTTCTGCTCCGCACTGTCTTGACTCCCGGACAGTCTCATGTCCCGGCAGTTCTCCTGCTCCGTGTGACCTATTTCGTCCGCCATGGTGTCCCTTCTCCTTTCCTTACCTTGTGCCTGTGTCTTTGCCTTGCCTTATATACATATTCCCTTCACCTTCGTTCCTTCCTTATCGACTTCGCTCCTCATCCTTGTCTTTTCGTTCCTTCCTCTTACGCTTCTTACACTTGCTTTACCTTCCTTCATCTTTCCTTCCTTTTCCTCTCCTGTTGATCTGCCGGTAGGTCAATCTCCTTCTCTCTCAGTCAAGCAGAACAACCGGTAATGATTAGAGCGAGAAGAAGTGAACCGTAGTCTGTGGGCGCATCGAGCGTCTCTCAAAGTTTCCCCTCCTACGGCTCCTTGATCTCTTTCTCTCAAACCGCTAGCTATTACAAGCGGAGAGCTCCATAGATCAATGCTTATAAGTCAACGGCGTATACACTCATAAAGTCTGCGGCTACCTCAGTCCATGAATAGTATTATATTGCTCCCCTGATGTGTCATCACTGGGTTCTGCTGATGTTGTGTGTCAGCCGAGATGGTACGGCGTGTTGTACTGTATTTTTCGAGCCACGGCCTGAAGACGCGCTGTGCTCACCTCGCCTGACCGTTGTTTATTTCCAACGAGATGTTACGGTTCCCTAGCAATGACAGGACGGTGGGGGGCGGGGGCTGGCCTGCCTGGCCTGTGTCCCATCAAGGTCCATTGAGGTCCATTTAGGCACAACTGATTATCTTGTATTGTGTGCAGGCTAAGGATCATGAGACTCCTCTTTTTCGTCTCCTCCGTGCTCGTTGGCCTATATGTGGTTAAGTCAGGCTTAGAGAGCACGAGGGATCTCCTTTACGCCGGCAAACAAAAGACACCAAAGGATCATTCATTCTCCCCCCACTCACCCATCAAACCCTGCAGGCACTGACCCGTGCTGCTTTTGGTCGTACTGAGCGCGAAAATGCTGTACGTTGAGAAAGAAGAATGATCCATTGGAGGAACATATTTGACTGTTCGGAACGGATCCGAGCCGCGACATGTATATAGCACAGCGCGTCACGTTCAGCCTCATGTGCTCGACTTCAGGACACACTAGGGCCTTTACAACCGCCTCGTTAGTCTTGCGTGCGGGTGGCGCGGTATGCTGGCACACACTCGGTAACTATCGCAGTGTGGAATCACTAGAACTGGAAGGTGGAGTAGCAGGATAATTCCTACCTGTTCCATGGGACTGTCAAGGTCTCTCTGCGTCACGCGCACTGTTTGAACATATCTATACGAGCAGATCACTCTACGTGCGAGGCCCTGACTTATAAACTCATAGGGAGATGTCTAGCACACTGATACATAAAACGTCTTAAATGTGTAAAATGATTATTACTTCCAAATCCACTCGTCTCGAGTTCAGTCAGCTCTTCGCGCCCTTAAATTTAAAGTTTGTTGTTGGATACCAATATGTAGGTGTAGGTAGAATAGGAACGTAAGTGAAGGAAGCGTAACGAGAAAGAGGGAACAAAGGGTCAGAGAAGAGTGAAGGTAGTAGAGGCACGTCTCGCGACTGAAGCGACAGACAAGGCGAGCGACACGCACAGGAACACACAGAGCGCAGCAGAACACAACGAGCAACACAGGCACAGGCACACGAGCACAAGCAACAGACAAACGACACACAAGCACGAAGCGACACACACACGAGCACAGCGACGAACACGACCACGAGCAACAGCGCACGAGCAGGAGCAGCGAGCAACGACAACGCTATAAGCCAAATAATATGGTAAGATTGGTAGAGTAGGATGGGCTATGCCAGCAGCACCGAGCCGATTTCGATCAGGGCCATAGTAAACCACGCAGTGCTTGTCGGTGTGGTTTACTGCGCCCATGCTCTCCTCTGAGATTCCCTTTGCTCTCTGTGAAACCACCAGCGATATGGTGGAATGAGTAGCGAACGATGCTGAGTGAGGCACATGGGATATAAAACAAACACAACCACACTACCTTACACACAGAGTTGGGATATATACATCGTTGGCATGTAGATTGTGCTGGTAGCTGCTCCATTCGTCCGACTCTGTCCAAGCGCCACACCGCCACAAAATCTTACAGCTCTCCAAGTGATAGATAACAGAGCTTACAATCATAAAAATCATAAGGTCTCGTCTGTTATGCCCAATAGCATTTCAGAAATATCCATACTTTAAATAGAGAATGAGACTAAATATATAAGAGTGAGGCGCCACTGATCACGTTGCACTCTTAGATGACTATACGAGTTAACAATTATCTGCGGTCAGCAGTTGTTTGTGTATAATATGATTAGACTAATGATAGTACTATGCTGTTATTCACATGTAAAGTTCAGCCCTATAATAGAGCACATACGGTAGTGGTATTGGATTATATTGTAGGTTTTAACCTCTTTTGTGGATTAGGCGGTGGATTCATTGTGTTGCACCAGGCAGTTGGTAACCTATCTGTCCTGTTTATTCATTTGAGGTGCCTTGAAGATAGTGTGGTGGCGAGGGAGGGGAGGGAGGAGGAGGGAGGGAGGGAAGGCCTTGAGCGATCTATGAGAATGAATGAGGCGTACTAGGTGGTCATGACCGGTCTGGACAGGATGAGAGAGGGACAGGTGTAGGCTAAGATGAGTATGAGAGAAGTGTCAAGTGTAAGGGATAGTGTTGAACAGAGGCTTCATAGTGAACTTTACTAAGAGGTAGGTTTTGTATGTATATCATGTTCATGATGTCACCAAATGGGATATTTGTCCATTTCTTCTTAATGAGAATGTAGTTATGCTGGTCACTATTGCTCTAGATCGCGTGTGGTAAAACCTTAGTCGAGGTACACTTGATTTGTCATGTAGTTCGGTTGAAGTGATTTAATTTAAACATTTACAAGGCACAACAAACTAAAAATAGAGTCTCAGCCTCTTTGAGAATGTAAGCGACAGAAGGTGAACTAGCTTCACAAACACATATACCTCCCTCACAGAGAGAGAGACCAAGATATTCCGCAAGTGAGGAGGACAAAACAAGGCAGGGGCGCTCTGTGAAGATTGATGAAGTTCATATTAAACAACAAAAGGTTAAAATTCTTACAACAATATTTACGAAACTCGAAAGTCAAGGCACAGCACCACGCTATAGATTTCGTAAAGTGCATCTAGCACGATTCAAAACACTCTTTGCCCAGCGCGCACTAGAGGTGTAGTGAGTGAGCCAATGGGTTGGCAGACATGTTCACGCCTCACAGAAGAACACCGGAAGTAACCTCCAGTAAGAAGCGATCCTCAGGTAGGAGATTCCCGACACTGATGCAGCGCAAAGTACGGAACGGATGCCCTCGCGCACCAGCGTAACATTGCTAGTATACCGACTGTCCCTCCATATACCAGTAACGCGTCTTCGTTAACTCCCGATCCTCTCCTCCTCCTCGACCGGTACTCCCTGTACCTGTTGACATGACTAAACAGTCTGCCACTGTCCCGTTCAGCGTACCGAGACTGACACAGCAAGTAAAGCCTGCAGCGTCGCCAGACTCGCGACATGTCGCATGCACCACACGATGCTCTGCATCAGATACACGACCTGCACGCCACCCTCTGTTAATCTCACGTCGTCTGTCTTCGCACGGTGTATTCAAGGGCCTGGCAATGTACTACAGTGGCTACACAGGTTCGCATTCAGGGCCTTTGGCACTTTCCTCCTCGCAGTAGAGACTCTGTTCCCTCTCTGGTACGCGTACCTCATTTGAGAGCTACAGAGCAAGGAGCGAAGCTGCGTGCCTCCCCAGTACTCTGAGCTAGACTGGCAGTAGACTAGTGCTTGAACTGGCGAGGACAAATTAGACTTGTGCCCTCACGCAGCGCAGTACAGACTCCATCGTGTCACAGATACAGGAGCATGAGTAACGTAGATAGCTAGAACTAGATTAGTCCTTACGAGGTATCGCTGCTCGTACCATGAGTACAGCTATTTGCTCCCTCTCGCGCAGCTTCAGAACTGATTTCAGTCCCATCCACGCTACAGCACTGTACCCATCAATGCAGTAAACACTTGTTGGCTTCCGTACAGACTTGGCCATTGACTGAAGATATCATGAAGAGCTGTTGGTAGCAAGTGACTTGGACTGTGCTCAATACAGGAGTGTGCCCTCACTCCGTTATGGTGCAAGTTCAGGACTTGCAGTTGCTGCGACGGCTCTAAATCTAACCGAACCCGTCGCCTCGAGAAGGTACAGACTGGCCCTCTACCACAAGTTACTAGACTGAGCGTGACGGTACAGCATACGTCCTTACATCGTCAACCAGAAGACTGCAATACTTCGAGCTACAACCAAACCTGGTGAGCGCTATCCACGGGTACCACCCGCGTGTGACCTGCACAGACAACACTACGAACGGGACCTCTCTACTGCTAACACGACATGAAAGATTCTGCATCAACCCTGTCTGCGGTAATACCAATGACGCATACCTCTCGGACGCAGAGACACACAATGAGCATCTCTCAGTGATACCGGACTGGTACGAGACCACATACTGGGAGAGCGAAACGTAGCGACATCTGAGTGGAAACACGAAAGCGTCACTTACGTAGCAGAAAGCATCCACCTCGCTGAGAACCAAGATGAAAGATCCTTTCTGAGCAAGGTCAAAGGCGATCACTCATACGTGCAAGTATCTGAATCTCAAGATCGACAATCTTTCTCGGACATATAAACAGCTACACATCTAGAGTAGACGCGTGCAACATGAGACTCCATCGAAGGGAGTAAAAACATCGCACCATCAGCAGCAATGTCTCTCTCACGTAGCAGATTAACACTCCCTAGATCGAAATCTGAGACTAACAGACTGGCTCCTTCTCAGGGTACAGGAACTTTGATCAATTCATAGAGATCAACGTGCTGAGCAGGTCTCAAGCTACAAGTGATGAACCATTGAAGTGCTACCCTCCCTTCTGGATACACGCACAGATTCAGTATAGCTACTTTGTGTAGACGCTACAGTATCTGTCCCGATTGTCCAGGTACACATCACTATAACCTATCAGATAGCAGTACCGAATAGATTCGCTCTATCTCTCAATTACTCCCTCTACTGCAGTATACGCACTTACACCAAGATAGAACTTTGACCACCCTACTCTAAGTTATAATGCAACCTACTACAAGCTTCCACAGAGAGAACATAAGCACAATCACGAGTAGCAACAAGGAGAACTCTGGTATCCAGATCTCCATAAGACGCACCCAGAGCACCCTACAGAGTCACATATTCTCCGACTCTACAGATTAACACGGGCCCCTGTGCACGCATGATAGAAACTCACTCTCTGTCGGTTACGCAGTTACATAGTTCTGGCTCTCGTCTCCATAAATCTCCCTTGGATGTAAGTCTTAACAAGGCATGCCCACCAGCCCTGAAGTGATCGGTACATAAAACCTGTGCTCGTCTGCGTAGTGGTGAGTACTGCCCATCAGTATACGAACTCTCAACTTCTCTGATACTCTCGGGATTATACATCATGTACCTAAGACTGCTGGACCTGGCAATACAAGAGTACCAAGCATACTTTGATGACTTCCAAGTACAGCATAACGACTCCCCTGTGCTGGAATAGACTACCATCTGAGTATTAATAATAAGCACGCGCAGTTGAGTGTACTACTAAGGTTCGTGGTACGGGCGCGGTTCTCATTACCTCTGCCTTGACCCCAAGTGAGACAATGAGTGCTGAGACCTACCCTCGAAGAAAATGCCACTCACTAGCAAGAGACATCTCATGAACTCACTCTTCTCGATCGCACTCCACCCACTGTAGTTGACAATGTATGCTTAAGAGCGCGTGGGAGATTAGTAGCAAACAGCTGAGATCAAGCTAAGTTACTGATTACCGTGGAGAGAGAGAGACAGCACGTCAGATATCATCATAACCCTGAGTGAAGAAAGAGGACATCATCACGTGGCGAATAGAGTATCGTAAAGCGCGCTGGTCGTCAGCGATATCATGTAGTGAGCGCACTGAGAAGCTACTGCATCGCGCAGGGTCAGTCATGTCATACATATTCCGAGGCGACAGTACTGGACTGCAAATGGGCCAAGTGCCTGGTCACTGACGTGCGCAAGACAGGGTTACTCATGACTTCCCTGAGCAGTCTGATATCTGAGGAAGGTCGTCGCGACTTGCCTGCAGGGTCGAGTCTCAGTTCGTTCTTCACAAGGGTTTATTGTTTCTCGAAGAAGGATGACTGTGAGGCCCTGGCTCGACCAAGTCTGCTGATTCAGAAAGTGAGGCGGACAGCATCATTGAATCAGTGGTAGTAGGCTCGCAGGTCCTCTGAATTCTCTGACGAGTGTTGGCTGCCTCATGAAATTGATGACTATGAGATGGCCTAGTATCGACCCATACAAACAATTGTAGTAACTGGGGCAGTCACGAGCTACAGGAGGGCATAGATGCTAGCTATGGCTGAGTGGAGCGCGAGGGTCAATATGTATAGACAGGCCCATAGAGTCACAATTTAAGAGAAAAATACATTTATAGATCATCTGCGTTATTAGGTCCACTTTGGTATAAAATACTAGTGTGGAGAGTGGTAGCTCGACGCAGCAGTGCAGAGAACAAGATGAACGTGAAGTCGTGTTTAATGATGTTCAGGACTAGTCGTGAAATGAGGTGAGCGATTCTCACACAGGAAGGGGCGACAGCTGTATGAAAGCTATTAACCTGGGGACAGTCCTCGTGTATGTTAATCGAGTGCCGGTGCGCGAAGTGTTAAGATACTGAGAGGCAACGTCTGTATATCTGTGGTTTCGATCGTCCTGTGCTGTATGCGCCCAATATTCTTAACTGAGGCGTACTGATCAGTTTAAACAAAAGAGATAGCAGTCCGTAATGCATGAGTGGTGCGTCTCATGTGGAGACGAGAGAGGCTTAAGTGTTCTAGTGGCCATGGAGGGTCACCAAGTTGCCATTCTTGGTCACGGTTTGCCCCGCTAGTGATGATGATGAGAGAGAGAGGAGAGAGAGAGAGAGAGAGAGAAGAGAAGAGAGAGAGAGAGGAAAGGAGAGAGAGAGAGAGAAAGAGACTTGAAACAGAACATAAATAACATTGGTTGTGGTTTCTGAGACATTTTTTTGTATTATGCCAAATTAAGACAGTTATATACAATTAAAAACATTTCACAACAGATTAAGTATGTTCCCTCAGGCCACTACTCTACTACCACATATCTACAACACACAATCTATGTGTACGTGTGTRTATGGTGCGTATGTTATCATGTGCGTGTGTATGCGTGTGTCTGTGCCCGTGTGTGTCTCTTCACAGTTCCCGTTGTTCCAAAAGGTGTATTTTTATCTGATTTTACTGCTTGCGTGAATTACTTAATGTGGAAAAGAGTTCCATGTAGTCATGGCTCTATTTAGTACTGTGCACCTTCCATAGTCTGTTCTGGACTTGGGGACTGTGAAGAGACCTGGTGGCATGTCTTGTGGGGTATGCATTTTGTGTCTGAGCTGTGTGCTAGTAGTTTAACAGASAGCTCAGTGCATTCAACATGTCAATACTTCTCACAAATACAAGTGGTGATGAAGTCAATCTCTCCTCTACKTTGAACCAGGAGAGATTGACATGCAGATTATTAMTGTTAGCTCTCGTGTATATTTAAGGGCCAYCCGTGCTGCCCTGTTAATTAAGCAGCACCAACCAAAACCAGTCCACCGTGGAGGAGCGTTTAATGGGGTATGGGTGTGCTCTAACAGGGGCCAAGGAGGAACCCAGGGGTCAACAGCTCTGCTCTAAGCTATGCCTGTACTCCAGTACAACTCCCACTCAGAAGAGACACACTATACAGCCCAGCCTGGTCTCAACACCCAGYCAGGAAATAACCAAATACTACTGTGTGTGTGTGTGTCCACAGATCACTGCAGGTCTTGTGCGTGACAGACACCCATAGTCCTGGTCCTGCGTTGCTGCCTCGTCCTACACTGAATCCCAAACACAGAGGAACCAGTCGGACCTCATGAGTCACCCAGCGACCAATCAGCAGAGAGGCAGGCATAGTGTTTTCAAGCAAGTTTTTAAGCAGAAGCGTTTTCTGGGAAGAGGGCTTGGTTAACCAGAGCACATCCATCCCCACATGTGGTTAGCCTTTCCTTYCCTTCTTCCTTTTCTCACGCCATCGTTTCTGCTATCACATAGAACTTAGGGGCGGGGCGGGGCAGGTCATGGCACACATGCTTCCCCAGGTGACTTGTGTGTGTGATATTTCAGAGGAGGGTGTTGGACCAGAGCTTAGGAGCAGGAAGGGGCCATGGTGCTTCAGAGTCATTTAGCAGCTGGGCTCCTGTTCCAGGGAACTTATACCCTGACTACACCGCTCGCGTCGCGTGCCCGAGTGTTGCAAAATAAATGTAGAAATCTATATTATTCAATTATTGCACCCACACTGCTCGTGCGCGCCAACGAGCGTCTGCGTTGCCAAGGGCTAAAATAGAAGTCAGTTCTATTTGTGACGCARATCGTGCTGCAAGTCCTGCCTCTCCCATCTCCTCATTGGTTTATAGAAGCAGGTACCCACGTGCCATCTCCTCATTGGTTATACCCACATGGGTGACTGAAAGACGAACGAGGTCGGTGGCGGTAATGCACCTAATTTATGAAAGTTGCCAATCGCAATATAAAGTCCAGAGAAGAAAAAGCCTGGAAGGAGGAGAGATGACTAGAAACGACTCGGTTGACCGTTTTATGTGTGGACTAATTGTCGGAGTAGAGGACCTTGTCCATTTCAGGTAAAATAACAACTCAATGTTTATATCAAAGAACAAATTAAACACACGCCATGTAAATAGCCAAGCATCAGCATTTAGTGACCACACTGTCTGCAAGCCAATACGGTCGTATTCAGCTTCTAGGGCGGAGGCCTCAACTCTCTCTGACTTTGTCTCTTTCAGAAAGTGAATGAGCAAAAACAAAAGTCCTAAAAGCACCGGTGAGGAAGGAACACGGCTTCATTACACTCCCGTTCTCAAAAGGTTTGGCGGCATTAGAAATTGTCCTTGTTTATGAAAGGAAAATCACATTTTTTGTCCCATTTAATAACTCCAAATTGATCAGAATACAGTGTAACATTGGTTAGGCTTGTAATGATATTGTAACTGGGAAACAGGCTGATTTTTTATGGAAATCTACATGTGCAAAGGCCTATTATTTGCGTCGGTGAAAGTGTCCTGTACCGATTCCTTTTTTTTTCCCAGGGGGGGTTCCCTTTTGGGGGGGGAGCCAAATATTGTCTCTTCATTCTTGAATTTTCGCATGGAATAGCCTTCATTCTTCAGTCAACAAGAATAGTAACTGACGAGTTTCAGAAGAAAAGTATTGTTTCTGGCCATTTTGGCGCTGTAATCGAACCCACAAATGCTGATGCTCCAGTACTCAAATTTCAGTTTTAAAGAAGGGCCAGTTTATGGTTCTTTAATCAGGACAACAGTTTTCAGGTGTGAAACATAATTGCAAAAGGTTTTCTAATGACCAAATTAGACTTTTAATATGATAAACTTGGATTAGCTAACACACCGTGCCATGGAACACGGAGTGATGGTTCGCTGATAATGGGCCTCTATACCACCTTTCTTGGAGATTCCATAAAAAAAATTCCTGCCGTTCCACTTACAATGAGCCATTTACAACATTAAACAATGTTACACTGGTATTTCTTGATCAATTTTGATGTTATTTTAATGGACAAAAAAATTGTTTTCTTTCACAAAACAAGACATCTTCTAAGTGACCACAACACTTTTTGAATGGTAGTGTGTTTCTTTTTTATTATTTTATTTTTCAAATTTTATACTTTTCTCCCCATTTTCGTGGTATCCAATCCGCTAGTAATTACTATCTTGTTCGCATCGCTACAACTCCCGTACGGTCGGGAGAGACGAAGGTAAAGCCATGGCGTCCG
>NC_036842.1:79873113-79875910 GCF_002910315.2 Salvelinus sp. IW2-2015 | reverse complement strand
GCTAGCAACAGCAAGCTATCTAATTGGACAAATTAGCTAGCAAGTGCAACCTAGCTAGCTAAATTGCCATAAATGTTTAATGCTTTTCGACCTGTCCCCAAATGAAGTTAATTGGTTCAGTTTGTTTTGATATTTTAACACTGCGTGTCGTGATCGTGTTTGGTGTGGGAGGGCAAAATACATTTATGCACGATGGGCACGCACGCAGCCGGTTTGGGTTCCGTGTAACTGTCTGGTTCTCTGAAGAGTAGCTTCCTCTCTGGAACAACCATCCCTCTCTCTTCACAGAATCCAGCGAGGCCACAGTAACAGACGCACACACGCAGCGCGCACACACACACACAGACGTGAATTACACAGAAAGATATCTGGTGACAGAGCTGCTGAGGTTTCAAATTATTTCATTTGCAAACACCCATAACATCCAAACCAGCCATGTAAATAGCCAAGCATCAGCATTTAGTGACCACACTGTCTGCAAGCCAATAGGCATCGTATCAGCTTCTAGGGCGGAGGCCTCAACTCTCTGACTTTGTCTCTTTCAGAAAGTAATGAGGCAAAAACAACAGTCCTAAAGCACCGGTGATGGAAGACAGGCTTCCATACACTCCCGTTCAAAAGGTTTGTGGCGGCATTAGGAATTGTCCTTGTTTATGAAAGAAAATCACATTTTTTTGTCCCAATTTAAAATAACTTCCAAATTGATCCAGGAATACAGGTAACATTGGTTAGATGCTTGTAATGACTATTGATAACTGAAACAGGCTGATTTCTTTATGAATCTACATGTGCAAAGCCTAATTATTTGCGCTGTTCTGTGAAGGAGTAGTACACAGCATTGTACCCGTTTTTTTCCCCAGGGGGTCCTTTGGGGGGGGGAGGGCCAGAATTTCTTGGGCAATTTTTTTTCGCATGGAATAGCTTCATTCTTCAGAACAAGAATCAGACTGACGAGTTTTCAGAAGAAAGTTATTTGTTTCTGGCCATTTTGGGCCGTAATCGAACCCACAAATGCTGATGCTCCAGTACCTCAATTTCAGTTTAAAGAAGGGCCAGTTTATGTGTTCTTTAATCAGGACAAACAGTTTTCAGGTGTGCAAACATAATTGCAAAAGGTTTTCTAATGAATAATTAGGACTTTTGATATGATAAACTTGGATTAGCTACACACCGTGCATGAACACGAGTGATGGTTATCGCTGATAATGATTCCGAAGCACAACCCAATCAAGCCGCACTGCTTCTTAACACAGCGCGCCTCCAACCCGGAAGCCAGCTGCACCAATGTGTCGGAGGAAACACTGTGCACCTGGCCCCCTCGGTTAGCGCGCACTGCGCCCGGCCCGCCACAGGAGTCGCTGGAGCGCGATGAGACAAGGATATCCCTACCGGCCAAACCCTCCCTAACCCGGACGACGCTAGGCCAATTGTGTGTCGCCCCACGGACCTCCCGGTCGCGGCCGGCTGCGACAGAGCCTGGGCGCGAACCCAGAGACTCTGGTGGCRCAGCTRGCGCWGCGATGCAGYGCCCTAGACCACTGCGCCACCCGGGAGGCTGTAGTGTGTTTCTAAAGGTCAGTTCTTGTCCTTTTWCTGAGGTTGTTTCTCTGAAAAATCCAGAGCCTTTTGCTAGCCCCTGCCTGAGCATACAGCTGCCATGACCCATCACGGAGTGCGTATGTGTGTGTGTGCGTGTGTCATTGATCCTCAATAAAAGGAGACAGGTTAGAGGAGACGGATGCACCCCCTCWGCACACCCCACCTCCACCCCCCACGACCTTTGAGAGCACCCTGGAGGCCCATGGGCCCCTCCACCACCCCTCGCTCTCCTTCATTTCTCCCTTTCTCTCTCTCTCGCTCTGAAATTAAGGGTCAGTTCTAAGAGCAGACAGGTTYTTTCCCTTTGTTGTTTTAAAGACTGAACGCCAGGTCAATGTGGCCTTGAAATAATCATARCCAACTGAATATCAAAGAAATTGTTACAAAAAAATCGAATAAGGTGTGAAAAGTAACAGAAAAAATAACTAACAATCACATTTTTCTATGACCTTAATGTTACATTATTTTCTTTTTCGGGCAGCTATGACAGTGACATAAGCATGAGGCAATTATAGTTTCAAAATGCCCTAAAGAGATAATAATGGAATTAAATTAGATATGGGAAAATATCTGAACTATGGCCTGGGGGACATTCTTTTATTTAGCATTTTCTTTTCACATGTCAGCACAAATGGAGGCACGAGAAGCCAGTTAAATCAGTGATCTGCTATTCTCTCTACCCTCCATCTCACCATCAAAGCCAGTAACATCTGAGTCTTTGAGTGTATTGTTGACCACACACACATCAGTGATAGATTGAGCAACACCAACTAGGTGGGTAGTCAGTGATCCAGCAGAAACGAAAGAGCAGCAAAAGTTAATAGAAGAGAAATTGAAAAAATAGAGAGATAGAAAAAGAGAGAAAGGATTAAAGATAGAGGAAAGGAGGTAGAGAGGTAAGAGACAGAGCTGAACAGAAGAATGTGTGATGTTCATTTCCATGCCTGTTGATTCCTTGCCTGGCTCAGTCACTCTCTGTCTCTCTCTGTCTCTCTCTGTCTCTCTCTGTCTCTCTCAATTCAATTCAATTCAATTCAAGGGGCTTTATTGGCATGGGAAACATGTGTTAACATTGCCAAAGCAAGTGAGGTAGATAATACACAAAAGTGAAATAAACAATACAAATTAACAGTAAACATTACACATACAGAAGTTTCAAAACAAGAAAGACATTACAAATGTCATATTATATATATAC
>NC_036842.1:79848955-79867143 GCF_002910315.2 Salvelinus sp. IW2-2015 | reverse complement strand
CTCTTTTCTGGATTTTGATAATTAGTGGGTATCGGCCTAATTCTGCTTTGCATGCATTATTTGGTGTTCTACGTTGTACACATCTCTCTCTCTCTCTCTGTATGTCCCTTCTCTCCCCAGTCCTCTGTACTGTGAGCGGTGTCTGTCCCTTCTCTCTCCCCCTGGCTCCCAGCAGAAGTGGGGCAGACTGCACGTCTGGCCGTGTGAAGTCCTTTGGTTATCAGCCAAGCGTGTCGCTGTACCTGCAGCCATCTGTGAAGGGGCCGCCTGCCCTCCGCCAGCCAGCCAGCCGATGTTCCACTTCCCTTGTGACAGAAATGGGGATGGCCCATACTCTCTCACTCCCTCACTCTACATGGTGGACTCTCTCTCTCTCTCTCTGTTGTGTTGGTAAGGCCAGAGTATTATGGGTCTGCATGAGACCACCCTCTAGTCTTGCTGCAGCTCTGCCCATCTGCTTTTCCACTCCTCACTTCATCACATGCATAATGCATCTCAGATTTTTTCAATCTCTTTCAGTCTCTCTCTCTGTCTCTCTCAGTCTCTCTCTCAGTCTCAGTCTCTCAGTCTCTCTTTCTCTGTCTCTCTCAGTCGCTCTCTCGGTCTCTCAGTCTCTCTCTGTTTCTCTGTCTCTCTCTCTGTCTCTCTCTTGGTCTCTCAGTCTCTCTCTCAGTTTCTCTCTCAGTTTCTCTCTCAGTTACTCTCTCAGTTTCTCTATGTCTCTCTCTCTCAGTCTCTCAAGTGGAGGAAAGAATGCAGAGAACATGAATACCTTGTTTAAAAATCAATTTTTCACTTTCAAAAGCTCCATAGAAAGGAAGAAATAAGGGTGAGCAACTGGGCAGTTTTAAAATGAGCTGAATGTTCCCTCTGAAGTTACTGTATCCGACCGTGCTATGTCAATCATTTGGATACTGTAGACTGCAGTCTATACATAATGTTGGAGACTATATTGGACTGTATTGGGCTCTGGCCCCATGTTGTGAGTGTAATGTGACATGTCATGTTGAAAGCCTAGATGACCCGGTCTGTGATAAAGGCCCAGTCTGTTGTTCTTCCAGAGAGTGCCATGCCAAATGGACTGGGTGGGGGGGATATTATCCAAAACAATAGGATTAAGGGCATGGACAATGTCCACCACCACCAAACAGGCTGGTATGGGGGTGGGCTGGGCTGGGACAATAGGGGAGAGAGGGGTGGGAGGCATGATTACAAGAGCACAAAAGCTGTCACTACAGTATCCCCCACACCCTCCTAAACACATCCCCCCAGAACTGCCAAACTACCCATCAGACGGTGTTGAGTTGGTGTCACATGGGTAGAATCTGAGCTGACCATGGCTTCTCATCTCACAAACAAACAGAGGGGTATTTGGGGGTGGGGGAGGGGTGGAGAAGGGAGGGGCCATGGAGGAGGGCTGCTGGCATCAACAGGCAACCAGGCCTGAGGGAAAAGACACACATACAGAAAGATTGCCACCTCGAAATTCTGCCCTACTGCACAGGAGTCATGGGAAAAGCAAAAAACTTGCTGTGTCAAATTAATACCATATCATATCCTTGACAGAGACGATAGACTCTACTCTCTCACTACATGGGGAAGTCAAAATGAAAAGGGGCCTTTATGAACCAGCAATTACTACTAATCAATTAACAAATACAACTTCACAACAGCTCCTATTCTGTTCCATTTAAGATTGAAGAAATAGCATGCAGAAACCCTCGGGACTTAGGGACAAACATCCAGATAGAGCTGGATGAACCTCGCAGGACATGCTTGTCAGAGTCAGAGCCACAGGCAGATGTTCTACACAAGCTGACAGCAAACACAGATTAACAACAGAGAAAGCTGCCTGCTGGAAAAAGGCCTTCACACATGCATGACACTGCACGGAAATGCCTTCTGTAAGCACTGAGCAGCAGATCCCCAGCCAAACACTCACTCCCTCTCAAAACACTAAGCATTGAGCACACTAGCAGAAACTCAAGCTGACACGGTGTTCTCCAGTCCCAAGATCTGACTGAGAGTGAGAGAGGGCTGGGCAGTATACCATATTTGACTATATACTGGTATTGATGCACGGACTGGTTTGGGTTTTTACTTTACCTTCTATAACAGTATTTGAATGTTCGGTTTGTTAAATGTGATGYGCCGTGTGTAACATCCATTTTTATAATTTATTCTGATACTTGAGTCGATCTCTTTCTGCTCTCTCTCCCTCCATGCTGCTTTCCACACAGACCTAGCCCCGCCCCTGCCACTCAAGGAGTGTATTTGTTTTTGCTTGTCCAAGAGACACTTGTGTTCAGTCTGCATGGTCAATTTTATTGGTTGATTTTTTTTTTTTTTTTAAATGCCTACATAAATTAAGGTTAAATAAAAAAATACAAAATTCAAATAAAATACATGGTCAATGCAGCACATGCAACAATGTTGATGACAACGATGCTGTTTACACTTTGCGTTTTAATATAAATTCACAAGCGTTCTATAAATACACTATTAATTTGTGTTTCTTACATCTGCAAACAGAAAGTTTGTCTTTTCTTAGCAAGTTGTGGCTAAATCGTGTTAGCCGCTAAAAAAAAATGCCTAGATTTTTTGCCAATGTCATGCAGCCCTAGATGGTAGTGGGGAAATGATCTCAAATGTGTGCAGGAAATGCAGAAATTGATGACAATAAAGACAATTATTTTTGGTTGAAGTTGAATTGAACAGTACAAAACAATCAGAATGGAGAAAGACTCATTGAAATAATTTTGAATATATGTGTTGCCACCCTAGGATCACACACTCCTCAAAAAGCAATTTAGAAATGGTATTATTATAAAACATTAAATACCGTCACATACCGTCATACGGTCAAACATTTGAAAAGTACTGTGATATGATACAGTATTTTGGCCATATCGACCCGCCCTAGAGTGAATGGGCCTTGCAGCCTTGAATGTTGTCAGTTCTGAAATTTTCAGGAATCAAGACATTATGCATACTTCAACCAGTTAAAGATAATTRCTCTTCTTTCTGATCTAGTCTCTCTGTCCACATAACAAAGTTGTTACAGAAAATGTGCTGACAGAATAGAATAGAGCCTGTAGAAATAGGCTACACACAGTAACGTTACAGTCTAACTGTGTATTGCCTGCAAATGCTCTGTTCAGCCTGGCCTCCAACCTGTCATTTCAGGTCTGTCAGAACTCAACCCGCACCCATCTGTTCCTCACCAAACCAAACCGCCAGAGCAGCACACCTGTGAACCATTTCACCAGACACATCAGAGCACTCACATATCCCTCCCGCTTCAACAGGGATCTGGCTGACACACAGTCACTGCCTGCTCTCACAGTTCCTAGTACCACCTTTCCCTGGCTTAGCTTATTCTATGAAACACTTTCACAAATGAATACCACCAAGAGTGAACACTAGATTTTTATTTATTTTCAGATAGACTACTTTGAATAATGCAAAGGGGATGCTTGAAATGTTCTGCAGATTTTTATAATCTTTATAATGTACTGTATGTAAAAAATAGCATTTTGCATGTAATGTCTTTTTCGTTATGTGTCGGACCTAAGTAAGACTAGCTGTCGCCATTGGCGTCGGCTAATAGCGATCCTAATAAAATAAAGAAAGACAAATAAATCTGTAAGCTAAAGTAAAAGCATGAGATAGGCCTAAACTCTTGCAACAGGCTATTTGTGTATTGACACAACAGGGAAAGCCATGATCACTATCCAAACTATGTCCAGACCTGCTGATGACAGTGAGCAAAACTATCAAAACTCTCTACTCTGCATTTCAACATAATAGCCAGGAAGCTCAGCTCTAACTTAGTCAGGGGGTAGCTTGGCCCCAGATTCCAGTTTTTTTCCTGCAATTCTAATCAAAGTTGAAACCATGCGACCTTGGAATGGAAGCTGGGGTCACGGCCCTATGAGAAGATATCAATCAGCCAGCTCCCAACAACAGCTGAGTGTGAGGGCAGAGGAGTGAGAGCTGAGTGGACAGACTCAGCCTCTCTCTCACTTTCTCTATGTCTCTTTCTTTCTCTGTCTCTCTCTCTCTCTCTGTCTCTGGCTGTCTCTTTCTCTGTCTCTCTCTCTCTCTCTCTCTTTCTCTGTCTCTTTCTGTCTGTCTCTCACTGTCTCTCACTCTGTCTCTCTCTCTCTGTCTCTATGTCTCTCGCTCTCTCTCGCTCTCTCTGTCTCTTTCTCTCTGTCTCTTTCTCTGTCTAGTTCTCTTTATCTCTGTCTCTTTCTCTCTGTCTCTTTCACTCTTTCTGTTTCTCTCTGTCTCTTTCTCTCTGTCTCTTTCTCTTTATCTCTGTATCTTTCTCTCTGTCTCTTTCTCTCTGTCTCGTTCTCTTTATCTCTGTCTCTTTCTCTCTGTCTCTCTCACTCTTTCTGTTTCTCTCTGTCTCTTTCTCTCTGTCTCTTTCTGTCTCTTTCACTTGTTCTGTTTCTCTCTGTCTCTTTCTCTATGTCTCTTTTTCTGCCCTCTGACATATAGCAATAAGGGTACTCACCCCATAGAAGACAGAGAGTGGTCCCTACATCTCTCCCTCCCTCTCTCCCTCCATACATCTCTCAGAGATCCACAGAGCATTCAAACACACATCAGCACATAATGCCTGTATAGATGGAGAACAGATCAATGGTACTAAATTGATCTTGAGAAAAAGCTAGGGGGTTGGACAGTGCATTTAAAGATACAAACACAATGATTAGGGAGGGAGACAGGGGTCATTGGTTATCATCATAATGGTCTCTTTGCACATGGATGGTCCCTATCACCGTTTTCCACAAGTGAATGTGGCCATTTCCATGGCTGCTCCTGGCTGCTGATCCACATAGCAAGCAAGAACAGAGAAGGTAGGCAATTAATTTGTCTCCTTTCTTGCCATGGTGAAAGGCAAGCCAGGGAACGCCATTTCAACTAATTACCTTGCACAGTGGAGTCTTGTTTAAACTCTAATTTTCATGTTAATGCAAGCCTCTTTGGCAGTTGAGTTGAACATGCATAGCTCTCTAGCCAGTCTGCATGTAATCGATCTGTCTGGATTGACATAAAGGATATGTCCATGCATGTAGCTTAGGTTTCACAAATGTAGATATTAATACTGTACTCTTAAATGGTTTTTAATTTCCTACTTAATAATCTGTCAGTTGTCCCTCTCTTACTAAAGCTTCAGCTATATGATTCGTTAGGATATAGGCCTAAATTGGAATGAAATGCTTCCAAATGACTAGGCCTACACAATTTGTTTGGGCACAACTTAGACCTACAATAACATTCACACTTTTAAAAAATAAAGATAAATCAAAACTAAATCAAAATCAAAACTAAATGTGATTGTATATGTAGTTGCTGGTTTGTTACAAAGGGTTGTGTTCCAAGTTTTACCAGTAGAGGGAGCACGGACTAATAGTAAAATAATACTCACGCAAATGGCCATTATAAAAACATMAATTTTCACATTACACCATTCAATTTCCATGAGTTGGTTGACCAGAAAAATACATGAATGCTTCCTTTTTTCGGGTTAATGACAAGAATATATGTCAAGAAAACTGCAGTGCACTTCTAAAGAGCATGGATGGGTAATAGGAAAAGATTATGGATATTATTAGATGACCAAATAGCATTTGTCCTGGTAGTCATCACAACATTGAGGTACTATATACAGAATTAAAATTGGACTATAAGACCTGGCTCTATCTACTCTGCCTTATTCCAAGAAATAAGGCTATTTACCATGTGAGACATAGTAAAAGAACAGAACAGAATAGAAGAATACTGTAGCACTCTTAAAATACTCTTGTCTTCATTAGGGCAAAGCATTTTTCACAATTCCCTCAATGGGATTAGTCACAGACGTAATGCAGCAACAGCAGTAGGCTACATAAGCATGTCTTTGCTTTGATTGAATATTTAATTAATCTTTGCACCAAAAAAATAAACGTTATAAGCACTAAACATTTAACCACAAATTGAGAATTGAGGTTTTAAATTTAGACAAATGAGGCTAAATTAGCTTTCCAGTTGCGTGACTATTTTCTGAACTGCGATGTTCTTCCTTCTCGCCCTTTCTTTCTCCTCTGTATGGAGTAATGGTCTAATTTCAACAGCAAGATTATTCGTAATCAAATGCAACAACTTTCAAATTATGATTTTGAAATGTATTTGTAGCCGACTTGATTCAAATCGTGGGATAGATATCGCATGGGAAACAATAATTATGACGGCTAGGAATACAGACTGTAGCCTACATAATGATTCGACCATAGATTKCACACTATATGTTTGCAACTAGAGCTATTATGACAATCGGACACATAAAGAAACCAATACGGAGCAAAACTAAACACTAAACAGAAAATGCATCATTGTATAATTTTGTGATACAAAGAAGCAATAGGGTGCATGACAGTTTTGCCTCTTATCTCTCTCTTGTAAACAACCTAAGTCGCGAATATAATTGTAWACAAGACTGGTTGAACTCAAACTTCAGATATAAACATATCTTACCTTCGTACACAGGGGCCATCGGTGCAAGGACTTCTGTTATTCATGGCAAAAAATAAAGCAAGATATCTGTTCAGAACTCAATAAAAATCTGCCATCTTGAGCCACTGACAGAGTCTCTGTCTCCTGCATTACTAGCCCAGTTTATTAGTGAGAAAACATGTCTAAAATCCCATCCAGGGTTCCAAATTCGTGCTCAGTCCACGGGAAAATTATAGAGGAAGATTTCTGCAACACAACCCCGCCGATTGTGAATTGTTTTTGGCTCAAATGTTGAGCCAAATTGCAGGTTGACTTGAGCTAGTRTATAACATGACTGTGGAGACCGTGCAAAAGTTGCAATGAGAAGAGCGGAGCGAGTTCGGTGTAGTATAGTCAATTGACTATCGAATCGGTCGTAGTCATAGCAAGGTTAAAAAAAAGATGCATCTCTTCGGGGCCCCATTAGTTTCGTTTAAATAACAGTTGCGTGTCGTGTACCTTTGTAATCATTAATTTAAAATGTTTAATGTAAATTGATATTGTGAGAAAAACCTTAGGCATACATATATATTTAATCTAATATAATAGTCGGCTATAGGTTATGTATGCATGTGGATGGAGTAGCCTTAATTACTGTAGTTAGGCCTATACTGTTTCCCAATAAAGATAATAACATAATACATTTTTTACGAATGTTATTAAAAATCCTTGCCTACTGTGCAAAATGATTTTTTAGACCTTACATGTCTAATTCATGTTATATATTTAAGCAACATGAAAAAATWGGGTATATAGGCTCATTGCAATGATTAATTAAGCTGTAAATAAGCTATAATTCACTTCTCCAGCTTGGCATCCTTATATTAAAAATAACAGTCTAACACAAATAATATCAGGTGCGTAATAACCTAACAATTGAACCACTAGTATTAGCAAAATATCTACAGGAACA
Source organism: Salvelinus sp. IW2-2015 (assembly GCF_002910315.2). Lineage (NCBI taxonomy): Eukaryota > Metazoa > Chordata > Actinopteri > Salmoniformes > Salmonidae > Salvelinus > Salvelinus sp. IW2-2015. Next base: position 79,859,684 of record NC_036842.1, on the reverse strand, counting down.
AATGCAAATGTAACATGTCATGAACTATTACGCATGAATAAGCAGTCCAACCTCACATTCAATTCGTTGGAATAAATTAACAAAGTATCTCTGGGTTTTGTTTTAGAACTGCGCATTTAACATTGTGTTGAATGATTCTGTGGGCCATTCGTCGTGCCTGTGTCATGCACTCATCATACAGTATGACGACATTAGATTTTCACAGAATTAACTAGAGACAAAGATTATGGGTATACTGACAAGATACCTGTCTCTCCRCTCTAACRATGGGAGTCGTTGTMCACAACGTKGTATGGTGGGCTTCATYCCACCTATCCTTTCTTTGGATTGGTGGATACATCTTATTATTGTAATTTYTTAAATATTCGATTAGGGTTGTTGACGTCAACCGCCTGTATGCAATGGAGGGAGATGCAACGCTCCTAGCCTCATAATATGAACATGCATAGCCATCTCAAGACAACTCCGATATAAAGTGTTTTTCTCGAAGTTACCGGGATGTCACGTGTCCTACTTATATCAGTACACTCATAAAAATGTAAGCATTACGCAACTTATTTTCGATCAAATAAACCTCAGGTAGAAAATAAGACATTCATTTTTTGGTTKACCAAATTCGACACCCTCGCGTTGATCTCCATACAACAATCTTTTGCTTGTTGTGCGAAACAACGAAAATACGCAACCTGCTGGAGGGAGACAGATTTTCCGCCGAGTTGGGCCTCTCTCTTCCTCTTCCTCTCTGCAAGTGTTGAAACCGATTACAGGTTAACACAGTAATCTGCCATTTACCAGCAACGTTMAAATTCACCTTCTGCACTATTTTCCCGTCACACCCCGGCACATTTTATGTTTTCTTAAAGAGAAAAGGGGCGTTCGTTTTTTCGCACACTCTTCCCCTGTTGATAATAAAATAACAATATATAGTCTATAGAACCATCACTAAAATAATACATTCAGCAGGCTATTATAGATATTTTGAATGCATGAGTCTAAAACACATTGTGGATGAATGGATAGATGAATGCATGACGTAATATGTGTGATATAACTGGAAAACATTAATTATGCCATGTTGCTGTATAGGTCTGTGGTACCAGTGAAATAAAATCAAAAACATAATTGGTTTGTAATACTTACCAATCTGGACTCTAAAGTCAGTGCACTGTCAACTTTACATGCACCTCGTTCGACATTCTCATCATCCTCTCCACACAGCAACTTCTGCAGCAGATCAAATCTGATCTGAGTCACGCATACCATTGTATCCATCATCTGGAATCCTAAAACATAAAACAAAAACAATTAGAACAGAGTTTGTTCTCCATAAAGTCAGCCATAGGCCCACATAACCTAATGATATAAAATAAAGCTTTTTCTAATTTGGGGCCACAGTTAACTACGCTACAAACTGTATACATGACTGTAAATTTGCTTGTTATACATAGCCTAGTCAAGTGCATACGCAATAGGCTAATCTGATTTATTAAATTGACCTAATCTATATAGGCCTATTATGTTGATCAATTTGTCAGCAAAGGAAGGCCTTTCAATTTGACAACATATTGTTTTCCTTTACACTATTTTATTTTTCAAATGTAGGTTTTTAGCCAGAGTATATCGGAACAGCTGCTTCTGCTTGAGCAAAAGATATTCAACTACCAGGGAGAAAAACCCACGCATAGATGTAGTCCTTCTAGAGAACTACAGTACGTATTCATTTCTTCCGTGTCAACAACAAGAAGTCGGCCAACTATATATACTCTACAATCAAGTAATACCGAGGTAAGAATTAAAAGGTAAATATATATATTAACTCTGTGTAATTGTGTTCACTCTATAGTTACTGCAAGCTGCGAGTGACTGCCGTAAATGTGTCAAAATGTATCAGTTGTGATCACGTGCAACCTTCAGCGACATAATGCAACATTGTAGCATTATCAAACACCAGTCTTACAATGTAAATTTAAGCATATTAAACGGTCATACATTTTGGCATGGGTTATTTGATAGCTATTCCCATATTTGTTTAACTCAAATCCCATGATCAGTCGAATTAGGCTATGTTATGTGACAGCAGCTCAATTCAGTGTAGCCATCACTCCTCGACTGGTGTTAGTCGGTATTAGGCTGTTAAGTAATATTTATCATTCTCTGTCAACAACATTGCTTGGACTGGACACAATCCTTAACATACATTAAATCATTGTTGAATGAAAGAAAACTGGTAAAATACTATTTCAAATTGGACTAGAAAATATAATACAGTTGTATTAAGCTATACCTCATTAGACAAAAACTGTAGGCTATCTGTACAWAGTTAATGACCCAGAAATGTAATAATCTTATTCAGTAATTGTCCCATTTTTCCAAAAKAATTATATTATTCATTAATTGTAGTATCCATAATTATATAAGCCATAACAGTAGTAAGGACTTTTTGATTGAGGTTACCTTAATTTATGTCTGAAATGCTTCTAGGCAAGTACATGATCAAACTGGATTCTCAATTCCTATAGAAGTCTAGTCAGAATAGTTAATTTCACACGCATGTTGTACTCTTTTGGAAATTATGGCAGAATGCATCAACACAGAGCTTGTACAGAATATTCTGGATTTATTTCTATAGTGACATGAATTAATACATAGACCCAGACCTACATGATCCTCAACTATGTCAAGGTTAACATATTGTGTTAAATATCTACTGAATACGGAATGTTTCTCACAGTCACAGAAGAAGCATGGACTTTGATGTTCAATATATAGGCTGATTGATTTTAAAAGGCAACTCCACCACATTTCAACCCRATTTTCATCCGGTTGAAATAACAGTGTCTACATATGTGAAAACTGTGCATTTCTACATTTTGAAGAAAAATATCTAAAGTTAAAAAGTTCTACCCAATGACATCATCAAAAGTTAAAACTTTTTGAAAACAGTGATTTTCAAACACTATGAGATTTACGGTGACATGGGGAGTGAGAAAATACCCTCCTCTGGCTAGAAACTYGTTGCAGGTTTTGAAAATCACTGTTTTTCTTACTTTTAATCCTACCTTGTGATGTCACAGACATGCATTTTTTTTTTTCAACCTCAGATCATAGACATTTGGTGCTGGAGATAATGAATATGACGTTGAAAAGTGGCCGGAATTGCTCTTTAATAGAGATATAAAGGCAGATGAAAAGACTAGCATGTTCAAATGGGTAATTGTTTGAAAGATCTTATTAGTCATATTTAAGAAGCGACCTTGTTAGACACGTGCTCTGCAGATCTGTGCTGACTATCTGGATGACTCCCAAAAGCCACCTGATTTATTCCCTATATAGTGCACTACTTTTGACCAGGGCCCATTGGGAAATGGGCCCTGGTTAAAGTAGAGGACTATATAGGGAACAGGTTGCCATTTGGGCCACAGCCTATCTGTTGTGCTACATGTCTGGGGTAAGGATAGGGAGAGAAGGGATACGGAAAGGAGGGAGAGGTAGAGGTGGGGGAGCCAGCTGTAATGCAGAGAGAGAGGCTGTTTTCACGCTCATTATTATGTGTCAGTGGAAAAACATCTCACCCCATGTAATATAATGAAATAGCCCATACAGTGCTGAATCAGCCTAAATGTGTTGTTGTCCTGCTGTTATCTCCCTCCGCTGTGCTGCATGTTGTGTATAATTGTCTCAGTAATGATACTCTATGCTCTAGTGTATAAATACAAGGTAGATTACAACTGCATGCACTGTAAATATAAAATATTAACATACACTCCTCTGTTTATTATTTTATGATTAAGCTTATCAATGTGTCCTAAAACCAATAACCTGAGAAAATGTATTTTGAAATGTTGTTGAATTTTTGCCTGGTTAAACCAGACTGAATGTAGTTACGGTCGTATCTACACTTGACACTTACAGTACATTCAACTTCTGCTATCAGAATGCAAAGCTATCCGAATGCAAAGTCGCTTTGTGGTTTGATTGTGTTCAGATCTGTCWGACGACTTCAGGAAGTGGTCAGGGATGCATTGTGTGAGGATTTCTCTTTAGTCTGGATGCAATCAGCACATACAATGGGCAAAAGCATATACAATGGGCGACGTCATCAGCACTCCTCCCACAAGTCTCCAGAAAACGTGTGTTTTGGGACCGAGAGGCAACTTTTCATTATAATGTTGGAGGAAATACGTTCCTAGCATGTGAAGAACGTCTTTGCGGGCCTCCTAAATGCTGGCCAGCTAGCTAATATTCATAAACAAATATGTTTTGTTTGGCTAGAGTTATGCTAACCCGTTTGCAATCCCTTTAGCGTTGCTTGCTAGCATTCTGGCTAGCTACAGAGGTAAGCTGACTAGTTAGCTACAGTAGTTAGCTACTGCCATCAGTTGTTGTTGTGTTATTGTCATATGTTGCCTATTCCACCGTTTGTAGAATGCATACTGTCATTTGAATATAGCGTAGGTTAAGGGAATCCGGACACACTGCTTACACAGTCGATACATTTAAATGTATACTACCGTTCAAAACTTTGGGCCCACTTTGTGAAAGAAAAGCMAATTTTTTCCATTAAAATAACATCAAATKGATCAGAAATACAGTGTAGACATTGTTAATGTTGTAAATGACTATTGTAGCTGGAAATGGCAGATTTTGGGGGGGAATATCTACAAAGGCGTACAGAGGCGCATTATCAGTAACCATCACTCCTGTGTTCCAATAGCATGTTATGTTAGCTAATCCAACTTTATCATTTTAAAAGGCTAATTGATCATTAGAAAACCCTTTTGCAGTTATGTTAGCACAGCTGAAAACTGTTGTGCTGATTAAAGAAGCAATAAAACCAGCCTTCTTTAGACTAGTTGAGTATCTGGAGCATCAGCATTTGTGGGTTCGATTACAGGCTCAAAATGGCCAGAAACAAAGAACTTTCTTCTGAAACTCGTCAGTCTATTTTTGTTCTGAGAAATGAAGGCTATTCCATGCGAGAAATTGCCAAGAAACTGAAAATATTGTACAACGCTGTGTACTACTCCCTTCACAGATCAGAGCAAACTGTCTCTAAGCAGAATAGAAAGAGGAGTGGGAGGTCCCGGTGCACAACTGAGCAAGAGGACAAGCACATTAGTGTCTAGTTTGAGAAACAGACGCCTCATAAATCCTCAACTGGCAGCTTCATTAAATAGTACCCGCAAAACACCAGTCTCAACGTCAACAGTGAAGAGGCGACTCCGGGATGCTGGCGTTTTGTTGGTGTTTTGTTGATGTTCTGGTTTATGGTAGGAAGATTTTCATTTATACTGAACAAAAATATAAACGCAACATGTGAAGTGTTGGTCACATGTTTCATGAGCTGAAATAAAAGACCCCAGAATTGTTCCATACGCAAAAAAAACAACGTATTTCTCTCAAATTTTGTGGACATGTTTACATCCCTGTTAGTGAGCATTTCTCCTTTGCCAAGATAATCCATCCACATGACAGGTGTGTCATATCAAGAAGCTGATTAAACAGCATTACACAGGTGCACTTTGTGCTGGGGACAATAAAAGGCCACTCTAAAATGTGCAGTTCTGTCACACAACAGAATGCCACAGATGTCTCAAGTGTGCAATTGGAATGGAGTGTGGAATGGAGTGTGCAATTGGAATGCTGACTACAGGAATGTCCACCAGAGCAATTGACAGATAATTTAATGTTAATATCTCTACCATGAGCTGCCTCCAGCGTTGTTTTTGATAATTTGGAACTACGTCCAACCGTCCAGACAACCACAGATCACATGTAACCACGCCAGCCCAGGACCTCCACATCCGGCTTCTTCACCTGCGGGATCGTCTGAGACCAACCACCCGGACAGCTGTCTGTAATAAAGCCCTTTGTGGGGAAAAACTTATTCTGATTGGCTGTGCGTGGCTCCCCAGTGGGTGGGATTGGCTCTTCTCAAGCCCACCCATGGCTGCGCCCCTGCCCAGTCATGTGAAATCCATAGATTAGGGCCTCATTTATTTAAATTGACTAATTTCCTTATACGAACTGTAACTCCGTAAAATTGTTGAAATTGTTGCATGTTGCGTTTATATTTTTGTTCAGTATAGATACATTTCTACCAGATTAGATGACTGTTTTGAATCATGTAATTAACTCTATGACATTCTCGTAGACCTGAGGGGTATACTACAAAGCAGGACCAATGAGTTGGCCAGCTAACTTCGATTAACAGCCAAAAATAACTATTGATTTTATGGTTCATTAAGAAAGCTATTTCTTAGWTATATGTTTTTGGTTGTTATGAAAAATCCATGCAGTATTTTTCTGGATTAATATACAAGATAATATGAAATACACTTGTGTGAAAATRTCCTTGTGGTTTCTGTTGGTATGCAGGGTGGTGATGTTCCTGCTTATGAAAAGAAAGTGGGTTACTGTGAAGCACCCTATTTCATCTGTAAACACAGTTAGATTGATCTGACAATGATTTTTCTACTCATCAGCTGTTTTGAGTTATGAGCCATACACAGCTCAAGCATAACCAAATACACAGTATAGGCACAGATAAGCAATCAATGCTAAAACATAGCATATATATTTCAGAAACACAGAACACTGGCATTCTATGTGCTTAGTCTCTGTCTATTGACATGTACATGCTTTTCCAGAGTGTACTGTTCTTTTTTCTCAAAATGTAATTTTTGTGTTGCCCAATGTCCTGTCTGTACCACACATTGAGTGTGACTGAGTGTGCTTGTACTGAGTGTGACTCAGTGTCTGATCATCTGGCCTGTATGTTCCTCTCAGAGGGTTGATCATTCAGTAACACATTGTTCCAGAGGAAAGGGCAGACAGGACAGAGGAGGCTCTCAKCCTCAGGGCTCTCTAAGCAGGGGAAGGGAAGGGTGAAGAGCTAGCAGGAGGTTTGGACAAAGCTTCTGCTGAAACGAATCATTGATGGAGAGGTGAATGTTACCTCAGAAACYACAAACCTGCAGAGATTGAGAGAGTTGAAGTAGGCCCAGAGCACTGAATATGTGTTTTTCTTATGTGGTGACATGTGCGTCAATCTACAGTAAGTAACGTAATAAAAAGTCCCCACCATAATCTTTCAGTTTAAACTAGARATGTATGGAGGTAGTTTTGTGCCAGCAAAAATTAGGGGTTAAATAATTTGTGTCCMAAAAATATTTCCTGATCTTTTGTCACGGCCGTTTATAGGAGTGGACCAAGGCGCAAGGTTTTGAGCTTACATACTTCTTTATTTAACGATGTCGCCAACAAAACAATAAATATCCAAACGACACGTGACGCCAACGTAGTGCATCCAGGCAACTAAACATGGACAACTACCCACAAAACCAACATGGAAAATGGCAACCTAAATAGGCTCCCCAATCAGAGACAACGATAAACAGCTGTCTCTGATTGGGAACCCATTCATGCCACCATAAACCTACATACCCCTAGACAATACAAAATCCCCATAGATAACCAAAAACCCTAGACAAGACAAAAAATATACAATACAAAAACTAAACAAACCACCCTTGTCACACCCTGACCTAACCAAATAATAAAGAAAGCAAATATAACTAAAGTCAGGGTGTGACATCTTTCTTATATCTCCTAGATATAGGACAGACCATTCAAAACCTTATTCCTYATGATACATTTTTTGACTGTCTTTTTTTGCCGTTTATGAATGTGTTATTCAAGGTGTTTCAATGGGCTGTAGTGTAAAGGCCAAATACTTTTTAAAATATTATTTTGGGGATACCTCAAGGGTTCCTAAAATTCTACATCAAATAGCTAAATGATCCATGGTATGACCATCTTAAAACAATTCCATATGTTAGCTTAGTAGTATCCCACCCCAACGGTTTAGACTTTTAGAAGTTAACTGCCAGAAGGCAGGTAGGCAGGAGGTTCAGCAAAATAGTTGTTTTATTCACAAAATAAGGATAGCCTAGTGATAGCAGTTTAGGATAAGTGATGATTTATGTCAGCAAGGCATATGTCAAAATTACTTTAAAAACTAATAAAATATTAACAAAAACTTCTCAAGAAAGAATTGAACTGTATCAAAACTGCATTTGACCTAAGGAAATAGGTTTTGCCTGGCTGACGCGACCCACATGCCTCACAGCTCACTCACTGGGCAAAAACTGGTTTCAACAACAAAACATTCTATGTGATGACGTTGAATCAATGTGGAAAACTGATTGGATTTGCAAAAAGTCATCAACATAAGGGAATGTCATATTTTTTCACTCAACTTTTAACCTAAATCCAATGACATGGTGAMATTTTTTTGTTAAACAAATTTAACCAGATTTAAATCAAAACTAGACGTTGAACTGATGTCTGTGCCCAGTGGGCAGGGAGCGCTGTGACCACACTGGTCTGGAAAGGAGGCAGTTTGTTAATATAATATTCGCTCATAAATTGTGCAATGGGTTTGATTGGTTCTCTCAAATGTTTTTTTCCCTCGGGGGTTGAGACCTTTCATTGTTTGGATTTGAAATTCCAACTGTTGTAATAGAAGGGGGCGTGCATGTGTGGCTGTGTGTGGCTGTGCATGTGGGTGTTTGAGTGAGAAAGACACAGAGGAGAACCAATCAATAAAAAAGCACTGCCCCCTTCATTATCGATGCATTGTGCCGACAACATCAAAGTGCCGTTCCAGACTCTAAAGTCAGGAGGACTTCGAGAGTTAGGTGTTATACAACGTATCCACACACAGATAGGCTAAATATTACTTATCAGAGCTCCTCGCAGTCGAACACAAAAACTAGCAAAGCCAGGTAGAAATAGCTAGTGCTACCCCTGGGCTAAACCATAGATTCAATGAACAGGGATGCACATGACTGATTCCCTGTTTAAATCTAATTTACCCAACACATAGGCCATGAAATGGTCTAAAAGCAGACTTATCATATTTTTATCCGCCTTATACTCAAACATTTTACTATAGGTGTCACGACTTCCGCCGAAGTCGGTTCCTCTCCTTGTTCGGGCGGCGTTTGGCGGTCGACGTCACCGGTCTTCYAGCCATCGCCGATCCACCTTTCATTTTCCATTTGTTKTGTCTTGTCTTCCTGCACACCTGGTTTACATCTCCTACTAATTAACATGTGTATTTAACCCTCTGTTCCCTCCATGTCTGTGTGGGGTATTGTTTATTGTCAAGGTTGGCACGCTTCCGGCTGGTTTGCGTCGGGTTTTGTGGCAGCCGGTACTTTGTACTTGGGTTTTGTACTTTGTGCTGCCTCACTTGTTCTTTGGGCATTTGTTTTGTGACACAGTTGTGTTCTGTGTTATGATTGCCTAAGTAAAGTGCTTTGTCCATTCATCTCTGCTCTCCTGCGCCTGACTTCCATGCACCAGCTACACCCACCATTGACAATAGGTGATATCTCATTAAACAAATAAACCAAAAATACTAAATGACAGTACATGCAGACGTCCGTGGTGGAAGCACCTTGTAAAGAATGCGAACATGCACGAATGGAGCTCCGAGAAGCGGGAACAAACACAAAGCACGCCTAAGCATTCAAAATAAATGCACAAATTTACATAACCTAGCTAGGTATAACTTTTAAATCTTGACTRTTTAAATGCTTTGACTTCTCATTGCAGCCCCATAGGCCTATTCACACACACCTTCTCTTCTCTCCATAGGAGTTCTTTGGCCGGTGGTAGTTTTGGCCTGAGTTGGTGATCGGCATCATGGAGGTGGTTATGAACATTCTCAAGACACCAGTGCCCAGTGGGGTGTCTATGACCCTGGGCCTGTTCATGATCTTCCTGGCTCTGCTGTACTGGTAACTCAATGTCTTCTGCCTCTAGTCTAGGTCAATAGAACAAATCCTAAACTTAGCATGTATTGTATACAGATGTGTCTGTTGGTACTGTATGTATTTTTCAGTCTAGTTGGGCTATATTTCCACTAATATGATCCCACTATGGAAAGGGCAGACTCTCACGAACACGATGGTGTTTTCCGTTTTCTACAAACCCCCACAAATGTCATGGGACTCGTCTGAAGGTAAACCGGTACCGGTTTAAAAAATGAATGGATGTATGGAAATTGGGTTAAATATGTATCAAACATATTTGTATTTTTTTTTTAAATATAAACATTTGGGATAACTACAGGGGTCCTTAAATTCAAAACCAAATAGCTAAACAGTCCATGTTAGCTTAGTAGTTAGTTCACAGAAGCCGGCATATCACTGTAATTGTATGGTATTCAGATGACACACACAAAAAGTCCTCAATTCAGGATGAGTGCTTAATCAGCATGCACCAGTCAAAATAGAATGTGCTTACTCTCAACCCTCATCACATCTGACGAAGAGTCAGGAAACCACTTTGCAGAAGGAGCACGTTTCATTTTAGCCCCACATTAGCTAGGATTAGTAGTCGTTGAGGTCAGCCGTGTGAGATTGATGCTCTGCCATACAAAGGAGCAGTAGGGCCTGACAGTATGCTCTTTCTCCTTGCAGAGCACGGAGACTGACTGAACACTGGTCACTGTGCACTGTTGTGGGAAAAAAAATTTTTTTGTAAAGCAAGCATAAAGCCTGCTGTTTGTCGTATCCCGGTGATACACTCTTTTAACTTGTTGGTTATACATTACATACTGTAGGTTTCCACTTCAGATGTACAGTATAGCAGTATCAGACACCATGTTGAAACTGTTGGTTTTATAGATGCCCACAACAGACACAAACACACACAT
>NC_036842.1:79845679-79848945 GCF_002910315.2 Salvelinus sp. IW2-2015 | reverse complement strand
ACACACACACACACACACACACACACACACACACACACACACACACACACACACACACACACAACACATACCATACAGTAACACTCGGTTCCACAGAACAAGTAAATTCCTGTCTTTTGGCAAATCTGCAGCTGCCATTCAGTTGGAAGAAATTAAAGAGGATTTTTTATGTAAGTTCCGAAATTAAGATTTATACTGTATCTGAGGATGAAACTAGCCTGCATGAGGGGCCGTCATGACACCGGGGTTAGAAATGAACATATTTAGGAGGGGCAAAGTCAATTTGTCTCTGGCACGACTCCATAAAGACTTAAGCCACATTAAAGACTTAAACTCACAGTTTAAAGGAGATGTTGCGTCYTTGAAACGTCAAGCGTCAATCATGTCTCAGTAGTACCTTTGCACTCATTTAAACTGCACAAGTTGTTCTCTGGGAAATCATAACACTGCCTTGTTTGCTGTGAAGTCTTTTCCATTTACTTCACATAAATACTCATACTCTGCATGCTCAAAATGTCAAGGCTTGTTAATAATCTTTATCTCCAAGAAATGGCTTATTCACAGTTGCGGCACTGCTGGCAGTCTTAATACAGGGATGTTTTCAACAGCAATACACAAACACTTCCTCCCTCAGGAGATCTAGGGCTTGTCTTGGCCAGGCAGTGTCTGCCCAATCCGAGTTCACACTGCTCAAGCTGAACCTCAGCTGAACCCTCCCTGGGACCAGACTCCACCTCTCTCTCATGGCAGCTGAACGCTCAGCCGTCTGGCTAGAAGACCACAGGACAGAGTGCCACCTACTGGCCAGTGGAGTAATGACCTGTCTGTCTTGTAAAACAAAGCAGGCTGCTGCTTGGCTAACAGGGTTATATTCATTTGGCACCGAATTGTGGAAAACAGACTGAAACAAGAAGGGACTACCCGAACTTGTCCATTTTCTGTTTTGCTACAGAATGCCCTAATGAATACAATCCTGGTTTATTCCCACTATAAAATMATTTGATCGTCTGTTCTTGCGTTTTATGGATGGCAATTCTTCTTTTCTTCAAATAGACCTTTTTCCCACATGGTTTGGGCAGGTCCAGTCATATTATTTACTTCCTTTCTGACTCAATTGTCCATTCCTTTGCTTTTCTATCCGGTGTATGTGACAATAAAATATCTATTTTATCATTTTTGTTTGACTCATGTAAGCTTGATGGGGAAATTATCTGTCTGTTTGGGGATAGAGAGAAGTTTCTATAGCTTAGGTAACACGGATATTTCCACCATCTGTGTGTTATACATTGGGTCTCCCCATTATGCTGTTAGCTCAGTGTGAATATTGTGTGAAATACAATGCACCCTGGCACATAGGCACAGTGACTGAACTCCCCCCTCACCCCATCTCCCTCTCTCTCTCTCTCTCTCTCTCTCTCTCTCTCTCTCTCTCTCTCTCTCTCTCTCTCTCCTCTCTCTCTCTCTCCCCCTTCTCCTTCTCTCTTTCTCTCTCTCTCTCTCTCTCTCTGTCTTCTCTCTCTCTCTCTCTCTCTCTCTGTCTCACACACACACACACAACCCCACATACACACACCTCCTCCACTGTAACTTGAGACGATTGTTTTCCTGTCCCTGTGTCCCCTCGAGAAAGTGTGCTAAACTCTGTAGCGAAATGAACTCTGCAAGGAACACAGTGTGTGTAACCCAACCAGGGTCCATTCACTGGCTAGTCAGTCCAAGTGGAAAGCATGACATAGCCGCCGATGATCTCACAACAAATKAACTCTGAATAAGGCTGTGATATCCAAGTGTCTCATCGTTGTTGGATGCTCTACCATAAGCACCGATTCAAAGGTCATGATGAAGATTGTGATATCATTGGATGTTCAGACACAGAGCCATATTGCAAATGTAAGACTTATAGGTAGCATCCCTTATATCAATTCATATAGGGAGGTTTAGTATAAGGAGATACTCCTTTAGTTTGTTTTTGATATAAATGGCTTTCAAATTGTCAATATCCTGGCCACACTGTTCACATGTACAGTTCTCTGTATTGGACTCTGACATCATGCATGAACCAACGTGTTTCCTTAAGGCTGAATCTATAAGCAGACAGGATAACAGTGGCTCCGCTTATTGAAATAAGCAGATGCCTTTTGTGCAATAATATCCCTCATTGGAAATATGCAATGAGAGATTGATCAGATCAAAAGGTTTCATCCCACTCCTTACATGCCTTGCCAGTGCTCTAGGAATAGTGTGCATATGCGAATATGTGTATTTGTGTGTGTGTGCGTGCGTGCGTACGTACAAGTCTTTACAGCTCCCCTTATAAACCCTGAACCCAACCCTACTGAATAATAGAGGAAGTAACGGAGAGCGGGCTGCAGCTAAAGTATCAGAACTGGGCATTATAAAACGACCCACCCTATTGAGTAGCTCAGACTGGAGCCTCTTCAGGCAGAGCCATAGCACAGTCCCTAATTAGACCTGGGTTCAAATACTATTTAAAATCCTTTCAAATATTTTATCGGGGCTTGATTGAGCTTACCTGGTGCAATTGGACTAATATATTAGTCCCAAAAGTGTGATCCCCGACCCATCTTGCACTCCAGGCATACAAAATCAAAAGCTGAAATATTTCAAATAACATTTGAACCCAGGTGTGCGTTCTCTAATATAAACCCAGGACAGCTGACTTGGCAACGCTGCACCACGGTGCTCCGACATCCTGCAGTTTGACTTCCGTTGTCATTGGCCGAGTCCTGTGGAGTGCTTATTTTTTAATTGAGGCTGTTTGGACAGCTCATCCATCACTGACTGCACACCTCCCTCACAGACAGACATACATACATGCCCCGCTCAGTCATTTTTATTTTAACATGGTTATTAATATCCTATATGGTCCGCTGCTAAAATATCACAGATACCAACCTACCCACCCACTGAACTGGGTGGGTGGGTAGGTCCTTCCAAGTCCACAAAGGCACTGCAAAGTACTCTATGTACAGGTAGCAAATGTCCGATTAAAATGTAGGCTTGGGCTTGACATGATATGGACAATAGCTCATTCTCGCCCTCCTCCTCATGATATCTGACCTGACAGACTGACTTGAACCCTCCGGAAAGACTGTACACCAAAGAAAAATGTGTTTTTAGAAACATATTAATAGATTTTCACAAAAAAATGAAATTGTCCTTCTAATAAGTCTATCCCAAGTTAGGAAATTTGGGTAGACATTTAATTGGAGATGCTGTAATGGTAGCCTATATCTAGATGCTAC
>NC_036842.1:79830475-79838964 GCF_002910315.2 Salvelinus sp. IW2-2015 | reverse complement strand
TACACATTAAGGCTGTCCCCATAGGATAATTTTTTTTTTATTCCAGGTAGAACCCTTTTTGTTTCCAGGTAGAACCCATTTGGTTTCCATGTAGAACCCTCTGTAGAAAGGAACCCAAAGGGTTCTACCTGCAACCAAAAATGGTTCTTGAAAGGGTTATCCTATGGGGACAGCCTTTAAGGTTCTAGATAGCACATTTCTKCCTAAGAATGTAGTCAGTCTTTATGACTAAACTGACATCAGAGAGGACGTGTTTCTTTTTCCACTATAGCCCTGTCTTCCTGTTGCACTCAAGTAGCCACCCCTTTTAATGGGCCAGCAAAGCTCATTTAGTCACCTTTACGTTGTGGCAACTTCGTGAGATAATCTTTTCCCATCCTTGAGGTAGGCTGTAAAAAGATTTGTTGTTATTGTTTTTGTGGTGTGTGGATTGGGTGAAGCAGAAGTGGCATAGGGGGAGAGAGAAACACTGTGTGCGGGCATGCACGCGCCGTGTGTGTGTGTGTGTGTGTGTAAGGGAGGGAGGGGTCCATGTGACTCACAATTACTGGAAATGGAATGGAGGTGCCAGTCACATGTGCCTTTTGTTTGGCGGCAGCATGACTCCATGACAGTGTGACTCTCCATCTCCGTACAATACACCTGCTCACACTCCAGATCTAATAGAACAGCATGACGCACCTCTCAAATCACCTTGCCTGCTTTCCTTTGTCAACCTTTATCATAAAGAAATCCCACTCTCCTTCCACTCGTCACTGGCTTCTCCTTGGTTAATTTTGGTCTGCGGCTTTGCTTGTGGAAGCTCATTGGAGCAACACTGAGTAGCCCCTGGATTGTGCATTCGTACAGCAGCTGTGTGACTCTCTATAATAGAAGGATGGCAGACAGTGCATTGGTACAGAGCAGTGATTTGTGTGTTTAATTAACAGTCTTAAAGCAGCAGTGCAGTTAAAAAGGTGATTTTTGTATGACATTTCCACTCTATGAGGTCGAAATAACACTCTGAAATTGTGAAAATTATGATAATCCCCCTTTTGTGCAAGAGCTGTTTGAAAGCCTATTCAGGTGGGATGGAACTTTTGGCCCACATCATGACGTCACAATGTGATCTGATTATAATAGACCAATGACTGTTCATCTAGGTAAGAGGGTGGGCTCTAGACCATCCTATCAGCCCATCAAAACTGTGTATGTAAATATCTTCAAAACAAAATCCTGACACCCACGTGATCAGACTGAGCATTTCAAGGGCCAAAGGAGGCTCAAAATACATTTTTGAGTTATTTTCATTAAATAAACAAACACAGTGACATACAGTGATGATTTAAAAACAAAGTTTCAAAGACTGCAGCTTTAACAGTCTTTCAACATAGCTGATGACTGTAGTTGGAGACCATGATGAGATGGGGAGAAGCATGCTCTGTCCAATAAGAGGGATCCAGTAGTCATCATGGCTGCAGTTGGGCCTCTGGTTAACACAACCCAAAGACTGATGGTACTAATGTAATGGAGATTAACCATGTGCTAGGGGAGATTGTTCAGTGACAGATGGATGTGGATACATTGAAAAGGACAAATATTATTATAAAGAGAGTTTAATAGATTTTCATCTGAGTCTGTGTGCTTCAGCTCTCTATGTATGTGGAGACAAGGCTAATATGAGCTGTAGCCAATGTGCTAATGTCTCACATAATTACCCCATTATCTAGTTTGTCTGTGGTGGGATTGTGTAATGCTTGATGGATAGTTTGTGTTACATTAGATTGGGTTGATGAGCCCTCTTTCAATACAAATAACTATTAACAAAAGGTTACAAACAATCATACACTTTTCCTTATCAATAACTGAAGGAGATGGGGTTCTTGGACCAAAAGTGTTGATAATGTGTGTGTGTGTGTGTGTGTGTGTGTGTGTGTGTGTGTGTGTGTGNTGTGTGTGTGTGTGTGTGTGTGTGTGTGTGTGTGTGTGTGTGTGTGTGTGTATGAGGGAATGGGTCATAAGGGTGCAGGCTTGTGTCTGTCTGATTCTATATGTGTGAAGCCTTTGTTTTATCAGGGTTAATATTCATGGATTGGGGATTGCAGACCGTTCAGTTTTTGTTGCGGTTCATTGCTTTTCTGCACGGCACAATGGATGATGTTGATTGATGGTATGGTACAATGGATGGTGTGACAGAGAAGAATGGCAGACATATACAGATATGGGCATGCGTCAGGGTTACACCCCCAGCTATACCCCCACTGCCACGCGGCTACATACCTCCATAATGAAGACCGCTCTTGTTGCATAATGAAGAACATATCACACTTTGCAGGTGATTGAAAAATTACGGGCGCCTAACCAATTGTGCTATAATGTGTTTTTTTCCGCGTTATTTGTAACTTATTTGTACATAACGTTTCTGCCACCGTATCTTACGGGAAAAAAGAGCTTCTGGATGTCAGGACAACGATCACTCACCTCGGATTAGACAAAGATTTTTTCTTCAACAAACAGGACACACAGGATTTACTTCGAACACCCGACAAGGCCAACATCCCCGTCATTGGCAAGAGAAAGAGACGCAGGTACAGAGAACACAGAGCGGATTGCCTCATAAGGATCCGCAGACGGCGAGTGGGAAAACTGCCGTTACCGTCAATATTACTTGCCAATGTGCAATCACTGGACAATAAATTACACGAGGTACGATCACGAATATCCTACAAACAGGACATCAGAAACTGTAACATCTTATGTTTCACGGAATTGTGTCTGAATGATGACATGGATATTCAGCTAGCGGAATATACGCTGCACCGGCAAGATAGAACAGCACACTCTGGTAAGACGAGGGGTGGTGGTCTGTGCCTATTTGTAAACATCAGCTGGTGCACGAAATCTAAGGAAGTCTCTAGACTTTGCTCGCCTGAAGTAGAGTACTTTTGTGGCTGTTTATTTACCACCACAGACGGATGCTGGCACTAAGACTGCACTCAGTCAGCTGTATAAGGAAATAAGCTAACAGGAAACTGCTCACCCAGAGGCGGCGCTCCTAGATTTTAATGCAGGRAAACTTAAATCAGTTTTACCTAATTTCTATCAACATGTTAAATGCGCAACCAGAGGGGAAGAAAATCTAGATCAACTGTACTCCACACACAGAGACGCCTACAAARCTCTCCCTCACCTTCCATTTGGTAAATATGACCACAATTCTATCCTCCTGAATACTGCTTACAAGCAAAAATTCAAGCAGGAAGCACCAGTGACTCGGTCTATAAAAAAGTGGTCAGAAGAAGCAGATGCTAAACTACAGGACTGTTTTGCAAGCACAGACTGGAACATGTTCCGCGATTCTTCCGATGGCATTGAGGAGAACACCACATCAGTCACTGGCTTTATCAATAAGTGCATCGAGGACGTCGTACCCACAGTGACTGTACGTACATACYCCAACCAGAAGCCATGGATTACAGGCAACATTCGCACTGAGCTAATGGGTAGAGCTGCCTCTTTCAAGGTGCGGGACTCTAACCCGGAAGCTTATAAGAAATCCTGCTATGCCCTCCGACGCACCATCAAACAGGCAAAGCACCAATACATGGCTAAGATTGAATCGTACTATACCGGCTCCGACGCTGCTCTTATGTGGCTTGCAAACTATTACAGACTACAAAGGGAAGCACAGCCGCGAGCTGCCCAGTAACACGAGTCTACCAGACGAGCTAAATAACTTCTATGCTCGCTTCGAGGCAAGCAACACTGTGGCATGCATGAGAGCATCAGCTGTTCCGGACAAATTTGTGATCACACTCTCCGTAGCCGACGTGAGTAAGACCTTTAAACAGGTCAACATTCACAAGGCCGCGGGGCCAGACGGATTACCAGGACATGTGCTCCGGGCTTGTGCTGACCAACTGGCAGGTGACTTCACTGACATTTTCAACATGTCCCTGATTGAGTCTGTAATACCAACATGTTTCAAGCAGACCACCATAGTCCCTGTGGCCAAGAGAGACCTGGCCGGGTGGTGCCAGAATAACAACCTATCCCTCAACATAATCAAGACAAAGGAGATGATTGTGGACTACAGGAAAAGGAGGACCGAGCACGCCAATATTCTCATCGACGGGGCTGTAGTGGAGCAGGTTGAGAGCTTCAAGTTCCTTGGTGTCCACTTTAAAACAAACTAGAATGGTCCAAACACACCAAGACAGTCGTGAAGAGGGCACGACAAAGCCTATTCCCCCTCAGGAAACTAAAAATATTTGGAATGGGTCCTCAGATCCTCAGAAGGTTCTACAGCTGCAACATCAAGAGCATCCTGACTGGTTGCATCACTGCCTGGTACGGCAACTGCTCGGCCTCTGACCGCAAGACACTACAGAGGGTAGTGCGTACGGCCCAGTACATCACTGGGGCTAAGCTGCCTGCCATCCAGTACCTCTAACCCATCCACCCCAGTCATAGAATGTTCTCTCTACTACCGCGTGGCAAGCGGTACCAAGTCTAGGACAAAAATGCTTCTCTACAGTTTTTACTGTAGAGCCATAAGACTCCTGAACAAGTAATCAAATGGCTACCCAGACTATTTGCATTGTCCCCCCCAACCCCTCTTTTACGCTACTGCTACTCTCTGTTTATCATATATGCATAGTCACTTTAACTATACATTCATGTACATACAACCTCAATTAGCCCAACTAACCGGTGCCCCAACACATTGGCTACCCGGACTATCTGCATTGTGTCCCGCCACCCGCCAACCCCTCTTTTACACTACTGCTACTCTCTGTTTATCATATATGCATTGTCACTTTAACCAAAACTACATGTACATACTACCTCATTTAGCCCAACTAACCGGTGCCTATATATAGTCTCGCTACTGTATATAGCCTCACTACTGTTATTTTTCACTGTATTTTTACTGTTGTTTTTATTTCTTTACTTATCTATTGTTCACCTAATACCTATTTTTTACTTGAAAATCGCACTGTTGGTTAGGGCCTRTAAGTAAGCAGCGCACGTGACAAATAAACTTTGATTTGATTTGATTGATAAATTGCGGAGATTGACTTCCATCAACCCCCAGGGTGTTGAATGGATGACATAGAGAATGGAGCATGGTGGTTGTCTGAGGGAGTTCCAGCTTGGTTGAGCTAGGCTAGGCATGGGTTCTCTCAAGCTTGATTGAGCTAGGCTAGGCTAGGCATGGGTTCTCTCCAGCTTGGTTGAGCTAGGCTAGGCTAGGTCTGGGTTCTATCCAGCTTGGTTTAGCTAGGCTAGGCATGGGCTCTCTCCAGCTTGGTTTAGCTAGGCTAGGTATGGGCTCTCTCCAGCTTGGTTGAGCTAGGCTAGGCTAGGCTAGGCCTGGGTTCTCTCCAGCTTGACTAAACTAGGTTAGGCTTGGGCTGGATTATCTCCAGATTGGTTGAGCTAGGCTAGGCTAGGCATGGGTTCTCTCCAGCTTGGATGAGCTAGGCTAGACTAGGCCTAGGTCCTAGTTGTTGGCTCTTGGCCTTATGCTGGGATGCAGGCACCGCAGCCCCACAGTTGATAAAACTGGGCCATGTAGGGTGAACTAACACTCACACTTGACTTTTACCCCCCTACTAGCGCTTTACTTTATTAAGTAAAATTGACTTACTATGACATGTGGTTGTCCCACCTAGCTATCTTTTTTAAGGGCTCCCGCTGTGCCACTCGGGAGCCCTTCGTTTTAAGATGAATGCACTAACTGTAAGTCCCTCTGGATAAGAGAATCCGCTAAATGACTAAAATGTTAATGTAAAATTAGACAAGTCCAGGTAGTCCCTCTTGGTTTCAATCTGTTTTCTTCCGTTTGGTGCATAATCACACAACCCTGATTCAATACTATGGTTTAACCATGATGCCCTGGGAGCGTCTCCATCTCCTGGCCCTTTGATTGGCTGTATATCACGTTGCCAGATCTGTGGGGTTGTTTGATGGCGGTGTGTGTCCTATTGTCAGACAGTTGTAATTTCAGCAGCAGACAGATAAAACGGCCCTGCCAGCTGCAGCCCTTCAGTCTAAATGAGACTTCAATCCCCCTGACCACCACATGACCCGTCCTGTGTGTGTGCGTGTGTGCGTGCATGCACATGTTTGTGTTCATCTAGGAGATTAAATGAGAGGGAGACAGCTCTATAAATCTGTCTTTTGTTAATCGCAACCCCAAACACCAGAGCCGGAGACTCTTGAGTATGAAAAATTCACTATCCGCTCCTTATTACATTTTTTTATAAGCAACTTTTTCAGTTATAAGCCTGGAGGGGTGAGTCCTGGCTTTTCTCAGTGTTGTCTGTGTCTCAGAGTGCGTCACTGGATGTTCCTAAGAAACCAATGGTTTCCAGGTGAAGGCGCTCCGCTCTGACGTGGGTGGGACTGGGGAAATGATTAGTGAGCTGTAGTTGCCGCTCTTACTGTAACAGTAGGCCCAGCTCCTACTGTAACAGCAAGCCCAGCTCCTACTGTAACAGCAAGCCCAGCTCCTACTGTAACAGCAGACCCAGCTCTTACTGTAACAGCAGACCCAGCTCTTACTGTAACAACAGGCCCAGGTCTTACTGTAACAACAGGTCCAGCTTTTACTGTAACAACAGGCCCAGCTTTTACTGTAACAACAGGCCCAGCTCCTACTGTAACAACAGGCCCAGCTCCTACTGTAACAACAAGCCCAGCTCCTACTGTAACAGCAAGCCCAGCTCCTACTGTAACAGCAAGCCCAGCTCCTACTGTAACAGCAGACCCAGCTCTTACTGTAACAGCAGACCCAGCTCTTACTGTAACAACAGGCCCAGGTCTTACTGTAACAACAGGTCCAGCTTTTACTGTAACAACAGGCCCAGCTTTTACTGTAACAACAGGCCCAGCTCCTACTGTAACAACAGGCCCGGCTCCTACTGTAACAGCAGGCCTTCGTCTCTTTCCTCCTCCACTTTCTCCACTTCTCCTTCTCTCCCATCTATCCTTCTCAAACTCTTAGCCTTTCTTTTCCTCCCGCTTCAACATACTGTTTTACTCTCCACCCACTGTATCCCTCTTCTCCTCTAGGTTGAAGATGGGAAGGTTCAGACACCGTAATACGTCCATGCGGAAACATTTGAAAATTAACAAATTCCTGGGATTAGCACCGTCGCTGGGTTCTACAGGATTAGCATTGAAAACGTGACTAGTGGTCAGGAAGTCCAGTAATAAAGTGGCTGTAGATTATTTTTAAATCATTTAAATGACTAGAATGACAGTAAAGCAGTTATACTATGTGTTCACTGAGTATTTAGCTGAAATTCACTACGATTGTGTTTATTTTTCACTTTGATCGCAAACTTTCTGTGCTGCTATCATTCTCTCCCAGTCATTCCGAATGCGGAAGCTGGTCCCTTGTTGAATTCAGGTACAAAGAGTTATGGGATATTAGAAAGCTCTTGTCTTAACCTGTATATTTTGAACCTAGCTTCTCCTCATATTCCTTCTCTCATCCCTCTGACCCACCCTCCGCCACCTGTTCTGTGTCTCTGGAGGAGATGCTGTTCCCTCAGCTGGAGCCCTGTGGTGCTCTATGATGTCCTCTACCACTCAATTACTCCTTACAAAGATGTACAGAGAAACAGACAGACAGATAACCAAAGACACACAGATAGACACACAGACACGTGCTGATAGCACATTCACACTGACGTCTGACGCACATACACACACATACACATATACAAACTCGCGTATTGGTGATTGTGGCATGGGGGAAAGAATCAGGGCTCTAGTTGGTGTTGGGGAAAAGGCTACCCAAAACGGTTTTTGACCCAAGTTAAACAATCTAAAGGGCAATGCTAACCAATAACTAATTGAGTTGGGTATGTAACTTCTGACCGCACTGGGAATGTGATTAAAGAAATAAAAGCTGAATAACATATTCTCTTACTTTTAATTTGGACATTTCACATTCTTAAAATAAAATTGTGTCCTAACTGATCTAAGACAGGACTTTTTACGAGTTTAAAATGTCGAAATTGTGAAAAACTGAGTTTAAATGTATTCGGCAAAGTGTATGTATTTTGACTTCACTGTAACTTGACTGCATGACTGACTCAAAGTACTTTATAGTGTTAAATTCCATAGTTGTTATTATGTGTGTTAATTACAGTTCAATCAGCTGTGCTAGGTCTGCACCGGCTGGACCTGAGGAGAGAATTAAGAACACTTGATTTGGTCAACAGTTTCAATTGACACCAAGGACTTTCACACACAGTTTACTGGTCATTTCTTGCAATGACATAACACAAACATATTGATAACTGGAATGACACTCTCACTCCGTTGCACAAAAAGAGCTGTGAGCTAACACACGCCAAAATATTTAATATCTGGAGGTGAGAAAAGTATTTGTCTCTATCTTTTCGTCTTTCATGGGGCTGAGGGAGGCATTGATCACTGCAGGTTTGCTTTGGTGTGTGTATGGTGGCGAAGGTGTGCGTTGTGTGTATATG
>NC_036842.1:79779442-79830450 GCF_002910315.2 Salvelinus sp. IW2-2015 | reverse complement strand
AATTCACTCCTGTATCACCAATTCCCTTCTTTCTTTTTCTCTCCCAAACTCCTTGACGTGCCGTCCTCTGGCACTCTCCTGCCCCTCCCCATGCTATCTCTCTCAGAATGACCTCCTTGATCCCAAATCAGTCAGGCTTTCAATACTAGTCATTTCAACTGAGACCTGCCCTATTTTCTTTTTTTTTTCTTTTTTTTCTTGTCGTCTTTTTCCAAACGGAGCGCTCCGCACTGCTAAAGCCTAACTCTCTCTCCTCTTGCTCTCCATCCTTCTAGGCACCTAGGATCGGGCTCCCTTATACTGTGAACCATCAGTTCCTCCTTCTCCCACCCTCTTCCGAGCCTGGCATCCTCGCGCGGCCACGCTTGGATTGACGTCCTCCTGACAGGTTCGCTCGCTCCACGGTGGCGTGCGCGAGAAGTTGTCTCCCGCACCACGTGGCTCTCACCACTGTGTCCCCCCAGGGCTCTGTTCTAGCCCTCTCCTATTCTCCCGCTACTACACCAAGTCACTCTGGCTCTGTCATATCCTACATGGCCTTCCTTCATGCATATGCAGACGCCACACAATTAATCTTCTCCTATTCCCCCCTCTGAGAACCAGGTGGCGATCGCATCTCTGCATGCTCTGGGCAGAAATATCAGTGTGGATGCGGCTCACCCACCTCAAGCTCACCTGCGCCAAGACGGGCAGCTGCTCTTCCTTCCCCGGGAGGACCTGCCCCGTTCCCATCATTCTCGCCATCACGCCTGACAACTTCCATTGTGTCCTCCTCCAGAGCGCTAACCTTGGCGTGATTCGATGGACAAGCACAACCCTGTCGTTCTCAACTCACATCAAGGCGTGACCCGTTTCCTGTAGTTCCCATGCTTCACACATTCGCAGGTAGACCCCTGCCCACACAGGAGCGGCGCGAGGTCCCTAATTCCAAAGCACCTGTCATCTCCCGTCTGGCACGAATATCTGCAAACTCGCTGTTGGCTCGCTCTCTGCCCTGTGCCATTAAACTCCTACAACTATCCAGAACGCCGTAGCCCGGTCTGGTGTTCCACCCTTCCCCAGTTTCCCTCACGTCCACCCCGGCATCCTACCGCTCTCTCCCACTGGCTTCCAGTTGACACCTCGCAATCCGCTAAAGACCATGCGTGCTTGCCTACGGGCTGTGAGGGGACCGGCACCTCCGTTTACCTTCGGCTCTGATCAGGCCCTACACCCAAACAGGCCGCACTGCTGTTCATCACTTCTCGCCTTGCTCGCCTCCCTACCTCTGAGAATTACAGTTCCCGCTCAGCAGTCAAAACCTGACTCTCTCTTTTGTCATAAGTGACATAATCTGTCTGTAAACAATAGTTGGAAAAATGTATTGTGTCATGCACAAAGTAGATGTCCCAACCAACTTGCCAAAACTATAGTTTGTTAATAAGAAATTTGTGGAGTGGTTGAAAAACGAGTTTTAATGACTCCAACCTAATGTAAACTTCCGACTTCAACTGTACGTATTGCTGCCCATCTCATAAGGACAAGAAGAAGTAAAACAAGCTGTGTGTGACTGCAGCATAACATGGTATGGCCTAATGTATTTAGCATAGCTCATCTCTTTGTAGYATAGTACATCACAGCTTAGCCTGGTTAACCTGAACATGTGCTGTAGCATAGAAACATTTCAGTGTATAATTCAATGAAGCTTCAGTATGGTATGTTGGTTTCTAGGCTATACAGTATGTCAATCATATACCAGCTCTGCTCCAGCCTCCATTCTTGTATTGTAGGAACAGTAAAGCCTTGGTCTCATAGGAGCACCTGTCTGTCTCTGTGTAGGAAGATTTAGTACAGGACAGACAGGTCAGTGCTGCTCACAGCCTCTCCCTGTGTGTTTGTGTGTTTGTGTGTGTGTGTGTGTGTGTGTGTGTGTGTGTGTGTGTGTGTGTGTGTGTGTGTGTGTGTGTGTGTGTGTGTGAATGTGTTTGTATTTCACTTAGTACGACTGACACAGTGTTTTTTTTAACTCTATGACTGCCTATTCTGCATGGCCTCTACAACAACCCCCACAGTCATAAATATGTTTGTTCTACCCAGTCACTGTGTTGAGACTAAGAGTGTCACGTGCCTGCTGCTGATGACAACACCACTCTCTGTGTCTCTCTATAGATGAGGCCATTACACCAGCCATTATAAACTCCCACATTTCCACAGCAACAGTGGAAACAAACACAATATCTCACCCAGTCTGCACCACTCAGTAACATTTAAGTGATAATGCCTGAGAAGCCGGTGTTTAGAGGATATATTGGCACAGGTGTTGTTAGGCCCAAGACAAAGTCGGGTTACCAACATATTCAAATAATGATAGACATATTTTAATTTCATTTTTTTTGTTAATGAATTAATTCATACTATTTCACCCTTCCACAAGATATAGTCCTGACACAAATCTAGGGTTGCTACCGAAGCTGGCTGRTCGTTCGTTCTATCGGTTTGATTGCAAGAGACGCGACCTAGTCGTTCAGTATTTTTGTTGTTCTAAATGCTACATTGCCCTACTGACTGGCAAAGTTCTTGTCCCTTGCTTGCTAGCTAGCCAACTACGGCTAACTTACAATCACGTCAAACAGTGCAGCCAGAATAACAACAGAGTAGCTGCATTTGCATTTGTTTAAGCTGTTTTCTAGTGACATTTATTTGGATACATCCATAACAATGAGCTAATGATGCCCGATTTCTTCTGTCATAGAAAATGTGCTCTCTCATCAGGACACAGTTGTTCAGAGTTGCTATCCAACAACACAGCTAACACAATCACTTCAAACTGAAGCTGGAAAGACTGCAAACTAGCTGCACTTCGATTCGTTTTCCTGGTTTTCTATTGATAGTTCTGTATATATCCATAAAAATTATACTTATTCATGTTTTCGACTGGCTGAGAAAAGCTGCCTGCCTGTCTGTCTCATCCCGACTCCCGACACTTTCATTACTATGGGACAGCTGGAGATCGAATTTGAATATTGAAACAATGTTGCAAATGTCGGAGAGACAGACGGCAAGGTTTATACACATCTCCGCTGTTGAAAACTAAATGTTAGTCAAAAAAAAATGTGAGATAATGTCTAGATGCTTTTTATAGTGGAGATCAAGTTAATAAATTGCCTGACTGGSCTGAAGATACAGTGGATTGCGCAGTCAGATGGAACAAAATAGGCATTTTAACATCGTAGATTTAGCCAGTGGCAACTTGTGTAATAGACAACAGCTGGAACGCGGTTTTAACCAATCAGCATTCAGGATTAGACCCACCCTTTTTATAAAGGACATTAACCACTGTGTCAATGACAGATGTGAGCTTGATAGAACATGACTGTGGAGTATGAGGCTTCTAAGAAAAACACCATGTAATTACAAAGCAGTTACTATGTAACAATGTTGTCACACAGTTATTACTGTGTTGTTACATGGGTATGAGGGCAACTTTTAAGTGTTACTAATTACGGTATATGAACACATTTAATTGATAGCAAAGTCTCTTACTCCAACATTAGCAGCTAGGCTAGTTAGCAAGCATCTCTGCCACATGTCCTCATGATGACTCACAGCTCTGTGTAACTGTGGTTACTTACAACCAATTAAAAGGTGAAGAAACAAGTCAGGCAGGCTGTTTGGCATATGTATTTTTAAAGCCARGCAGCTGATCATCTCCATATATTTAGCTAGCTAGGGCATGGTGTTGTGAGAGATGCGGCTAAGGCTAATGCGAATGGTGSTGTGAGTCACTCTGCTGATGTAAGCGGAGAGGGATGTCTGTCTGTCATGGCTGTGTGACAAGCATGTGGTTATTATTATGTAGGTGTCAGAACATGAGTCAGTGTGTTGAGATATTATTGGTTTTCCTTTTATCTATGGTTGGAGTTTCAGATCTCATTACTAATTATGGTTCTCGTTCAGTGGCTTAGGAGGAGATGAAGTGGATGTTTGAATCTATTTGGGTTTTTAGTATCAGAGGTGTGGGCTGTGTGTGTGTGTTTGGTGCGGAGGTGGGTAGTGGATGTGTGTGTGTGTGTGTGTGTTGTGTGTTGTGTGTGTGTGTGTGTGTGTGTGTGTGTGTGGTGTGTGTGTGTGTGTGGTGTGTGTGTGTGTGTGTGTGTGTGTGTGTGTGTGGATGGTGGTGGACTCTGTGTGTGTGTGGTGCGTGTGGTCTTGTGTGTGTGTGTGTGAATCAGTCCTGGTTTGGCTCTCAGTCTGCAGCTTTATTTTTGTTTGGTCGTTTACGTATGTTGTAAATGTGACTTCCTCAATCCAGTCAGTGTTGTGTGCCCTTAACCATAAAACTGCTGTCTGTCACTGCTCCCTCCCTGTCTGTGTGGGAGTGTTTTGTGCAAAGCTTTATTTTCTGACTGTAAACACCTTTTCCTGTCTCTGAGTCCATGGCTATAGCAGCCACAGCGGAGACAGTCATCCTTTAATTGCCCCTTTAACTTGACCAGGATACACTCTCTCATCTCTCTCTCTGCTCTCTCACACTTCACTCTCACTCTCACATCATCTCTCACTATCACTCACTCACTCACTCACTCACTCACTCCTCACTCACTCACTCACATCACTCACTCACTATTACCACACTACGTCACTCACTCACGCTCTCACACAAACACATCACCACACCACCACACACACACACACATCGTCGAACACACACACAACGACACACACACACACACACACACACTCCCAGAATCACCCTGTCTACAGCAATACAGTGGTATTACATGACTGAAGAAGGCGTCCTGTGGTACCCATAAGGCTCCTCAAAGTCCGTACAATAAGTTCCTTCGCTCCATTCCAGAATGATTACAAGTCAGCAGAAACGCCAGCTCAGTGCCTGTGATGAATAATGGGCATGGCTGTCTGTTTATGGGATAACGAGTGTGGATTTTGACATTCCCAACGAGCAAATAAATCTCTTCCAAGTGTCATAGATGTTGTGTGTTTGTGAGGGTACTGGCTTAGCGGCCCATTCTGCCAGATCTAATGCTGTTAATCTCGATAGCGTTAGCTACTTATATCCCGTCATTCCATTTGATCTCGTACTAATCAACGACCTCTAACATCTTCTCTCTCGTCTGCTCTCCCCTCTCTAGGTATGGGCTAACGTTCCCCTATTCGTCACTGGCTCAATGAGGAATAAGGCACCCAAACCTTCCCATTCCTTTTGGGAAACCCTGTTTCTATGTTGCGTAAGGTACAATGACTGACTGGGTATGAAAAATCACACTCAGCTAAAAGACAACCACTTAATTTAAGCATATTTTCCCCGCCAAATGCATCAAGTTTATCTTTATATAGCCTTCGTAATGCGCTATATCTCGGAAGTGCTTGTAAAGAACCCAGCCTAAAACCCAGAAAAGCAAGCAATGGCAGGTGCAAGCATGCAGTGGCTTAGGAAGAAACTCCCTAGAAAGGCCAAATAGCGTCAAAACCTAAGGAGGACGGATGAGAACCAGAGGCTATGAGAGGGTTGGCGCAGCCTCTTCTGGCTGTCGGGTGGAGATTTATGAACCAGAACTATGCAAGAGGTTCAAAATATCATAAGTGACAAGCCATGGGTCAAATAATAAGTCATGAATAATTTTCAGTTGGACCTTTTCATAGCCGATCATTAGAGTTGAAAATAGCAGGTCTCGGACAGGCTGGGCGGTTCCATAACCGCGAGGCAGAACTAGTTGAAACTGGAAATAGAGGCAAGGCCTAGGTGGACTGGGGACAGGCAAGGAGTCATCATGCGCTGGTAGTTCCTGACGTATGGTCCTAGGGCTCAGGTCTCCGAGAGAGAGAAAGGAAGAGAGAGAATTAGAGAGAGCCAAGATTTCAAAAGTTCATAAATGACAAGCATGGTTCAATATAATAATCAGGAATAAATATCAGTTGGCTTTTTCTATAGCCGATCATCTGAAGAGTTGAAAACAGCAAGGTCTGGGACAGGTAGGGGTTCCATAACCACAGGCAGAAAGCTGAAGAACTGGAATACGCAGCAAGGCCAGGCGGACTGGGGGACAGCAAGGAGTCATCATGCCCGGTTTGCCGTGACGTATGGTCCTAGGGCTCAGGTCCTCCGAAGAGAGAGAAAGAAAGAGAGAAGGAGAGATTAGAGAGAGCCAGAATTTTTAAAATGTTCATAAAATGACAGCAATGGCTCAAAATAATAATCAGGGAATAAATATACAGTTGGCTTTTCACATAGCCGATACATTAAGAGTTGAAAACAGCAGGTCTGGGACGGTAGGGGTTCCATAACGCGCAAGGCAAAACAGCTGAAACTGGAAATATTAGGGCAGCAAGGGCCAGCGGAACTGGGGACTAGCCAAGGAGTCCATCATGCCCGGTTTTGCCGTGACGTATGGTCCTAGGGCTAGGTTTCTCCGAGAGTAGAGACAAGAAAGACGAGAACGTAGAGGGGAATTAGAAGACGAGCATACTTAAAGTTCAAAACAGGACACTGGGATTAAGATATGGAGCAGTACTTCCTAGGTGATAAACCAACTGACGCTAGACCCCCGACAACATAACCTGCAACTCGCAGGCATAAATACTGGAGGCTGAAGATGGAGGGGTCAGGAGACACTGTGGCTCCATCAGAAAGAAACCCCCGGACAGGGGCCCAAATCATGGCAGGTGTATAACCCCACCACTTTGCCACAAGCAACAGCCCCCACGGCCACTAGAGGGATATCTTCAACCACCAACTTACAAATGCCTGAGACAAGCCGAGTATAGCCCACAAGAGTCTCACTCAACAGCTACAAAACCAAGGGGGGGGCCAACCCAGATCAGGAAGTATCACGTTGCACAGTGAACTCACCGCACTCAAGTGACGCACCCCTCCCAGGGACGGCATGAAAGAGCACCAGTAAGCCAGTGACTCAGCCCCTGTAATAGGGTTAGAGGCAGAGAATCCCAGTGGAGAGAGGGGAACCGGCCAGGCAGAGACAGCAAGGGCGGTTCKTTGCCAGTGTGATATTTGTGTGTGGAATCAATACAGAGTTCAATGCAGGATTTTCTTCCCTTTTTACTGAGACAATGGTTGGGTATTGCCTGTCTTTTTTGGTTACATACATTGAAATACGTTGAAATCACTTAACCTCCCCCCATTCCACACACATACACACACACAGACGCACACACACTCCCATGCAGACATCCGCACACCACCCCCTAAGGCGAGAGAAATCATGCTTCCAACATCTAGCTGCACTTCATTAGATTTGTTCATTAAATACGACTCACAAGTAATGACTTTTAACACCATTTGATTCCCAAATAGATTGCCCTTATTGGTAATTGCATTACTTTTATGATGAATATATAATGTAAAATGTAAAGCAGTGAGTGGGAGGGTTCAATATAACTGATTCAATATGGTGATATTTTATTTCACTCTCCATTCTGCCCACCCCTACAACAAAGACACCAGA
Source organism: Salvelinus sp. IW2-2015 (assembly GCF_002910315.2). Classification (NCBI taxonomy): domain Eukaryota; kingdom Metazoa; phylum Chordata; class Actinopteri; order Salmoniformes; family Salmonidae; genus Salvelinus; species Salvelinus sp. IW2-2015. The sequence continues at coordinate 79,822,987 of NC_036842.1, read as the reverse complement.
GATGTTGAACAGGAATACCAGTATTTTCCATAGACAGATGGACAGATGGAAAGAGGTCTCATCTTTGTATCTGTGCCATTATTGCGTCTTTGACAACATCCCCATTTTTAAAGTAGTACATTTTCTACTTCAGTGTAAAGCTAATATTGGGGATTTACCTCCACCTGCAGTGCTGGAGTCGGGAACTAAATCTTGTCATTAATTTATTGTGGCCACTAGATGGCGGTGATATAGCTTAAAGCCATTTACAAACCATGTCACTCAATTTGAAGACAATGCTCTGATCATTGGCTCATTTCTCCCAACCCATAGGAATCCCACCCAGTTGACTACTTTAAAATGGTGAAAGACCTCAATGGAAATGTCCATGCTGCAACAGGTTGTACSCAAGTTGAGTCCTGTAACTATCTCTATGGTATTTCCAAAAATGTATATGATTTACCGACATTTAGGCCTACATTAATTCTGGAATGTGTAGATCAAAGGAGTCATGCCTTGAGTTTACTCACAAAGGTTTAACTATATAGTACCAACTGTATAGATATCAGCAAGTACAATACCAAAAGGAGACAAATACATTATAACGCAGTAATAGGCTACAGATGATGCTTGCCCTTATGCTTGACATTCAGTTTGACGTCTATTCCAGTTACAAGACAATGCCTTTAAATGCAATGTGTAATTATTGCCCATGGTATGGTGTGGTGGCATGCAGATGCTTCTCTGCAGGACATATCTTTATGAGATTCAGAGGTCAATAGTCTTCAGTGGGGCAGGCAGGCAGGGTGGGCTGTGTCCCCTGTCATTCTCACTGCAGCTAGCTTTACTGGGCTTTTACGAGGACAGCTATCTCTTTCTTTCTTTATCTCTTCTCTCCATCAGTCATTTTTTATTTATTCTTCCTACTTCCTACTTCTTCCTACTTGGCCTGTTTGTTTTATTTTGCAATCAGTGACATTCAGGGATACGACTCTAGTAAGCTTGATTCTCAGATTCAGGACCCAGTGCTCTGTAGCCTGGCTTTAGACTATTGCACAATAGTCAGTGCCCTTGATGTCCCTCTCAGCGGAACTGCAGTGTCAGCCTAAGGGCTGAGGTGGTAAAGTATGCAGGCAGCCCTGCCTTCAGTGCCATGCATAATTATACTGTCTGTCCGGTGGCTGGGGAGAGTCCCCAGGTGAAGCAGGGGGGATGCTGAAGCTGCTTCTATAATGTGTGTCAGTGCTGAGACTCAGATCTGCAGACACAAAGAGCCATCTCTGGAGTGGTTCTCTCGTAGAATCCTCTGACCCACTTCTGCATGCCACGCTCACATCAAACACAACAACAAGAGAGAGTGTGTGTCTTTGTATGTATGTACAGTACCAGTCAAAAGTTTGGACACACCTACTCATTCAAGGGTTTTTCTTTATTTTTACTATTTTCTACATTGTAGAATAATAGTGAAGACATCAAAATGTGCCTAAGACGGCGCCGACAGAGATGGTCGCCTCGCTTCGAGTACTTAGGAAACTATGCAGTATTTATTTTTTTATGTATTATTTCTTACATTGTTACCCCAGGAAATCTTAAGTCTTACTACATACAGCCGGGAAGAACTATTGGATATAAGAGCGACGTCAATTTACCAACATTACGACCAGGAATACGACTTTCCTGAAGGACAATGGATCTAATCCCAAAAGCCGTCCCAAAACAACGACACCGAAGAAGGGGCAGACGGAGCGGTCTTTTGGTCGGGCTCTGAAGACGTGCACATTGCCCATCGCTCCCGAGTGTACTACTCGCCAATGTCCAGTCTCTTGACAACAAGGTAGATGAAATTCGAGCAAGGGTTGCCTTCCAGAGAGACATCAGAGATTGTAACATTCTCTGTTTCACGGAAACATGGCTCTCTCGGGATATGTTGTCGGAATCGGTTCAGCCACCGGGCTTCTCCATGCTTAGTGCCGACAGAGATAAACACTTCTCTGGGAAGATGAAGGGCGGGGGTGTATGTCTCATGATTAATGTCTCATGGTGTAATCATAACAACATACAGGAACTCAAGTGCTTCTGCTCACCCGACCTAGAATTCCTTACAATCAAATGCCGGCAATATTGTCTACAAGGAGAATTCTCGTCAGTTATCGTCACAGCTGTGTGCATTCCCCCTCAAGCAGACACCAAGACGGCCCTCAAGGAACTTCACTGGACTCTATGTAAACTGGAAACCATATATCCTGAGGCAGTATTTATTGTAGTTGGGGATTTTAACAAAGAAAATTTGAGAACAAGGCTACCTAAATTCTATCAGCATATTGATTGCACTACACGCAGGGGTAATACACTCGATCACTGCTACTCTAACTTCCGCGATGCGTACAAAGCCCTCCCCCGCCCTCCCTTCGGCAAATCCAACCACAACGCCATCTTGCTCCTACCGTCTTATAGGCAGAAACAAAAAAATGATGTACCAGTGAGTAGAACCTTTCAACGCTGGTCTGACCAATCGGAATCCACGCTTCAAGATTGTTTTGATCACGCGGCCTGGGACATGTTCCGGTCAGCTTCAGATAACAACATCGATATATACACTGACTCAGTGAATGAGTTTAKAAAGAAGTGCATTGGATATTTTGTACCCACTGTGACTATTAAAACGTACCCCAACCAGAATCCGTGGATGGATGGCGGCATTCACGCGAAACTGAAAACGCGAACCAATGCATTTAACCATGAAAAGAGGTCTGGGAATATGGCTGAATATAAACTGTGTAGTTATTCCCTCCTCAAGGCAATCAAACAAGCGAAGTGCTGGTACAGGGACAAAGTGGAGTCGCAATTCAATGGCTCAGACACGAGACGTATGTGGCAGGGTCTACAGGAAATCACAGACTACAAAAAGAAAACCAGCCACGTCACGGACACCGACGTTGCGCTTCCAGACAAACTAAACACCTTTGCCYAATCTGAGGATAATATAGTGCCACCGTCACGGCCCGCTAACAAGGACCGTGACGGTGGCACTTCTCCGTGACCGACGTCAGTAACACATTTAAACATGTTAACCCTCGCAAGGCTGCTGGCCCAGATGGCATCCCTAGCCGCGTTCTCAGAGCATGCGCAGACTAGCTGGCTGGTATGTTTACGGACATATTCAATCGCTCCCTATCCCAGTCTGCTGTCCCCACGTGCTTCAAGATGGCCACAAGTGTTCCTGTACCCAAGAAGGCAAAGATACATTAACTAAATGACTACCTCCCCGTAGCACTCACTTCTGTCATCATGAAGTGCTTTGAGAGACTAGTCAAGGATCATATCACCTCCACCTTACCGGCCACCCTAGACCCACTTCAATTTGCATACCGCCGCAACAGGTCCACAGACGATGCAATCGCCATCACACTGCACACTGCCCTATCCCATCTGGACAAGAGGAGTACCTATGTAAGAATGCTGTTCATTGACTACAGCTCAGCCTTCAACACAATAGTACCCTCCAAGCTCATCATCMAGCTGGARGCCCTGGGTCTCAAACCCACCCTGTGCAATTGGGTCCTGGACTTTCTGATGGGCCGCCCCCCAGGTGGTGAAGGTAGGAAACAAGGCTGAAGGCTGTCACCCAGTTACCTGAAGTGTAACTTCAGAAGGCTGAAGAAATTTGGCTTGTCACCCAAAACTCTGACACATTTTTACAGATGCACAATTGAGAGCATCCTGTCGGGCTGTATCACAGCCTGTTACGGCAACTGCACAGCCCTCAACCGCAATGCTCTCAAGAGGGTGGTGCGGTCTGCACAACGCATCACCGGGGGCAAACTACCTGCCCTCCATGACACCTACAGCACCCGGCGTCACAGGAAGGCCAAAAAGATCATCAAGGACAACAACCWCCCAAGCCACTGCCTGTTCACACCGCTACCATGCAGAAGGTGAGGTTAGTACAGGTGGATCAAAGCTGGGACCGAGAGACTGAAAAACAGCTTCTATCTCAAGGCCATCAGACTGCTAAACAGCAATCACTAACTCAAGAGAGGCTGCTGCCTACGTTGAGACCCAATCACTGGACACTTTAATAAATGAGATTACTAGTCACTTTAAACAATGCCACTTTAACCTTTATAGAGTCACAAACCCGGATCCGGATCCCCCCATCAAAAAAGCTGACTAGCATAGCCTAGCCTAAAGCGACAGGGATATCATATAATCAAATGTTCATGAAATCACAAGTCCAAGACACCAAATGAAGATAAGATCTTGTGAATCCAGCCATCATTTCCGATTTTTTAAATGTTTTACAGGGAAGACAAAATATGTATTTCTATTAGCTAACCACCATAGCAAAAGACACAATTTTTTTCCTTCATCAGTAGCTCATCATAATGTCGACGTAAATAAAGATATATATAGCCACTAACCAAGAAACAACTTCATAAGATGACAGTCTGATAACATATTTATGGTATAGGATATGTTTTTTTAGAAAAATTTGCATTTTTCAGGTATAAATCACAGTTGTACATTGCAGCTGCAATCTGAAATAGCGTTGGAAGCAGCCGGAATAATTACAGAGACCGACGTCAATTACCAAAATACTCATCCTAAAACATTTCAGAAAAATACACAGCCTACAGCAATCGAAAGACACAGATCTTGTGAATCCAGACAATATTTCAGATTTTCTAAGTGTTTTMCAGCGAAAACACAATATATCGTTATATTAGCATACCACATGAGCTAACATCACCCCAGCATTAAATCAAGGCAAAGGGGGCGATAACKTTATCGSCACCAAAATATATTAATTTTTTCACTAACCTTCTCAGAATTCTTCAGATGAAAGTCCTGTAACATCATATTACACAATGCATATAGAGTTTGTTCGAAAATGTGCATATTTAGCCACAAAAATCGTGGTTATACAATGAGAAAAGTAGCTAAACTGGGCAGAAAATGTCGGGCGCCATCTTGGAGAGTGACTTAGTCTAATCATTAAATAATCATAAACTTGACTAAAAAATACAGCGTGGACAGCATTTGAAAGACAAATTAGTTCTTAATGCAATCGCTGAATTACATTTTTAAAATTAACCTTACTGCGCAATACAAGTTGCGCCAAAGCGAAGCTACCCAAAAAAAATAAAAAATAATGCCACTTTAATAATGTTTACATATCTTACATTACTCATATCATATGTACAGTATGTATTGTATTTATACSATCTATTGCACCTTGCCTATGCCGCTCGGCCATCGCTCATCCATATATTTATATGTACGTATTCTCATTCATCCCTTTAGATTTGTGTGTATTAGGTAGTTGTTGGGAAATTGTTAGATTACTTGTTAGATATTACTGCACTGTCGGAACTAGAAGGACAAGCATTCACTACACTCGTATTAACATCTGCTAACCATGTGTATGTGATCAATAACATTTGATTTGATTTGAAAACAATGAAATAACACATATAGAATCATTCCATTTGCACACACTGTATATAGATTTTTCTATTGTGTTATTGACTGTACTTTTGTTTATCCCATGTGTAACTCTGTGTTGTTTTTTGTAGCACTGCTTTGCTTTATCTTGGCCAGGTCGCAGTTGTACATGAGAACTTGTTCTCAACTGGGCTACCTGGTTAAATAAAGGTGAAAAAAATAAAAAAATAAAAAATAAAAATGTAGTAACCAAAAAAGTGTTAAACAGTCAAAACTTTGGACACGTCTACTCATTCAAGGGTTTTTCTTAATTTTTTACTATTTTATACATTGTAGAATAATAGTGAAGATATCAAAATTATGAAATAACACATACGGAATCTTATAGTAACCAAAAAAGTGTTAAACAAATCAAAATGTATTTTATATTATTCAAAGTAGCTACCCTTTGCCTTGATGACAGCTTTGCACACTCTTGCCATTCTCTCAACCAGCTTCATGAGGAATGCTTTTCCAACAGTCTGCTGAGCACTTGTTGGCTGCTTTTCCTTCACTCTGTGGTCCAAATCAACTCAAACCATTATAATTGGGTTGAGGTCAGGTGATTGTGGAGCCCAGCACTCCATCACTCTCCTTACTGTTCAAATAGCCCTTAAACAGCGTGGAGGTGTGCTTTGGGTCATTGTCCTGTTGAAAAACAAATTATAGTCCCACTAAGCGCAAACCAGATGGGATGACGTATCGCTGCAGAATTCTGCGGTAGCCAAGCTGGTTAAGTGTGCCTTGAATTCTAAATAAATCACTGACAGTGTCACCAGCAAAGTASCCCCACACCATCACACCTCCTTCTCCATGCTTCATGGTGGGAACCACACATACGGAAATCATCCGTTCACCTACTCTGCGTCTCACAAAGACACACGGTTGGAAAAATCTCAAATTTGGACTCATCAGACCAAAGGACAGATTTCCATCGGTCTAATGTCCATTGCTCGTGTTTCTTGGCCCAAGCAAGTCTCTTATTCTTATTGGTGTCCTTTAGTAGTGGTTTCTTTGCAGAAATTCCACCATGAAGGCATGATTCACGCAGTCACCTCTGAACAGTTGATGTTGAGATGTGTCTTTTACTTGAACTCTGTGAAGCATTTATTTGGACTGCAGTTAACTCTAATGAACTTATCCTCTGCAGCAGAGGTAACTCTGGGTCTTCCTTTCCTGTGGCGGTCCTCATGATAGCCAGTTTCATCATTGTGCTTGATGGTTTTTGCGACTGCACTTGAAGAAACTTTCATAGTTCTTCTGCCGGATTGACTGACCTTSATGTCTTAAAATGATGATGAACTGTCATTTCTCTTTGCTTATTTGAGCTGTTCTTGCCATAWTATGGACTTGGTCTTTTACCAAATAGGGCTATCTTCTGTATACCACCCCTACTTTGTCACAACACAAATGATTGGCTCAAACACATTAARAGGGAAATAAATTCCACAAATGTACTTTTACCTGTTAACTGAAATACATTCCAGGTGACTACCTCATGAAGCTGGTTGAGAGAATGCCAAGAGTGTGCAAAGTTGTCATCAAGACAAAGGGTGGCTACTTTGAAGAATCTCAAATATAAAATATTGTAAAAACTAAGAAAAACCCTTGATATGTAGGTGTGTCCAAACTTTTGACTGGTACTGAATGTATGAGTGTTTGTGTACGTCCATGATCATACGTAATATGGATAGATTTGTACGCATGCACATGTGTTTCACTGGCGTGGCGTCCCTGTGTCCAACACACCCAGCACATGTCATCGACATGTAGTCTGTTTTCATCATGAAATAGATGTCTGTGCCAGTGCCAGTGACCACACAGTCACTGCCCCACCTGGAGCTCCAGTGGTGGCAGTCCTGTCAGCCAGAGTGCCATCTCAGTGGAGAGAGAGCCAGGAGGGGGTGAGTCAGACAGAAAGGGCGCTGGGTAAGGTGGATCTTTCTGGAGGATCTCTGAGACGGTCTGACATACAGGGTGGCTGCTCCCCACCTAGCATTCCCCTGGTACATCTCCCTTGGTAGAGCTTTTATTGCTGGCTTGCTGGCTGGTTGATCCTCTCTGATACCCAAGCCACTGATATAGAGGCTCACCCACCACCACCACCCCTCATGTGCCCCCTTCAAAGATGGCACCCCCCCCTCCTCTCTGGCCCCTCAACACACAACACAACACATTAGCCAGCCAGAGAGAGCTAGTATTACCGGGCCTAGATTACTGGAGATTGAGAGCTATGAGAGTCAAACCCCCACACATTTAATGGCATGGTTCAGTCTCTGCCCGGGCCAGCATCTCTCCATGACTCCCAAGGTCAGGCTAAAGCAGAGGACACTGCAGTGCAGTCTCTCTGGGTGGAACCAGCACCTCTCCATGGTGAATAGATAGAGAGAGGAGTGTCTATCTTTCCCTATTACCAAGGGTTTGTCCAAAATGGCAATCTATTCTCTACCAGAGCCCTTGTAAAAATGTGTGCACTAGGTAGGGAATAGGGTGCTATTTCAGTGTAGCCCACAGCCTTCCTGCTGTATTTCCAAACACAAATGAAAGTTTACACTCCCGCCGCAGTAGTATGAGGAAATCTGAATAGTTTTTTTTATTTCTTGTAGAATTTTTCATTTTAATTTAAATGTTTTTWATTTATATATWTTTTTTTCTGTGATGGCGCCGGAGGGGAAGGCTGCCGTCTTATCGGCTTTTAACCAACCATGTTATTTWGTTTGTTTTTTCGCGTTGTTCRTAACTTGTTTTGGACATAATGTTGCTGCTACAGTCTCTTATGACCTTCTGGACATCAGAACTGCGATTGCTCACCTCAAACTGGACGAAGAGTTCTTCTTCAATGAGTCGGAAGGGAGGGATATAATATAGACACCTGACCAGGCCCAGATCCCCGTTATTCGCTTGAGAAGGAGATCAGATTGCCTTGTGAGGATCAGGCGATGAGTGGCCAATCTGCCTTTGCCCTCCATCCTGCWAGCTAATGTTCAATCGCTGGAAAATGGGACCAACTGAAAGCACGTTTATCCTACCAACGGGACATTAAAAACTGTGATATCTTATGTTTMACCAAGTTGTGGCTGAATGACAACATTAAGAACATACAGCTGGCAGGTTATCAGTGGCGTGCCATGGGCCTGTGCCTTCAGTGAGGTCCTACACAGTCCCACCCGAGTTAATCCACCTCTTATTACCATCATTATGATGCCATGGCTCTAGACACTATACATTTAGACAGAAACGCAGTATAACCAGGCGTTGTGTCACCTTGAAATTGACATTTTTAGTCAGAGAATTGCAGGGGAWSAGTACAATACAGTACAGTTCAACTAATATGCAATAACATAGTCGAGTGCAACAGAGTTATATTAATATTCTTCTTCTATCCATTTCTGGTCCACAAACTTTGAGCTTTAAGTCCMMMAAAAAAAAAAATACAGTGTGTTCACTAAACAGCGCATTGTCGCACCCAAAGCAGTTTCACCGTGATGATAAAGACACATAACTATTCACTGAAAATAAAAGAAAACAAATAATTTGCAACATAGGCTATTTGCCATTTTATTTTGTTAATATATAGGCTATTTAATATTAACGAAATAAAATGCGAAACATACATATTTAATAAAAAATAAMATGCATTGTATGCCTACTCACCAAAGACTGATTATTTGAACACAAAATCCTTCCTCCTTTCTTTCCTCAAGAAGACTTCAATGACTCTGTTGTACAGTCTATCTGTGCGTTTTAGTTCCACCAATAAGTCCTTTTCTATCGACATGGAGGCTAATGCTGAAACCCGAGTCTGTCCAGTAGCATTTCTGGAATACGTTTTGATTCGCTTTAAGGCMGAGAATGACCGCTCGACAGAAGCCGTGGACACAGGGATAGTCACTGTCACACATGCCAATGTGTAAAGTTGCCCCATGTCCTCATTCAGATTTTTCTGCTTAAGGAAATCAAGGAAATCGGGGGTACTTTTCCCTTCAAAATCAGTCATAGCATACATTACAGTCAGTTCTGTTTTTAGCTTGGATAGGTCRAACAGTGTTCCGTGACTCTCTGTTAAGCTGGAGAAGGCTGTTTGCGGGAATTTTTTCCGGTAGTTCTGAAAGTGCTGGGGGTCCAGGAGGGAGAAAAACATTAATTTTTCGTGGTCTTGAAACCTGTTTCGTATCTGGCAAAGAATGTTGTTCAGAATATTGCTGTGGAGTTGTTGGTAGTATGTGAGAGAGGTCTCCTTGTGCTGGGCCTCTGCGTGCAGCTGGGTGAACTTGAGATGCGCGCTGTGTCATCGTAGATTTGACTGAACCTGCGCCTCTCTCGCTCAATTGGTGTCACAAACTCGTTCACCCTTGTCAGGCAGAATTGTACATCCAAAGTTTGTTTCTGTAGAATTCCAAAAAAGCACATCCGAATAATAAAAAATCCCATTGAATGTTTCAAGCAAAAAAACAAAATCAAAATCATCCAAACGTGCATTAAATCCATCAGCCATAAGCACAGTATCCCCGTCATGGTCAATCATGATGTTCCAAGTAAGTTGTTAAACAGCTCCTTTAGGGCAACTCTCTTTTTCAAAGACTGCATTGAACCAATCTAGATGTAGTATTGCCACCTCGTTGGTGCACACTTAGGAAGACGACGCTTGCAGATGTCATCCAGCAGTTGCGTGCCGTTAGGTATCGTGAGAAAAATGCTGCAAGGCCATTGAGGTTGGCAAAGAAGACCTTGCATTCTTTAAGCTTTGAGGTCCTTGAGTCAGTACTAAATTTAGTGAGGTGCATTAGCAGTGAATGAATTAGGCCATCGGGCCCTCTCCTTAACTTTAGCCTGCACCCATTGAGTCCAGATGCCATGACTGCTGCGCCATCAAAAAACTGTGCCACAACTTTATCCAGACTACATTCATTTTCCTCCAAGAAACGGAAAATAAGAGCGGAATGTCATCAGCTCGCTTGCCGCTTGTCACATCTTTCAAATCGGATAAATCGCTCCTTGACTCCTGTGTCCGTCACATAACACGCAGGACGAGTGAGAGCTGTGCTGCATTTCCCACATCTGTTGTCTCGTCCACCATAACAGCAACAAAGGGAGCTTTTTAATCTCCATTTTGATCTCTTCTCCCATCACTTCAGCAATAGCATAAAATTAGGTAATTTTGTATTTTGCCTGACGTCCAATGAAACACTTTGTTAGTGGACAGGTGGTATTGTTAAATCTGTGTTGCTTTCAGAAAGAAAGAAAGAAGCTCCACGTAGTTCCCTTTGTGTTGTGGGAGTCAGCACTTTCATCGTGTCCCCTAAATGAAAGTTCCTGTTTACCCAAAAACATGACACAATCAATGAGTCTTTCAATATTTCCCTAATTTTCTTTCACCTATTTCATTGTGCAGCTCCGTTGCCCTGCGCGCTTGTTCGTTGAGCTGTAGATCCACTCGGGTGTCCCAAAAGTTTTCAAAAGCCACATTGCTTGTAAGTGCCCAGCCGTACTTTGGTGTCTCGTTGCTGCCTTGGTTAGACAACTCAAGTTTGCAAAGCCAGTGGGCTCCAAACACCAAATCAATCACTTGCAAAATAATAGGCATTCCCAGCAGTACAGTTTGCAGTGCTTCTCGGAGCCTGTGAGCCATTGATAGCGCCACTTTCGCCACTTTGAAGTGGCGAACGAACCCCTTTCCCGCCTGTGACAGGCTTTGTAGCGTCGGCGTCGGGCGACCTCTCCTATACAATGTCTAAACTTTTCTTGAAAAGTTCGTCTTGAGAATGGCGGTATAATTTATCTCGACCAAATCGATATCTTCTCCTCCTTCCGCCATTGTTGGGTGAAAAACAGCTTAGTAGTACGCGAATTAATTTGTTTATCAAATTCAGTTTCCTAGTTCTGAGGTTCTGCATAGACCTGCCCATAGACCTGCCTCCAAGTATTGGTAATCCAATCAAAAGACGTGCACGCACTACGCCTGCTAGCTGGCTCCTGTGAGTGAACACTGGAGCCAGCCAGCAGGCGTACAATAGCCAACTCTAAAGGACTAATGGTTGACACTAAATTTTTTAATTTCACATTCACTGTTAAGCTACAAGCGCCCGCACTGTTGATTCTGAAGGCCTGAGGGCAGATTTTAGACCCCTGGCAACACATGATGGCTGAATATGATTGGATAAAAGATCTAACATAAAGACCAGCCCTCCAAATCTCAACCTGGGGCTGGAAGCAGTGCAACCAAGAGGAAAGCTATGAAATGAAGAGTATAACTCTTACTCTTGGGAATAGTTTAATACATATTTGTGGGAAAATATATTTAAAAAAAAWWTATATTCTGATGATGTTTAGGCCAGCAGAGAAGGCCTTGCTGGCCCTGACGGCCCACCACTGCAGGTTATACACTCTATCCGCAGGACAGAGCAGCAGCGTCTGGTAAGACACGGGGCAGGGGCATATGCATTTATGTAAACAACAGCTGGTGCATGGTATCTAAGGAAGTCTTGATGTTTTACTCGCCTGAGGTAGAGTATCTCATGATAAGCTGTAGACCACACTATCTACCTAGAGAGTTTTGTTCTGTATTTTTCGTAGCTGTCTACATACCACCACAGACCAATGCTGGCACTAAAACCGCACTCAATGAGCTGTATWCCGCCATAAGCAAACARGAAAACGCTCATCCAGAGGCGGCGCTCCTAGTGGCCAGGGAYTTTAATGCAGGGAAGCTTAAATCAGTTTTACCTCATTTGTATCAACATATTAAATGTGCAACCAGAGGGAAAACAATTCTAGACCACCTTTACTCAACACACAGAGACGTGTACAAAGCTCTCCCTCGTCCTCCATTTGGCAAATCTGACCATAATTCTATCCTCCTGATTCCTGTTTACAAGCAAAAATGTAAGCAGRAAGCACCAGTGACTCGGTCTATAAAAAAGTTGTCAGATAAAGCAGATGCTAAACTACAGGACTGTTTAGCTAGCACAGACTGTAATATGTTCTGGGATTCTTCCTGTGGCATTGAGGAGTACACCACATCAGTCACTGGCTTTATCAATAAGTGCATCGAAGACGTCATCCCCACAGTGACTGTACGTACATAACCCAACCAGAAGCCATGAATTACAGGCAACATTCGCACTGAGCTAAAGGGTAGAGCTGCCGCTTTCAAGGTGTGGGACTCTAACCCGGAAGCTTATATGAAATCCCGCTATGCCCTCAGACGTACCATCAAACAGGCAAAGTATCAATACAGGACTAAGATTGAATTGTACTACACTGGCTCCGACTCTCGTCGGATGTGGCAGGGCCTGCAAACTATTACAGACTACAAAGGGAAGCACAGCCGCGAGCTGCCCAGTGAAACGAGCCTACCAGACGAGCTAAATAACTTCTATATTCTCTTCGAGGCAAGTAACACTGAAAAAATGCATGAGAGCATCAGCTGTTCCGATGTGAGTAAGACCTTGAAACAGGTCAACATTCACAAGGCCGCAGGGCCAGACGGATTACCAGGACGTGTACTCCGAACATGCGCTGACCAACTGGCAAGTGTCTTCACTGACATTTTCAACCTCTCCCTGTCTGAGTCTGTAATACCAACATATTTCAACCAGACCACCATAGTCCCTGTGCCCAAGAACACAAAGGTAACCTGCCTAAATGACTACCGACCCGTAGCACTCACATCTGTAGCCATGAAATGCTTTGAAAGGTTGGTGGCTCACAACAACACCATTATCCCAGAAACCCTAGACCCACTCCAATTTGCACCAACAGATCCATAGATGATGCAATCTCTATTCCACACTGCCCTTTCCCACCTGGACAAAAGGAACACCTATGTGAGAATACTATTCATTGACTATGGCTCAGCGTTCACCATAGTGCCCTCAAAGCTCATCACTAAGSTAAGGACCCTGGGACTAAACACCTCCCTCTGCAAATGGATCCTGGACTTCCWGACGGGCCACCCCCAGGTGGTAAGGGTAGGTAACAACACGTCTGCCACGCTGATCCTCAACACGGGGGCACCTCAGGGGTGCGTGCACAGTCCCGTCCTGTACTCCCTGTTCACTCATGACTGCACGGCCAGGTATGACTCCAACACCATCATTAAGTTTGTTGATGACACAACAGTGGTAGGCCTGATCACCGACAACGATGATACAGCCTATAAGGAGGAGACCAGAGACCTGACCGTGTGGTGCAGGGACAACAACCTCTCCCTGAATGTGATCAAGACAAAGGAGATGATTGTGGACTACAGGAAAAGGAGGACCAGGCATGCCCCCATTCTCATCGACGGGGCTGTAGTGGAGCAGGTTGAGAGCTTCAAGTTCCTTGGCGTCCACATCACCAACAAACTAACATGGTCCAAGCACACCAAGACAGTTGTGAAGAGGGCACGACAAAACCTACTCCCCCTCAGGAGAAAAGATTTGGCATGGGTCCTCAGATCCTCAAAAGTACATCACCTGGGCCAAGCTTCCTGCCATCCAGGACCTCTATACTAGGTGGTGTCAGAGTAAGGCCTTAAAAATTGTCAAAGACTTCAGCCACCCTAGTCATATACTGTTCTCTCTGATACCGCACGGCAAGTGGTACCGGAGCGCCAAGTCTAGGTCCAAGAGGCTCCTAAATAGCTTCTACCCCCAAGCCATRAGACTCCTTAACAGCCAATCAAATGCCTACACAGACTATTTGCATTGCCCCTGCCCCCGTCCTTCTACGCTGCTGCTACTCTCTGTTTGTAACGATTGTTCTCCTCCTCGTCTGAGGAGGAGCAGGGATCGGACCAAAACGCAGCTTTTGTGGAGTACATAATGAATTTATTCTAACAAGACGAACACGAAGCACACTTGAATAAATTACAAAATAACAAAAATGACGTAGACCGACCTGGACATGAGAACTTACATAACACGAAGAACGCACAAACAGGAACAGACTAAACAAACGAAACAGTCCCGTGTGGTACAGACACGGAAGACAATCACCCACAAACAAACGGTGTGAACAGCCTACCGTAATATGGTTCTCAATTAGAGGAAACGTCAAACACCTGCCCCTGATTGAGAACCATATAAGGCTAAATAACAATGAACCTAAACATAGAAACAAAAAACATAGACTGCCCACCCAGCTCACGTCCTGACCAACTAAACAAAGYTAAACAAAAGGAAAATAAGGTCAGGAACGTGACACTGTTATTATCTATGCATAGTCACTTTAATAACTCACCTACCTCAATTACCTTCACACCAGTGCCCCCGCACATTGACTCTGTATTTTATTTAATGCTGCTCTTTAATCATTTGTTATTCTTGTCTCTTACTTTTTTTTAGGTATTTTCTTAAAACTGCATTGTCGGTTAAGGGCTTGTACGTAGGACCTGTGTATTTGCGCATGTGACAAATAAAATTTGATTTGATTTGATAGGACAAACTTCCAAATGTTCTGTGTTGTGTTGTCACACACACACCACACACACCACCACACAACAACACACACCACACACACACCACACACACACACACACACACACACACACACACACACACACCACACACACACACACACACACAACACACACACTTCTGGATTGATAGAGTCTGCCTCTGCCGGTGACCCACTCATCTCCGGCTTCGCTCCTCTCTGTGATACCAACATTAAGCTGAACTGTGTGGGTGAGGAGCCGGTATTGGCATGCGACAATCTCTGCTCTCTGCAGTAATAAAAAGAATGGGGGAGAGAGAGAAATAGAGTAAGATAGAGGGAGAGGGAGGGGCTGGGAAGAAGGAGAGATAAATGGATGAATGGAGACAGTATGGACTGGTGCAGGGTGCAGCACCATGAAGGGGGCACTCCTTCGGGCACACACCAGCGCTCTGTACCCACCACCCCTCCATGGGAGCCCAGACTGYAGGAATGCCAGGGCTGCAGCCATTCTGTGGGCTGCTCTGTCGCTTTGCATATCAATGAGCCCAGTGCTTTCTATAAGCACCTTAACGGAACAAGTTTCCCTTTGTGAGCCAACAGACCACTATTCAGATCAGACAGAAGGGTTGAGGAGGGTTGAGGAGCATTCTGTCTGTCTGTCTGTCTGTCTGTCTGTCTGTCTGTCTGTCTGTCTGTCTGTCTGTCTGTCTTTCATATGATCTACAGTGCTTTCGGGAAAGTATTCAGACCCCTTCCCTTTTCAACATTTTGTTACGTTACAGCCTTTTTCTAAAATTGATTAAATGAAACATTTTCCTCATCAATACCCAATAATGACAAAGCGAAAACAAGTTTTTAGAATATTTTGCAAATGTATTAAAATTAAAAAGCAGAAATGCCTTATTTACATAAGTATTCAGACCCTTTGCTATGAGACTCAAAATTCAGGTGCATCTTGTTTGCACTGATCATCCTTGAGATGTTTCTACAACTTGATTGGAGTCCACCTGTGGTAAATTCAATTGATTGGACATGATTTGGAAAGGCACACACCAACCTGTCTATTTAAGGTCCACAGTTGACAGTGCATGTCAGAGCAAAAACCAAACCATGAGGTCGAAGGAATTGTCCGTAGAGCTCCGAGACAGGATAGTGTCGAGGAACAAATCTGCGGAAGGGTACCAAAACATTTCTGCAGCTTTGAAGGTCCCCAAGAACACAGTGGCCTCCATCATTCTTAAATGGAAGAAGTTTGGAACCACCAAGACTCTTCCTAGAGCTGACCGCCTAGCCAAACTGAGCAATCGAGGGAGAATGGCTTAGGTCAGGGAGGTGACCAAGAACCTGATGGTCACTCTGACAGAGATCCAGAGTTCTTCTGTGGAGATGAGAGAACCTTCTAGAAGGACAACCATCTCTGCAGCACTCCACCARTCAGGCCTCTATGGAGTGGCCAGGTTTTCACCCCGAGAGTAACGGGCAGATGGAGAGAGTCAACCAGGATGTGGGTAGGTTTCTGTGGTCATATTGCCAGGACCGGCCGGGGGAGTGGGCTGAAATCATCCCCTGGGCAGAGATGGCCCAAAACTCACTCCGCCACTCCTCCACTAACCTCTCTCCCTTCCAGTGCGTACTGGGGTATCAGCCGGTTCTGGCACCTTGGCATCAGAGCCAGATCGAATCTCCTGCGTTGGACGAATGGTTTAAGCGCTCGGAGGAGACCTGGGACGCCGCCCATGTGCACCTGCAACGGGCCGTGAGGCGGCAGAAGGCGACCGCCACCGCAGTGAGGCCCCGGTGTTCACACCGAGGGACCGGGTCTGGCTCTCAACCCGAAACCTGCCCCTCCGCCTACCCTGCCGGAAGCTGGGTCCGCGGTTTGTGGGAAAGTCCTGAGGAGACTGAACGAGGTATGCTACAGGTTACAGCTTGCCCCAGATTACCATATTAGTCCCTCGTTCCATGTGTCTCTCCTCAGGCCGGTGGTGGCTGGTCCACTCCAGGAGTCTGCGGATGGTTCCTCCGCCGACTCTGGACATCGAGGGGGCCCCGGCGTATGCTTTTCGAGCCATCCTGGACTCGAGGCATCGGGCGAGGGGCCWTCAGTACCTCGTGGAGTGGGAGGGGTACGGTCCGGAGGAGAGATGTTGGGTGCCGGTGGAGGACGTCTTTGACCCTTCGTTGCTGCGGGAGTTCCACCGTCTCCATCCGGATCGCCCTGCGCCTCGTCCACCTGGTCGTCCCCGAAGTCGGTGTCGGCACGCTGCTGGAGCCACGCGTCAAGGGGGGGTACTGTCATGACTTCCACCGAAGTCGATCCCTCTCCTTGTTCGGGCGGCGTTCGGCGGTCGACGTCACCGGCCTTCTAGCCATCGCCGATCCACTTTTCATTTTCCATTTGTTTTGTCTTTGGTTTCAATCCCCCAATTACTTGTTCATTATTTAACCCTCTGTTCCCCCATGTTTGTTTGTGAGTAATTGTTTGTATGTATATGGTCCGTWATGTGGGCTCGCTTTATTGTATTGTATTTGGTCTATTTTTGAGTAAATTACATTTATTTACTCATATCTGCTGTCCTGCGCCTGACTCCTCTACACAAGCTACACACAGACCTCATTACACCAGGCTAGCCATCACAAAGAAACCTTTATCCCCTCAGAGGACAGGACACAGGATACTGCAGCACATACGACACGTGCTGAGAGTACCTAGAGTACACAGACATGGTGGCAGGATACACACAGGATACACACTGCAGTARACACACACACACACACTAAGGGTCAAACCATTGGTCGACATGTGAATACAGATTCATGACTGCTGGGAAGCTATTATAGGTTACTTTGGTATGAGTATGCTGAATTAGACAAGTATTCTGCTTTGGGGAGTCTTTGATAAAACATGAAATACAATTTAAGTTATCCTGTATGCTTTTAGTGCAATACTGGCAGTGTACTGTATACAAATGATGCCGAGGCCCCATACTGAGAACAAAATACTATTACATGTTCCTCTTCTTACTCCCTCTCCCTTAGCTCTGGTGCAGATTTAATGGAGTATCGCCACAACACATTTTACACCATCTTCAACTTCCACCGGTTGGGTGGTTTTAACTCATAACAAAAAAGACCGGGCTCTTACAGTAGGACAAATAATATATATTTTTTAAACGTAACCTTTATTTAACTAGGCAAGTCATTTAAGAACAAATTCTTAGTTACAATGATGGCCTAACTGCCTTGTTCAGGGGCAGAACAACAGATTTTTACCTTGTCAGCTCAGGGATTCGATCTGGCAACCTTTCAATTACTGGCCCGATGCTCTAACCACTAGGCTACCTGCACTGGGCCCGTGATCAGCCCCCCCCCCCCCTTGTCTACACAGTCTTTTTTCATTATGATCTAAAAGGCAAAAGTGGTCCTACATCAGCACTCATACTCTAATAGGCTTTATTAATACAGCCCTGGGCTCTATTGATGGATTTCTACCACTCTGGAGTCAGGACAGTTGTTAATCTCACTTTAATAATGTATACATACTGTTATCCATTTCATATGTATATACAGTATTCTAGTCGAGGCCTATCCTATTTTATTGCTGTACATATACTATTCTATCCACATATTCTTCAGATACTATATATTTTTAGATTTGCGTGTATTGTTTTTTATTGTTAGATATTACTGTCCTGTTGGAGCTAGGAACATAAGCATTTCTCTACACCTGCAATAAGATCTGTTAAACATGTGTATGCRACCAATAACATTTGATTTGATTTATTTGTCMGAGAAATTGCCAATTGAATTAAGTGTGGCATTTAAGACCGTCGCTCAGCTACACACCATAGATTCATTCCACAGATTGATGTGAAGTCAATTGAATGCTCTGAGTCTAAAGTTACAGTGGCTGATGTTTTGTATTACAGAGCTGTGATGAGTTAAGCTCTCACATGCACACACACACACACAGAGGCCTTGAGACTGGAACTGTTGGAGCAGATCAATACTAAAGATCAATGCACGGTAGAGCTGAAACCTTCGTCATCACACCTCCTTTGTCAGTCAGTGAAGCTTTTTGTTAGTTCTGTTGAAGATTGCAAAGGAGTCAACTGGAAGAAGATGAGACAGCTTTCCCGTGATAGTTGGTTCAGATGAAACTGTTAGTTTGTGYCCAGAAACATACAGTTCAAGGAGAGTATGTTAAGGACACACTCTCACATACTTTTTCTCTCTCTCACACACACACCCTTTGCAGTAACAGTACCTTTYAGTGTTGGTCAGGGATGGTATGTTCAGTGTTCAAGCCCCTTTATTAAGTTGTCAGTCATGTGTCAGTCTTAGCTCTGACACAGGAATGGAAAAGTCAAATCAATGCAGCTGTCGCCGTGTACCRCTAGGGTGTTTCTTGCGGTGGCTGTGGAGTTAACGCTAGTAGCTAAGACAATGGAAAGTGCGTATTGAGCAAATATCAATCAGATACCTACAGGTATCTTGAACTCACAGTATTTCATTTGTAGCAGAGAGAATGGATATCCTCTCATATAACATTTTTAATTATATAACATCTCAGTTGGTTCTAAGGTTCCTTTCTAATTCTTTCTAATCTTTCTTTTCAGGGCTTTTTCGGTGTTCACACAGACCTGATTCACAAGTATGGGAGAGTATGTGGGTAAGTGACTGACTGACACTGCATTTACATCACACCAAACCCAAGTGACTACAGGACACTGTATTTGACTTGTCTCATCCAGCGTCTGACCCATCGTCTGATAGACATACAGTTGAAGTCGGAAGTTTACATAYACCATAGCCAAATACATTTAAACTCAGTTTCACAATTCCTGACATTTAATCCTAGTAACAATTCCCTGTCTTAGGTCAGTTAGGATCACCACTTTATTTTAAGAATGTGAAATGTCAGAATAATAGTAGAGAGAATGATTTATTTCAGCTTTTATTTCATTCATCACATTCCCAGTGGGTCAGAAGTTTACACTCAATTAGTATTTGGTAGCATTACCTTTAAATTGTTGAACTTGGGTCAAACGTTTCAGGTAGCCTTCCACAAGCTTCCCACAATACGTTGGTGGAATTTTGGCCCATTCCTTCTGACAGAGCTGGTGTAACTGAGTCAGGTTTGTAGGCCTTTTTGCTCGCACATGCTTTTTCAGTTCTGCCCACAAATTTTCTATGGGATTGAGGTCAGGGCTTTGTGATGGCCACTCCAATACCTTGATTTGTTGTCCTTAAGCCATTTTGCCACGACTGGAAGTATGCTTGATGCCATTGTCCAACTTGGAAGTCCCATTTGCGACAAATCTTTAACTTCCTGACTGATATCTTGAGATGTTGCTTCAATATATCCACATAATTTTTCTACCTCGTGATGCCATCTATTTTGTGAAGTGCACCAGTCCCGTCTCTTCCTTGCTGTGCGGCCTTTCAGGTTATGTCGATATAGGACTCGTTTTACTGTGGATATAGATACTTTTTTACCTGTTTCCTCCAGCATCTTCACAAGGTCCTTTGCTGTTGTTCTGGGATTGATTTGCACTTTTCTAGGAGACAGAACGCATCTCCTTCTGAGCGGTACGATGGCTGCCGGTCCCATGGTGTTTATACTTGCATACTATTGTTTGTACAGATGAACGTGGTACCTTCAGGCATTTGGATATTGCTCCCAGGATGAACCAGCTTGTGGAGGTCTGCTTATTTTCTTTCTGAGGTCTTGTCTGATTTCTTTTTGATTTTTCCTATGATGTCAAGCAAGAGGCACTGAGTTTGAAGGTAGGCCTTGAAATACATCCACAGTACACTCTAATTGACTCAAATTATATCATTTAGCCTTCAGAAGCTTCTTAAAGCCATGACATAATTTTCTGAATTTTCCAAGCTGTTAAAGGCACAGTCAACTTAGTGTATTGAACTTCTGACCACTGGAATGTGATACAAGTGAATTATAAGTGAAATAATCTGTCTGTAACAATTGTTTGGGAAAATGTATTGTGTCATGCACAAAGTAGATGTCCTAACGCGACTTGCCAAACTCTAGTTTGTTAATAAGAATTTGTGGAGGTAGTTGCCAAACGATTTTTAATGACTCCAAACCTAGTGTATGTAAACTTCCGACTGTATGTGTTAGAAGTATCAGTGAAGCTGGGAAAAATTTATCATGGTCCCAGATCTGCTTGTTCATGTCTTGCCAAATAATGGTGTGTGACAATGACCATAGGAGTTGGCAAGACATCACAAACTGATCTGGGACCAGGCTAATGGAAAGCAACACCATGAGATCCTGGTAGGCTTATTCCAATGCATTACCCCACGAAGATCAACAGGGAATCAGTAGATAGAGTGAACACATATACATTCCTAGTAATCAAGATAGACAATAACTTGAAACACAATGACTGTGTGTGCCCTTGCAAAGGCAAAGAAACTACAAGAGAGATTTTAATTATTTTCGCAAACTGAACCATTTTAATGTTGATCGCCATATCTTTCAGCTGTTTTATAAATCTGTCCTACAGTGTCCGGTCCTTTGTTCTGATATACATGTTTGGAAACATGCGAGATCAAGACCAAGTAGAGATGCAGCGCTTGATCAAAACGGCGGGAATAGACCAAGAAGTGGTATAGACCAAGAATCAGCCAACAGGCTATACACAAAACTTGTCTTCCAAAAACTAGACAAAATATTACAGGACGGTACACATCCCCTTCACTCAAGTCTCAGTTGTAGCAGCAACCTGACTAGGGGAAGAATACTTCTTCAGAAGAAGCTCAGGATGAACAGATATTTTTACAGTTTTAGTAATTTAGCAGACATTCTTATCCAGAGCAATTTACAGAAGCAGTTAGGGTTAAGTGTCTTGCTCAAGGGCACATTGACAGATTTTTCACTTAGTCGACTCGGTGAAAGGAGTGTACAGTAAATACGTATTGCACTTACTGTAAATATGTGGCCTATTGCATTTTCATATTCATTGAGTGTATTCTGTGTTTTTATGTTTTATGTACTTTGTCTTTTTAGGCACATGACCACACGAATTTCCCCCTGGTGGGATAATAAAGTTGATATCATCTAGATGTGCTGYTAGATTATCTCTGGGTTGATTATACAGGCCTGCTTATAGACGGCAGATTTTCTTCTTAATAGCACATCAAAGGGAATARGCTACTGAGTTTCTGTGTGTATTTGAGAAAAATAAATAAAAGAGTGGAGGAGTAGAGCAGGGAAAATTGGGTTTGCCATGGCTAGATTTCGTGCCTAGACCAGAAAAGAGAAGTTAAGTCAGAATGTGTGGATATATGCCAAAAGGCATTACTACAGCCTTCAGTAAGAGTAGTCCACTAGCGTGGTTTTTTAGAGAGGCTCATGGCACATTTATTGAACCCCCGTCRTCTCCCAGAACACTCCTCCTCTATGAATTTATCAAAGTTCAACGCTTTCAGTGGTTGTTAGAGAGAAATCTTTCAAAGTTTCTTTATTTTTACATCAGAAATAATATCAAATACAGTATACATAACATGCTGACTAGACTGGGCATGCGCGCATGTTGATTTTGTCCACCCACACCAGACGCGATCAGKACACGCAGGTTGAAATATCAAAACAAACTCTGAACCAACTATATTAATTTGGGGACAGGTCGAAACACATGAAACATGCATGGCCATTTAGCTAGCTAGCTTGCTGTTGCTAGCTAATTTGTCCTGGGATATTAACATTGGGTTGTTATTTTACCTGAAATGCACTTTGTAGAATTTTCATCCATTTTGAGTGACACAAAATTGTGTTCTCCACTCCGACAATTAATCCCCAGATAAAAGGGGAAATCTAATTAATTTCTAGTAATCTCTTCTTCTTCTTCTTCTTCTTCTTCTTCTTCTTCTGTGGACTTTATATGGAGGTTGCTAACCAACTTTAAGGTGCATTACCACCACTAACTGGACTGGAGTGTGGACCTCAGATCATCTTTCAATCTCCACTTGGGTATATGCGCCTAAAAACCAATGAGGACATGGGAGAGGTGGGACTTGCAGCGCATCAAGTGTCAAAAATAGAACCAAGTTCTATTTTAGCGCCTGGCTAGGCAAACTCTTCTTGATGCGCGCTAGCAGTTTGGATGAATTATTGAATAACGTGTGTGTACATTTATTTTGCAATGAGTGTGCAATCATGCAACGTGAGCGGTGTGGTCAGCATGTAAGATACCTAATGGACAATCTACAACAACAAAAAATAAAAATATGTTTCTCTGCTAGCAAAATTCACCATGACTATGGTCAGGCAGAAATATGTGTGCTTTTAATTTATTTTGGATACTTAAATACAGCAGTACCTCACAATGTCAGGAGAAGGTATATAGTTAGGAGTTAGAATAAAATGTAATAGGATCTCTATAGGTGAAACTACATCATAACTATACAAACACACAAATGTAATAAGGTTCCCTCTGCGTTCATGTATTTGTATAGTAATGATGTTGCCACAATAACCACCGGTTGGTGATGAAACTATACAAACTGTCATAACTCTGCTGTGACGATCGGAAGGATCAGGTTACAGTGGGTCCGCTCTACAGTATGCTCTCTCTCGTAGAGGGGGAGAGCGTGAAGTCGGCTGTTTTATGACGGTCATAAAATAGGCTGGAAATGGTTCAACTCTGAGACTATYAATCACTACAGAATAAGAGTAAATCCTAGACTAGTCTRCAGCTGGAAATTACGTAAGTCTAGTATGAGAATACCGACAACCGCTGTACGCCTGACCATCTGTACGCCTGACATATCCATTACAACAGACACTATCCAGGGCTGCTAAGAAAGCGACAACTACGAAAGACGTTGTGACTTCTGGGGAAGTTAACCAGAGACTCTCTGATGAAATTACTCTCCAGCAGACGGAGCGGCGATTCCAAAAGATAAGACAACAACAACATACGGGCGTAAATATATACATTGCAATTATTTTCGAATGAGCGGCCGTTCACGTGCAAAGGATTAGCATTTTAATGAATATAATTATCAACTGTATGTAGTGAATCCATTTTGTATTTCCTGCTCTTTYTGTCCCCACCCCTTTCCATGATCTATCAAGCCGTCATACCGGTTTAGCCTACTAGGGATTTATCAATGCATTGTGTTAGTAACCAATAACTATATTGTTTGTTTATGTAATTCTGTGATTTGATTAGTTAGTAAATAAATAATTAAGCCAATTTGTATATCGCTGAGTCATTATGAAAACTAGGGTTCGTGCAGATATCCAAGGCTTTGCGACGTTCAGTAATGAGAACTGATGAGGTAATAATGATACATTAATAGAAGACTAATCAATAAGATATGAAAATATCTGAAGAGTCGATTCGGGAAATAGAGACTATAAACATTTTCCCGTGGTGCCCMGACTTCCTAGTTAATTAAAGTTTACATGATTAGTTTAATCACGTAATAATAATTACACATAGAGAATTGATTTGATAAAATTACAGTCTTCACATTTAGATATGACAAAACACACTAACACACAGTTTACGACTAGTTGGTCTGAGTAGCTAGGCCACTGTGGTGATTATGTTACCCATGCAGGTTACGGAATGGAGCTCCCTCTGGGCCAGACAAAAAAAATATACCTGTCCAGTGTGACAGGTGCATTCATAAACAGACACATGGAGTGTTAATGACCGACTGTTTTAAAAGGGGGTCAGAATCTCCCCTCTGATACTGCCAGACCTTTACCCCGTATTATTTAAACCCTGCTACACTGGATGAAGGGGTGCACTGGTAAATGTKTAGTTACATTAAATCAAATCAAATAAATGTATATAGCCCTTCTTACATCAGCTGATATATCAAAGTGCTGTACAGAAACCCAGCMTAAAACCCCAAACAGTAAGCAATGCAGGTGTAGAAGCACGGTGGCTAGGAAAAACTCCCTAGAAAGGCCAAAACCTAGGAAGAAACCTAGAGAGGAACCAGGCTATGAGGGGTGGCCAGTCCTCTTCTGGCTGTGCCGGGTGGAGATTATAACAGAACATGGCCAAGATGTTCAAATGTTCATARATGACCAGCAGGGTCAAATAATAATAATCACAGTGGTTGTCGAGGGTGCAACAGGTCAGCACCTCAGGAGTAAATGTCAGTTGGCTTTTCATAGCCAATCATTCAGAGTATCTCTACCGCTCCTGCTGTCTCTAGAGAGTTGAAAACAGCAGGTCTGGGACCTGGTAGCACGTCCAGTGAACAGGTCAGGGTTCCATAGCCGCAGGCAGAACAGTTGAAACTGGAGCAGCAGCACGGCCAGGTGGACTGGGGACAGCAAGGAGTCATCATGCCAGGTAGTCCTGAGGCATGGTCCTAGGGCTCAGGTCCTCCGAGAGAGAGAAAGAGAGAAAGAGAGAATTAGAGAGAGCATACTTAAATTCACACAGGACACCGGATAAGACAGGAGAAATACTCCAGATATAACAGACTGACCCTAGCCCCCCGACACATAAACTACTGCAGCATAAATACTGGAGGCTGAGACAGGAGGGGTCAGGAGACACTGTGGCCCCATCCGATGATACCCCCGGACAGGGCCAAACAGGCAGGATATAACCCCACCCACTTTGCCAAAGCACAGCCCCCACACCACTAGAGCGATACCTTCAACCACCAACTTACCATCCTGAGACAAGGCCGAGTATAGCCCACAAAGATCTGCGAAACGGCAGAACCCAAGGGGGGGCGCCAACCCAGACAGGAAGACAATGTCAGCGACTCAACCCACTCAAGTGACGCACCCCTCCTAGGGACGGCATGGAAGAGCACCAGTAAGCCAGTGACTCAGCTCCTGTAATAGGGTTAGAGGCAGAGAATCCCAGTGGAGAGAGGGGAACCGGCCAGGCAGAGACAGAAAGGGCGGTTCGTTGCTCCAGAGCCTTTCCGTTCACCTTCACACTCCTGAGCCAGACTACACTCAATCATATGACCTACTGAAGAGAGTCTTCAGTAAATACTTAAAGGTTGAGACCGAGTCTGCGTCTCTCACATGGGTAGGCAGACCATTCCATAAAAATTGAGCTCTGGGAGCTCTAAGAGAAAGCCCTGCCTCCAGCTGTTTGCTTAGAAATTCTAGGGACAATTAGGAGACCTGCGTCTTGTGACCGTATCGTACGTGTAGGTATGTACGGCAGGACCTAATCGGAAGATAGGTAGGAGCAAGCCCATGTAATGCTTTGTAGGTTAGCAGTAAAACCTTGAAATCAGCCCTTGCCTTAACAGGAAGCCAGTGTAGGGAGGCTAGCACTGGAGTAATATGATAACATTTTTGGGTTCTAGTCAGGATTCTAGCAGCCGTATTTAGCACTAACTGAAGTTTATTTAGTGCTTTATCCGGGTAGCCGGAAAGTAGAGCAGTGCAGTAGTCTAACCTAGAAGTAACAAAAGCATGGATACATTTTTCTGCATCATTTTTGGACATAAAGTTTCWGATTTTTGCAATGTTACGTAGATGGAAAAAAGCTGTCCTTGAAACAGTCTTGATATGTTCGTCAAAAGAGAGATCAGGGTCCAGAATAACGCTGAGGTCCTTCACAGATTTATTTGAGACGACTGTACAACCATCAAGATACATTTTCAGATTCAACAGAAGATCTCTTTGTTTCTTGGGACCTAGAACAAGCATCTCTGTTTTGTCCGAGTTTAAAAGTAGAAAGTTTGCAGCCATCCACTTCCTTATGTCTGGCTTTTAGGGAGGGCAATTTTGGGGCTTCACCATGTTTCATTGAAATGTACAGCTGTGTGTCATCTGCATAGCAGTGAAAGTTAACATTATGTTTTCGAATGACATCCCCAAGAGGTAAAATATATAGTGAAAACAATAGTGGTCCTAAAACGGAACCTTGAGGAACACCGAAATGTACAGTTGATTTGTCAGAGGACAAACCATTCACAGAGACAAACTGATATCTTTCCGACAGATAAGATCTAAACCAGGCCAGAACTTGTCCGTGTAGACCAATTTGGGTTTCCAATCTCTCCAGAAGAATGTGGTGATCGATGGTGTCAAAAGCAGCACTAAGGTCTAGGAGCACGAGGACAGATGCAGAGCCTCGGTCTGACGGCATTAGAAGGTCATTTACCACCTTCACAAGTGCAGTCTCAGTGCTATGATGGGGTCTAAAACCATACTGAAKCATTTCGTATACATTGTTTGTCTTCAGGAAGGCAGTGAGTTGCTGCGCAACAGCTTTTTCAACATTTTTAGAGGAATGGAAGATTCGATATAGGCCAATAGTTTTTTATATTTTCTGGGTCAAGGTTTGGCTTTTTCAAGAGAGGCTTTATTACTGCCACTTTTAGTGATTTTGGTACACATCCGGTGGATAGAGAGCCATTTATTATGTTCAACATAGGAGGGCTGTGTGTGTGTTTGTGTGTGTCTGTGCATGCTTGCTTCTGTGTATTTTTGTGTGTGTATGCATGCATATACACACGCAAAGTCAGCGGCCAGTGGTCAGCGGCAATGTCGGCAACCCACCCGCCCCGTCTTGAAACACGGACCAAGGAGTCTAACCCGCGCACAAGTCAGAGTATTTTTCTCCAAACAACCCATGGCACAATGAAAGTGCTACACTYTCATCTCACATGTGATACATACCCATCTCACATGTGTGTATGCATGCACACGTGTGTGTCTGGCTTCTCAAGCTCTCCTGTATGTCTCTCCAGATACTATCTAGGCAGGAGGCCCGTGGTGGTGGTAGCTGACCCTGATATGCTCAGACAGATCATGGTGAAGGACTTCAGCACCTTCCCCAACAGAATGGTAAGTCAATGAGGAAAATGTGATCTTTTTTTTCTCCGATGATTACTTTATTGATGCATTATGCCAAAGTACTTTTTCTGCTTCTTTTATGTAGCGAATCGAAAGAAAATTATCTATTTTGAACTGCTTATTTTTAAAGCAGTTTTTGACAAGCTACCTGATGATAATATCGAGCGTCCCATTTTAAAGTAGTCAGAATATGGTCTTCARTTCTGAAACTTAATTCAATACGAACCCCTACAGTGAGGAGGCCCTCTGAAGTCACCAGTGTCCTTCTACTGTGAACCTGTAATACATTTCCAAACTAAAGGAGACACATTTTTAGGGCACACTCTGACTGTGTTCCACTGCATTGCAGGAAGAAAGATGATGTGTCTCTAAAGTTCAGGTTGCTTTCATCATCCACACACTATATTGGCTTGGAACGTGTCCAAACCAAAAACCATGGATTTCAGGCAGTATCCACGCTGGGTTAAAGGCTAGAGCTACCGCTCGCTCACAAGGGACAGGACATGGACGCATACAAGAAAGAATGCTACAACCTCAGACAAGGCATCAAACATGCAAAGGCCAATATAGGAGGTAGGTGGAATCCTATTACACTGGCTATTATACTATTACACTGGCTCCAACACTTGTTGTATGTGACAGGGCTCGCAGACGATAATGGATTACAAAGGGAAACCCAGCCATGAGCTGCCTAACGATGCAGAACTCCCAAACGAGCTAAATCACTTTTATGCTTGCTTCGAGGAATATAACACTGTGCCTTGCGTGAAAGCCTCTGTGTTCCGGATGACTGTGTGATCTCGCTCTCCGTGGCCGATGTGAGCAAAACCTTTAAACAGGTTAACAATCACATGGCCGCCAGGCCAGACAGAATACCAGGGCTCGTATTCAAAGCATGCACAGACCAGCTGGCAAGTGTCTTCACAGACGTCTGTCCTTGTCCCAGTCTTTAATCCCAACATGTTTCAAGCTGACCACCATTGTCTCYTTTCCCAAGAGTTCCAAGGTAGCCTGCCTAAATGACTATCGCCCTGTAGCACTCACATCTGTAATTATGAAGTGCTTTGAAAGGCTGGTCATGACACACATCAACACCATCATCCCAGACACCCTAGACCCACACCAATTTGCATACTGCCCCAACATATCCACAATCTCAATTGCACGTCACACTGTCCTCTCTCACCTGGACAAGAGGGGAAATGACTATGTGAGAATGCTGTTCATAGACTACAGCTCAGCGTTCAACACCATAGTTCCCTCCAAGCTCATCACCAAGCTAGGGACCCTGGGACTGAACCCCTCCCTCTTCAACTGGATCCTGGACTTCCTGACGGGCCGGTCCCAGCTGGTGAGGATAGGCAACAACACCTCCGCCACACTGACCCTCAACACCGGGGCCCCTCACGGGTGTGTTTAGTCCCCTGCTGTACTCCCTGTTCACCCAAACTGCGAGCCACGCACGACTCCAACACTATCATCAAGTTTACTGACGACACRACGGTGGTAGGCCTGCTCAGAAACGGTGATGAGACAGCCTACAGGGAGGAGACTTAGCAGCGTGGTGCCATGATAACAACCTCTCCTTCAACGTCAGTAAGATTAAGGAGCTGATAGTGGACTATAGGAGAAAGAAGGGAGCGAACACCCCTGTCCATATTGAGGGGCTGTTGTGGAGCAGGTCACAAACTTCAAGTTCATTGTCTTCCACATTACTAAGGACTTAACATGGTCCACACCCGCACAGTCATGAAGAGGGCACGGCAGCACCTCTTCCCCCTCAGGAGGCTGAAAAGATTTGGCATGGGCCATCTGATCCCCAAAAGGTTTTACAGCTCCACCATCGAGAGCATCTTGACAGGCTGCATCACCACTTGGTATGGCAAATTAACCGCCCTTGACTGCAAAACGGTACAGAGGGTGGTTCGGACGACCTAGTATATCAGTGGGGCTGAGTTCCCTGCCATCCAGGACCTCTATATCAGGCGGTGTCAGAGGAAGGCCCGAAAAGATGGCAAAAACTCTAGCCACCCAAGCCATAGACTGTTCACTCTGCTACCGTCCAGCAAATGGTACAGGAGCATCGGATCACAGACCAACAGGATCCGAGACAGCTTCGACCCCCAAGCCATAAGACTGCTAAATAGTCAATGAATGGTAACTGAACTATCTGCACTGTCTCTATCTTGCACTGACCCTACGACACTCACTAGACTATACAGTGCCTTCAGAAAGTATTCAGACACCTTGACTTTTTCCACATTTTGTTATGTTACAGTTTTATTCTAAAATGTATTAAATTCATTTTTTCCTCATCAATCTACACACAATACCCCATAATGACAAAGCGAAAACAGGTTTTTAGAATCTATTGCAAAAAAAACAGAAATACCTTATTTACATAAGTATTCAGACCATTTACTATGAGCCTCTAAATTAAGCTCAGGTGCATCCTGTTTCCATTTATCATCCTTGAGATGTTTCTAGAACTTGATTGGAGTCCACCTGTGGTAAATTCAGTTGACAGTGCATGTCAGAGTCATGAGGTCGAAGGAATTGTCCTTCGACCTTCGAGCCCCGAGACAGGATTGTGTCGAGGCACAGATCTGGGGAAGAGTACCAAAACATTTCCGCAGCATGGAAGGTCCCCAAGTACACAGTGAACTTCATCATTCTTAAATGGAAGAAGTTTGGAACCACCAAGACTCTTCCTGGAGCTGGCCGGTCGGCCAAACTGAGCATTCGGGGGAGAAGGGCCTTGATCAGGGAGGTGACCAAGAATCTGATGGTCACTCTGACATAGCTTTAGAGTTCCGCTGTGGAGATGGGAGAACYTTCCAGAAGGACAACCATCTCTGCAGCACTCCACCAATCAGGCCTTTATGGTAGAGGGGCCAGACGGAAGCCACTTTTCAATAAAAGGCACATAACAGCCTGCTTGGAGACACCTAAAGTACTCTCAGACCATGAGAAACAAGATTCTCTGGTCTGATGAAACCAAGATTGAACACTTTGGCTTGAATGCCAAGTGTCACGTCTGGAGGAAACCTGTTACCATCCCTACGGTGAAGCATGGTGGTGGCAGCATCATGCTGTGGGGATGTTTTTCAGTGGCAGGGACTGGGAGACTAGTCAGGATCGAGGGAAAGATGAACAGAGAAAAGTACAGAGAGATCCTTGATGAAAACCTGCTCCAGAGCGCTCAGGACCTCAGACTGGGGCCAAGGTTCACCTTCCAACAGGACAACAACCCTAAGCACACAGCCAAGACAACGCAGGAGTGGCTTTGGAACAAGTCTCCGAATGTCCTTGAGTGGTCCAGCCAGAGCCCGGACTTGAACCTGATCGAACATCTCTGGAGAGACCTGAAAATAGCTGTGCAGCAAAACTCCCAATCCAACCTGACAGAGCTTGAGAAGATTTGCAGAGAAGAATGAGAGAAACTCCCCAAATACAGGTGTGCCAAGATTGTAGCGTCATACCCAAGAAGACTCAAGGCTGTAATCACTGCCAAAGGTCCTTCAACAAAGTTCTTAGTAAAGGGTCTGAATACTTATGTAAATGTGATATTTCAGCAAAAATGCTTATAAAACAGTCATTATGGGGTATTGTGTTTAGGTTCATGAGGAGAAAAAAAACAATTTAATCCATTTCAGAATAAGGCTGTAACGCAACAATATATGGAAAAAGTCAAGGGGTCTGAATACTTTCCGAATGCACTGTATATACACACCATATACACACTCACTCACACACACTACATTGACACTCCCACACAAAACCCACACACATTCATATACACTACATACGCATATGCACACATGCTCACACATACACATAACACACATGCATACCGACACAACACAAACACAAACAAAAACACATACATTACACACACAAATGCACACACTTTTACACTCTTCATTTGCTGCTGCTACTCTGTTCTTTATTTGACTCTTATTATTATCTATCCAGGTACTCCCTGTAWATAGTTCCATTCTTGTGTATTTCATTTATTCCTTGTGTTACTATTTTATTTATTATTTGTTGTAGATATTGTTGCATCGTTGGGAAGTGCTCATATGCATGCAATTCACATTAAAGTCTACACCAGTTGAATTCGGCGCATGTGACAAATAAAATGGGATTTGATTTGCCTTTCTGGCTGGGGAATGGTGCAACTGCAGGCAGGGACACACATACACACACACACACACACACATATACACACACATACATACATACATACATACATACATACATACATACATACATAACACTACATCATCGTAGGCATTGACATTAATCATATATAACATACATACACACTAGAGCAATCACTAAATAAGACAACATCATTTTGTATGTATTTATTGATAATAAAACCATTGGCTAACACTTTAATTTACCAATCCTACTATTTTTTTAAAGTAAAGCTAAACCACTAGAGATTTCATAATACTCGGGGACAGTCCATCTTAAGTAGAAGGAGCAGGTTGAGGTTGTTCAATCTGAGAGAGACAGAAGTCCAAAGGCACTAACCAACTCTCGAACCCGCCTGGTACTACCCAAAGACTCACACGCATGCACTGTACGCTGTAGATGCCCCACCTCCTTTTCCTCTTCATCATCATCCTCAATGTCCTCAGCCTTTCTCAGTCTCTATGTAGAACTTAGCAATCGCGCCTCGTCTCTTTGAGGTAAGCAGACCAGAGCCAATGCTGCGACTCAGACAGAGTTGTTTGTAATGTACTGCGATCTGTCTGAGCACCGGGTTCCTCCCAGTGCTGTCCGACTCAACTGAAACTATGAGAAAAGAACTTCGCAGAAGACTGCGGGGCCATGACACAACGAAGGAAGAGGAGGCAGGCTGGAAAACATGAAGTTCTGATAAAAATGGAGATTTTGTTTTCAGACAATGATAGTTGTTTAACAGTGTAGGTAGGTGAGTTTGTAGAAAAGGACTCTTCTGTGTGAGTAAGGCTGGGTGCACAACTGCCGCCTCTTCGCCCTTCGGGTGGACTCGCTTAGTAAGGACTGAGAGAAGTGCGAGCTTTTGAGTGGGGTTGAGGTAGGGCCTTTCTGTACTCAAATCAAGGCCGGTGAAAGACACCTCCAGGCCAGAAAGGAATTACTGGCTTGTTAACCTGTTCCTTATGTAAGCGAGAAGGCGCCTGAAGAGAGTGGGCTGTTATGGGGTTGAGGTAGGCTTTCTGGGGGTAGAAACCTCCAGCCAAGGAAGATACAACTCGGTGTACCTGTTCTCCCGGGTTACCCTGTGTAATAGCAGAGGCCTGAGAGAGTGGGCTCAGTTTAGTTTAGTTTCATTTATTAGGATTCCCATTAGCTACTGCACATGCAGCAGCCACTCTTCCTGGGGTCCACATAAAATATACAAATACATGACAAATTACAGAACAGTTATAGATAAGGACATCATTTAAAAGAAAACATAACAAGAGTTATGCACTGATTCTACAAAACATTATGAACATCTGCTCTTTCCATGATATAGACTGACCAGGTGAATCCAAGTGAAAGCTATGATCTCTTATTGATGTCACTCGTTAAATCCACTTCAATCAGTGTACATGAAAGGGAGGAGATAGGTTAAGGAAGGATAATTAAGTATCGAAACAATTGAGACATGGATTGTATATGTGTTCCATTCAGAGGGTGAATGGGCAAGACAAACGTTTTAAGTGGCTTTAAACGGGGTATGGTAGTAGGTGCCAGGCACACCAGTTTGTGTCCAGAACGTTTTTCAGCCAACTTGACACAACTGTGGGAAGCGTTGGAGTCAATATGTTTTTTATCTGTTTTTTAAAGCTAAACTTGCTTTTTGCCTGACTAACATCTGGTGGCAGAGCATTCCGTGATTTCATGGCTCTATACATAACTGAGCGACGCTTTAAATCTGTTTTTGGTTTGTGTACAGTGAAGAAACCCAAAGTGGCGTGTCTGGTGGGGTATGTATGTCTGTTAGAAGTGTATGCAAATAGATTATACAAGTGGTTAGGCATTTTCAACACACAAATGCTTCTTAAAAAGACTAGAAGAGAAGTAGTCAATTTCTCCTCAACCCTCAACCATGAAAAACTATCATACATGTTTTTAGTTCTATGTGTGCAGTTAAGGGCAAGGCGTGCTGCTTTGTTTTGAGCCAGCTGCAACTTTTCTAGGTCTTTCTTCGCTGCACATAGGGCTGTGGCGGTCATGGCATTTTGTCAGCCGTTGATTGGCATGCAAATACCTGCCAGTCTCATGGTAATTTACCGTTAATTAGCTTAAACATGTTTAGTATCTCCAGCTTCCACGCATAGGTTACAAGCCACTGATGTGGACCTTTGGAACATCTACTGTAACTGAATAAAATATAAAGGATATTTTTCCCAAACAATTTCTGAGGGATTGGGCAAATGCGTCTATCTGTGCTGAGTGGTTAACAAAGAAACAGGTCCTCCTATATGCTTCATTTAGAGTTATTTATTTAACTTTAATTGGGATACAAACGTTAAAATGTTTTAGAAATCAAAACATATAGGATAAGGCTGCATGATGCATCTCTAATGATGATTTGAAAAAAGGTGCATGAAAGGGAAGTGCTCTGCTCTGTTTCTTGTGCAGCCTGGACACACTTCATCAGTCTCTCATTCACAATTTGACAAGCACTTGATAAAGTTCTCACCCATGAGACTATTCTCAATTTAATCTGGTCTTTACATATAGCCTAGTAATATATTTTTGATTTAGAATGGCCCACACATTTTTTTTATGTTATTTCATTTTTATTTAACTAGGCAAGTCAAACAACCCATGGCAAGTGCTACACTCTCAACTCACATGTGATACATACCCATCTCACATGTGTGTATGCATGCACACATGTGTGTCTGGCTTCTCATGCTGTCCTGTATGATGTCCTGTATGACGGCCTAGGAACAATGGCCTTGTTCAGGGGCAGAACGACAGATTTTTAACTTGTCAGCTCTGGGATTTGATCTAGCAACCTTTCGGTTACTGGCCCAATGCTCAAATCACTAGGTTACCTGCCACTCCGTCATCCGTAGCCTGTACTCGAATAACAAATGGAGTTTAAGTGCGGTCACATTTTTAACATGCCTGGTATACTACACCGGTTGTAAGGCAGATTAATGTACTTAATTTTAAGAATTGAGCAATAAATATAGCAGCATCAGAAATCTGAGATCCTCTTTTAAATAGTGGCGAGTCAAAACTCTCTTTTCACATGCAATTGCACAATGACTGGGCTTATAAGAACACATTTTTCACTAGGCTCTGCAGGTTATGGGCTCTCCAACCCTGTTCCAGGGGTCTTGGGCCTATAGGCTACGCTTAGAGTTATTGGCCACTTTAGCTGTGATACAAACTTATAAAAACATATAGGCCTATGGAGGCTACATGATTGTCACGTTCCTGACCTTATTTCCTTTGTTTAGTCTTGTTTAGTTGGTCAGGACGTGAGCTGGGTGGGCATTCTATGTTATGTGTTTCTATGTTTTATCTATTAAGACGTCAACAATTGACTTAATGATTCCTAGTTTATTTATATTGGGTATAACCCACTTTTCTATGGTATATATGCTCCCTTTTTTTCGAACACACTTATATGATATTAAAATGATTCTACATGGTATCATCTGGAAGTAAGTTTCTGATGAAGTTGTAGAAATATAATTTTGCCGGTGATTACTTTGTGTGTGTTATAGGCTCTTGCTTGCTGTAGTACGATGCTCTTGTGTTAGATGAACTTTCCACATGTGGTATTTGATGCTAATGTGTTGTGTAAGTACAATTATTATGTTTTTCTGAAGAAAAAACTCTTAAAATCTGAAATAGGTCAAATCACAAACTGTCTTCCCATTCTAGCTTTGGTCTATTTTATAAATTATGATGATGTAAATTGTCGAATATCACGTTGCCTCTATCTATTATTCTAGTCGATTTTGATGGTGCAATCTGCTAAACTTTGATTTACCTATAATATCACGTTTGTTTCTACCAAAAACTCCTATATTACCATGATTATTTTATCAGATGTCATCTAAGATTTTTTTCTTGGTTATGATACAATATCTTATTTGACCCGAATTCACAGGACCTGAAGGAGTAAAAATGATGAGTTAAATGTGGTTATTGTTTGCATACTGTTAACGTTAAAATCTACATTTTTTCTTCCCTGTTTTAAACATTGTTAAAAATCTAAAATGTGCTTTATTCACAATGATCTGGTATCTGTTCATCTTGTCTTGACTTAGATTTATGAATATTAGATCTACTATCTACTATAGAGAAGCTATGCACTAGCTATCAGAGGTGTTGGATAGGGTGTGCTCCCCGGACGGGTAGAGGCTCGTTAGAGTCGTTACAACATTCCTTAAATTGATTCAATACATCGTTTTGACATGTTTTCCTACTGCTGTAGAGAACTTCTGACATGATATGGACGTATAGTGGACGCTTTTACTTTGGAATGTTAACAAACGCAGACTAACCAAATAGCTATTGGGACATAATAAACGGAACATTATCGAAGTAAATCAGCATTATTGTGACCTGACTGCATTCTGATTGAAGTTCATCAAAAGTAAGACAATTTATCATTATTTTCGGTTTCTGTTCTCCAACATGCGGCTAGATTTACTATTGTTGCTGAGAGCTCCGTCCAGATTAATTGATGTTTGGCTGTTCTGTCCGTAAGTTTCTTTTGAAAGATCTACTACACGCTTGCTATTAAGAGAGTATATCTATATATGTCCATGTGTAAAACTGTATTATCATCTACGATTTAATGATGGTGAGATCGTGTTGACACGAGTTGGCTATGCATCTATCAAATGAGTATGTATTTTGGAAACAGTGAATGTAAACGCCCTAATGTTTGTACTCAGATTTTTTTATATATGAACTTTAATCAAACAAAAACAGTGCCAGATTGTTTGGTAACATGAGAGTCCTATGATGGTTCATCTGGATGAATAATCATCACAAAGGTTAGTGATACATTTACGCTTAATGTTCGTCATTTTTTGGCTCCTCTCTTTGCTCCGGAAAATAAGCTGAATTTCTTTGATGTTCGGTGACCCTAACATAATATCGTTTTGCTGGAAACAAGCCTATTTCAAATCGACACTTTGGGATTTAAACAACAAATTACCTTTCAAAAAATAGGGTAGTATAACATGTATGTTAGAGGAATTAATTATGAATTTCTGCTTGTTTGAATTATTGGCGACCCCTGCAACTTTCACACTGCGTTTCATTATCAATCCCGTTACCGAGAGTTAAATCACCCTGAAAAAGTTAACATAACCTCCAGCGACGAAGCTTGGCTATATGATACAGATCTCTCCTTCCGGTGGCCTCCAACCTGTCTTAAAACAAGAGACAACACAATGACATTCTACTCTTCAACCTGATATGCTCCCGCACTGCCCCACCATGTTAACGGTTAACTTGTAATAACTCTCCTTCTCCAGCAACTCTCACATTAAACATCTCCAAAATCCTAAATTTAAAAATCTAATGGATATACGGCTTTCCATTTCTCAACAAAGGCATATCCTTCTTTGCATGCTGCGCAACATACCTCCGTAAAACTGACATCCGACGATCCCTCGACTCGCTCGATTCATTTTACCAAATTTAGCCTCCCAACGACTCTACTCATACAAATTGGATGCCAGCTCTATCACCCAGGTGCCACTCCGTTTTGTTTACAGAAGCTTCCAATATATACTACCCACCACTGGGAACCTATGTAACGCGTCTCGTGTGCTGCCCTCGATTCATATTCGTCCGCCTAAACCCACTGGTGTCCAGGTCATCTTAAGCAAGCTGCTGCTAGTAAACCCTGCCTTAATATGCAGCTGCACTTCACATGAACAGCCACCCACCCGTTAGCAACGCGCTCCAGCAGGTTATATCGCTCACTGGGCACCGCAAAGCCTATCCCTCCTTTGGGAACCGCTTCTCCTTCCAAGTCTCTCTCTGCCAAGATGACTGGATGCACGAGACCTGTAACAATCATTAACAGCTGGAGACTCTTGCCTACCCACTTACTTCAAGCAAGCCAGCTTCAGAACAGCTCAGCAATCTCACTGCATCTGTACATACGTCATCTGACTAGCCCAAATCCATATCATACCTCATCCCTCTGCATTATTTATTTATCTTGGCTCCTTTGCAACCCCAGTAATCCTCACTTGCCATTCATCTTCTGCACAGACCAATTCCAAATCCATCCGTCTTTAAATCTGCCTAGAATTGTGCATTACTTCGCCACCAG
Source organism: Salvelinus sp. IW2-2015 (assembly GCF_002910315.2). NCBI lineage: Eukaryota > Metazoa > Chordata > Actinopteri > Salmoniformes > Salmonidae > Salvelinus > Salvelinus sp. IW2-2015. The sequence goes on along the minus strand of NC_036842.1, from coordinate 79,784,963 downwards.
GCGGCCTATTATTGCCTTGACTGTCGCTTATCCTGACCTCAATTCACATGCTGTATATAGATTTTTCTAACTTATTATTGACTGTATGGTTTTTTATTCCAGTTATACTGTGTTGTTCGTATGTGTCAAAACTGCTTCTTTATCTTGGCCAGGTTACAGTTGCAAATGAAGAACATGTTCTTCAACTAGCCCTACCTGTTTTAAAAAAGGTAAAGAAAAAAATAAAAAAAACAGAAAAAAGCAATGCCGAGCAAAGCGCTACAAACCTGATCATTACACCCAGCTCTGTCAGGAGGAAGGGCCAAAATCACCCACTTAATTGTTGGAAGACTTGTGTAAGCTACCCATACAGAATGTTTGACCCAAAGTTGAACAATTCAAAGGTCAATGCTACGCAAATACTAATTGTAGTGCTATGTAAACTTCCTGCCCACTGGAAATTGATTGAAAAAAATAAAAGCTAAAAATCAATTCTCCTATAACTATTATCTGACATTCCCACTCTTTAAATAGAAGTGTAGCCTAACTGTACCTAAGGACAGGAAATTTTTTACTAGAATAAATGTCGACAAATGGTTGAAAAACTGAGTTAAATTATTTTGGCTAAGTGTACGTAAACTTCCAACTACAAACTGTATATAACCCCTCTGATCATGCTAAATTCCAAACGCTTTTGCTGTACAACATGCAAAAAGTAGAAACTTTGGGAGAGAGGAGAATGGGTATGATGTGTGTGTTAGAGAGATAGGGTGAAGAAAGGAGAGGGAGATGGGTGAAGGGTTAAGATGCAAGCGGAGAGTGCATAAAAAACTGAAAAGAGAAAGGGCCCTCTTGTCCTTGCCTCTTTCATCCTTGGCCTGACACTGAAGGAACTAGCGCGTGTACGAAACATCTGCCTTACTCTCTCAACCAGTCCTCGTTCCTCGCATCAGCCATGACAGTCACTCATGCTTAGTAGCGGCACGGAATGGTCTGAAAGAAGAGACGAGGGACGCAAACATTCCAAGCATATACACACTCCAAACCGTATGATCATCACATAAAGTATGGCTGCACGTCGCACCGCAACCACACACAGATCGCTCCCTCTGTATTGTTATTTAGTGATTCAAGAAGTCTGAGACCAGCAACCACATCAGTGTTTGTATGGGTTCTCCCCACCACCCAAGCCCCAGCCCCACCACCTGCCACCCAGGTCCAGAATCTTAGGACTCAGAGAGAACTGGAGGATTCAGCATCGGCCCAGCCTGTCCTCTCTTGTCTTCTTCCAGTCCAGCAAGCGCATGTAGTCATGGTCATCACTGTCCTTACGAGCCTATGTCCTCCTTGTGGAACTAACACTGAACAATGCTAGAAAATGAAGATCTGGAATACTGTGAAATCCAGAGAATACAAAACATTGCACTACCTGACAACACTGATCCCTACCTTTGTGTTTCAATAGAAGTTCATAAATGGTATCAAGGTTCATGAAAATCATAAAGTATTCATAAATCTCATAAAGCATGTAGTGACAAATGCAGGTGCTTTCTGCTGACAATACTTCATTTTTAGTTTGATGTTTACTGTTAAACCAGTATCTAGTAATTTTAATGTTAGCATTTCCCTGCTAGTATAAAATCCAACACAATGTAAAAATGTATACATTTTCATCGTGGTGTCCTTGGAATGTCCATCTCGGTAAGAATTAAGAGCACTAAAACAATAACATTAATGGAAAAAGGAAACGTTGTTCGTAGGTTTAGAGTCTTGATTAAAATAACCATTTCATATTTTGACCACAGCATTACATGAGTGTGGTAGTTGTGTCTTATGCCTCCTGGAGACTATTATGCGGATCTGCTCCGCTGCTGTTGCAGATGTGCTAGGGCTGGAACATACACACATGCAGGAATGCACATACACATGCACACACACACGCACGCATGCTACAACAACCCCACACACTCACAACATACGCACAGCAAAGACCCACACTCAACACTACTATCGCGAACCTACACCACACTTCCAAGTAACACCGCAATGCCACATCCACATCCATAATACAATCCCATACACCAAGCAGAGGCTCCCAGAATCCAAGAACATATGCACATCCAGCAGCTCTGTGACTCACTTGCTTAGACGTTGTTAACTGAACAATGCATCAGAAGTTTTTGGTGGACGGAAAGCCGCCCAGCTAAACATCATACTACTCTTAGAAAAAAAATCTATCTAGAACTTAGTTCAAAGAACCCTTTTTGTTGCAAGTAAACCCATTTGTTCCAAGTAGAACCCAATTGTTCCAAGTAAACCCTTTGAGTTCAACATGGAACCCAAAAGGTTCACCTGGAACAAAAAGGATCTGCCTGAAAACCAAAAGCAGTTCTCTTATGACAGCCGAAGAGTGTCATGAGTCAAATTCACTAAATTTCAAACAGAAAACATTCACTAAGCTCCTGTATCGCCTGGATCTAAAGCTATATTAGTCGTCTGTAAGCTGCATACATACCCCCAACATTTCTGGTATTGGTACACAACATTTTCTGGGTGATTGGTACACAAACATTCTGGGTATGACACAAACATTTTGGGTGATTGTACACAACATTTCTGGGTATTGTGCACAACATTTCTGGGTATTGGTGCACAACTTTCTGTTGGATTGGTGCACAACATTTCTGGGTGATTTGTTTAACATCTGTCATATACTGTATTGGGAGTGTATTTACAATAGTGCCATGATTTCCTTGATTATTCTGGTTGCCAAAATAGAAAACATATGATTCACAATACAATTATAGCCACCACCCTGTTCCATTCAGGTAATTCTGAATCACAAAAATACCTATATACATCACACATTCAAACCCAGCAATAAGGTAGAATGTTGATTTATAATGTTTGGTTGATAAGACCAACTGTTAAGTCCTCGGATAAGAAGCGGTCTGCTAAATGACTTTAAAATAGTAAATGTAAATGTAAATGATAAGAGTCAGCGTTTATTTAAAGCGTCTGCTAAATGTCATTATAGCCTACCAAACTTGAACAGCCATAATGGCCTTACTCAGTGCTCTATGTCCCCTCATCAGGTCCTAATGCCTTACTCAGGGCTCTATTGTCCCTCTGATCACTCTGTACAGCAATGCAAATATTAGGAAATCACATCAAAACTCATGAGAAACCTGTGCATCTGAGTTGAGCAGAATAGATCACCTTGTTGCAAAGAAGCCAGCTCCTCATAGCTGGTTGATGCTGGAAAAAGAAGATTCCTAAAGCCCAGTTTGACAACATTTCTATAGCTATCTATTCAAATTGTGTTTGAGAAAACAAAGTTTTTATGGCCTCTATTATAAAGAGGAGATCGCATCAGCTTTCTGTAGGCTTACAATTTATTTCTCAACTCTTCCTAATATTAAGCACATGCTTTACAACTGGAGTTAGCCCTACCTGGCTGGCGTGAAAATGAACCTGTGGAAACGCGTCCTCCATTCGCTACTCAAGTGTATACGGATAACATGTATTTTTTCCCCTGTTCCGACAGGTGCATGATAATGGTCCATTCAAAATCCAAAAACAAATTCACACATACAAATACTAGTCAAAAGTCTGGACACAACTACTCATTCCAGGGTTTCTTTTATATTTTACATTTTACAGAAAAATCAAAAAACTATGAAAAACACATAATAAGAAATCAAAACTATGAAAACACATATAGAAAGTAATAATGCATAGAGTAACCAAAAAAAATGTTAAAACAAATCAAAATAATTTTTATATTTGAAATTCTTCTTCAAAGTAGCCACGCCTTTCCCTTGACGACATGTTTCAACACTCTTGGCATTATTCTCAACCAACTTCATGAGGTAGTCACCTGGAATGTATTTCAATTATTAGGTGTGACTGTTAAAAGTTTGTGAATTTCTTTCCTTAATTGTTTAAGCCAATCAGTTGTGTTGTGACAAAGTAAGAGGGTATAAATAAATATCCCTATTTGGAAAAGACCAAGTCCATATTATTGCAAGAACAGCTCAAATAAGCAAAGAAAACAGTCCATCTTTACTTCAAGACATGAAGGTCAGTCAATCTAGTGAAAAAATGAGGACAAGCGCTATGATAAACTGGAGGACCCCACAGGAAAGGATACCCAGATTACCTCTGCACAAGAAGATAAATTCATTAGACTTACCAGCCTCAAAATTATCAGCCCAAATTAATCTGTCACCAGTTCAAGTAACAAACACATCTCAACATCAACTTCAGAGAAGACTGCGTGAATCGATTTCTGATGTGTGCTGCATCAGATGACCTGGCCTCCACAATCACCGACCTCAACCCAGTTGAGATGTTTGGGATGAGTTGGATGCCCAGATGAAGAAAAACAGCCAACAAGTGCTCAGCATATTGTGCAACTCCTTCAAGACTGTTGGAATAGCATTCAAGGTGAAGCTCTTAGAGAATGCCAAAAGTGTGCAAAGCTGCAAAAGATGGCAACTTTTGAAGAATCTAAAATCTAATTGTATTTGTTTAACACTTTTTTGGTTACTACATGATTCCAAATGTGTTATTTCATAGGTGATTTCTCCACTTTATTATCTACAATGTGTAGAAATCGTAAAAATAAAGAAAAACCCTGAATGAAGGTACTGTATATGATTAGTATATGCAAAGACAAGATTACATTGAGAATAGTCTAATGTGATGACTAACATTATCACTGTGAATGATGCCCAGCATGTGCAGTGTAAGGCAAAAAAAAAACGTTTCTTGAACATAGTCACATGCACATGTAACGCTCGTGCTTTATGTGGGAAGAGAAGGACCAAGGCGCAGCTGGTGAAGTTCATGGAGTTGGAAAATGATGTCCAACAAACAAACACGGACAAAAACAAAACGACGGAAACAACCTGAACTTGAGAAAACATAAAACATGAACGCCAACGAACAAACAAACAACGAACGAAACTAAACAGTACGTGGCCGAACAAACCACAACACGGCAACAATCACCCACAAACAAACAGTGAGAAACACCTACCAATAATCGACCAACGAAAGTGAAACACCTGCCATAAACAAGGCTAGTTGACAACCCTAAACCAAACATAGAAACACATAACATAGAATGCCCACCCCACGCACCCTGCACAACTAAACAAGACTAAAACAAAAAAAAGGTCAAACGTGGACAGAAAACCCCCCACCCCCCAAAGCCGACTCCGGCCGCAAAACCAACCCAGGGAAGAGGGGTCGGCCCAGCCGCCACGCCCGCGCCCGACCGAAAAGAGGAACGGGGAACAACACATACAACCACGAAGGAACAACACAAAAGAAGAAACCATCACTCTGGCCACGTTCCAGAGAGCCAGATAGCCGGCCACCGGTGGACAGTATGCCCCACCGCAGACCCTCCCCTATAGTATCAGGTTTTGCCGGCCCCGGAGTCGGGGCACTTGGGGTGGAGCGAGCTACATGCATTTCACGTTCCGACCTTATGTTCCTTTGTTTTAGTCTTGTTTAGTTGGTCAGGACGTGG
>NC_036842.1:79776731-79779417 GCF_002910315.2 Salvelinus sp. IW2-2015 | reverse complement strand
AGCTGGGTGGGCATTCTATGTTATGTGTTTCTATGTTTGGTTTAGGGTTGTCAACTAGCCTGATATGGTTCTCAATCAGGGGCAGGTGTTTTACGATTCCTCTGATTGAGAACCATATTAAGGTAGGCTGTTCTCACTGTTTGTTTGTGGGTGATTGTTGCCGTGTCTGTGTTTGTTCGCCACACGGTACTGTTTAGTTTCGTTCGTTCGTTTGTTCCTGTTCGTGCGTTCATGTTTTATGTTCTCAAGTTCAGGTCTGTTCACGTCGTTTTGTTATTTTGTCAGTGTTCTGTTTAGTTGGAATAATCATTAAAATTCAACATCATGAACATTCACCACGCTGCGCCTTGGTCCTCCTCTCTTCCACATAAAGACGAGCGTTACAATGATGCATGTGACTATGATTAGAAACAGTTTTTTTGCCTTACACTGCACATGCTGGGCATCATTCACAAGTGATAATAGTCTCACCCATTAGACTATTCTCAATGTAATCTTGTCTTTGCATATACTAAATCATATACAGTACTCATTCAAGGGTTTTTCTTTATTTTTACGATTTTCTACATTGTAGAATAATAGTGGAGAAATCAAAACTATGWAATAACACATTTGGAATCATGTAGTAACCAAAAAAGTGTTAAACAAATACAATTAGATTTTAGATTCTTCAAAGTTGCCATCCTTTGCAGCTTTGCACACTTTTGGCATTCTCTCAACGAGCTTCACCTTGAATGCTATTCCAACAGTCTTGAAGGAGTTGCCACATATGCTGAGCACTTGTTGGCTGCTTTTCCTTCACTCTGGCATCCAACTCATCCCAAACCATCTCAACTGGGTTGAGGTCGGGTGATTGTGGAGGCCAGGTCATCTGATGCAGCACACCATCAGAAATCCGATTCACGCAGTCTTCTCTGAACAGTTGATGTTGAGATGTGTCTGTTACTTGAACTCTGTGAAGCATTAATTTGGGCTGTACTTTCTGAGGCTGGTAAGTCTAATGAATTTATCTTCTGTAGCAGAGGTAACTCTGGGTATTCCTTTCCTGTGGCGGTCCTCCAGTTTCATCATAGCGCTTGTCCTTCAAATTTTTCACTAGATTGACTGACCTTCATGTCTTGAAGTAAAGATGGACTGTTTCTCTTTGCTTATTTGAGCTGTTCTTGCCATAATATGGACTTGGTCTTTTACCAAATAGGGATATCTTATTTATACCACCTTTACCTTGTCACAACACAACTGATTGGCTTAAACACATTAAGGAAAGAAATTCCACAAACTTTTAACAAGTCACACCTAATAATTGAAATACATTCCAGGTGACTACCTCATGAAGTTGGTTGAGATAATGCCAAGAGTGTGCAAAGCTGTCGTCAAGGCAAAGCGTGGCTACTTTGAAGAATCTCAAATATAAAATATATTTTGATTTGTTTAACACTTTTTTGGTTACTACATGATTCCATATGTGTTATTTCATAGTTTTGATTTCTTATTATGTGTTATTTCATAGTTTTGATTTTCTGTAGAAAATAGTCAAAATAAAGAAAACCCTGGAATGAGTAGTTGTGTCCAGACTTTTGACTAGTATGTGTATGTGTGAAATTTGTTTTGATTTAGAATGGACCATTATCATGCACCTGTCGGAACAGGGGAAAAAATACATGTTATCCGTATACACTTGAGTAGCGAATGGAGGACGCGTTTCCCACAGTTCATTTTCACGCCAGCCAGGTAGGCTACTCCAGTTGTAAAGCAATGTGCTTAATATTAGGAAAGTTGAGAAATAAAAATTGTAAGCCTACAGAAAGCTGATGCGATCCTCCTCTTTATAATAGAGGCCATAAAAACTTTGTTTTCTCACACAATTGAATAGCATAGCCTATAGAAATGTTGTGCAACATGGGCTTATAGGAACTCTTCTTTAATTCCATGCATCAACCAGCTATGAGGAGCTGGCTCTCTTTGCACAACAGGTGATCCTATTCTGCTCAAACTCAGAATGCCAGGTTTCTCATGAAGTCTTTGATGTGATTTCCTAATGCATTTGCATTGATGACAGAGTGATCAGAGGGACAATAGAGCCCTGAGTACCAGGCCATTAGGACCTGATGGAGGGACAATAGAGCACTGAGTACAGGCCATTACTGGCTGTTAGCAAGTTTGGTAGGCTACTAATGACCATTTAGCAGACGCTTTAAATAAACGCTGACTCTTATCATTTAACATTTACATTTACATTTAAGTCATTTAGCAGACGCTCTTATCCAGAGCGACTTACAAGTTGGTCTTATCAACCAAACATTATAAATTCCAACATTCTACCTTATTGCCTGGTTTGAATGTGTGATGTCATCATAGGTATTTTTGTGATTCAGAATTACCCTGACAATGGAACAGGGTGGTGGCTATATTGTATTGTGAATCATATGTATTTCTATTTTGGCAACCAGAATAATCATGGCAATCATGCACATCATGTAAAATACAACTCCCAATACAGTATATAGACAGATGTTAACACCAATCACCCAGAAATGTTGTGCACCAATCACCCAGAAATGTTGTGCACCAATCACCCAGAAATGTTGTGCACCAATCACCCAGAAATGTTGTGTACCAATCACCCAGAAATGTTGTGTACCAATCACCCAGAAATGTTGTGTACCAATCACCCAGAAATGTTGTG
>NC_036842.1:79766353-79773864 GCF_002910315.2 Salvelinus sp. IW2-2015 | reverse complement strand
GCACAACCATTCGGTGATATTGGACGTGCACACATTCTGGTGATGGTTTGTGCACAACATTTCTGGGGTGTGGTATTGTGTTAACATCTGTCTATATACTGTATTGGGAGTTGTATTTTTACATGATGTGCATGATTCCATGATTTATCTGGTTGCCAAAATAGAAAATACATATGATTCACAATACATATACCACCACCCTGTTCCATTGCAAGGTAATTCACAAGAACCAGCCCTTTCAATCTAACATCCTTATCATTTATCGCCTCCAGGTTCCCTTGGAGATCATCAATGAGCCTTACGCCCTCTGATAAGCTCCTTTCCTGAGGATGGCTCACCTCTCACAAGTCCTGGGTGACTTTAACCTCCCACGTCACGCTACCTTGACTCATTCCTCTCTGCCTCCTTCTTTTCCACTCCTCTCCTCTTTTGACCTCACCCTCTCACCTTCCCCCCCTACTCACAAGCAGCAATACGCTTGACCTCATCTTTACTAGATGCTGTTCTTCCACTAATCTCACTGCAACCTCCCCTCCAAGTCTCCGACCACTACCTTGTATCCTTTCCTCTCGCTCTCATCTAACACTTCCCACACCTGCCCCTACTCGGATGTATCGCGCCTCCCAACCTTCGCTCTATCTCCCCCGCTACTCTCTCCTCTTCCATCCTATCATCTCTTCCCTCTGTCAAACCTTCTCCAACCTATCTCCTGATTCTGCCCTCCTCAACCCTCCTCTCCTCCCTTTCTGCATCTTTGACCTCTCTATGTCCCCTATCCTCCAGCGGCTCGCGTCCCTCCCCTCCTGCTGCCGTGCTCGACGACTCACTGCGAGCTCACAGAACAGGGCTCGGGCAGGCCGAGCGGAAAAATGGAGAGAAAACTCGCCTCCTTGCGACCTGGCATCCTTCACTCCCTCCTCTCACTTTCTCCTCTTCTGTTCCTGCTGCTAAAGCCACTTTCTACCACTCTAAATTCCAAGCATCTGCCTCTAACCCTAGGAAGCTCTTTGCCACCTTCTCCTCCTCCTGAATCCTCCTCCTCCCCCTCCTCCCCCTCCTCCTCTCTGCAGATGACTTCGTCAACCATTTTGAAAAGAAGTCGACGACATCCGATCCTCGTTGCTAAGTCAAACGTCACCGCTGTTCTGCTCACACTGCCCTACCCTGTGCTTTGACCTCTTTCTCCCCTCTCTCCAGATGAAATCTCGCGTCGTTGTGACGGCCGCCGCCCAACAACCTGCCCGCTTGACCCTATCCCCTCCTCTCTTCTCCAGACCATTTCCGGAACCTTCTCCCTTACCTCACCTCGCTCATCAACTCATCCTTGACTCGCTACGTCCCCTCGTCTTCAAAGAGACGAGAGTTGCACCCCTTCTGAAAAAACCTACACTCGATCCTCCCTCATGTCAACAACTACAGACCAGTATCCTTCTTTCTTTCTCTCCAAAACTCTTGAACGTGCCGTCCTTGGCCAGCTCTCCTGCTATCTCTCTCAGAATGACCTTCTTATCCAAATCAGTCAGGTTTCAAGACTAGTCATTCAACTGAGACTGCTCTTCTCTGTGTCACGGAGCGCTCCGCACTGCTAAAGCTAACTCTCTCTCCTCTGCTCTCATCCTTCTAGACCTATCGGCTGCCTTCGATACTGTGAACCATCAGATCCTCCTCTCCACCCTCTCCGAGCTGGCATCTCCGGCGCGGCCCACGCTTGGATGCGTCCTACCTGACAGGCGCTCCTACCAGTGGCGTGGCGAGAATCTGTCTCCGACCACGTGCTCTCACCACTGGTGTCCCCAGGGCTCTGTCCAGCCCTCTCCTATTCTCGCTATACACCAAGTCACTTGGCTCTGTCATATCCTCACATGCCTCTCCTATCATTGCTATGCAACGAACACAAATTAATCTTCTCCTTTCCCCCCTCTGATAACCAGTGTCGAATCCATCTCTGCATGTCTGGCAGACATATCAGTGTGGATGACGGATCACCACCTCAACTGAACCTCGCAAGACGGAGCTGCTCTTCCTCCCGGGAAGACTGCCCGTTCCATGATCTCGTCCATCACGGTGACAATCCATTGGTGTCCTCCTCCCAGAGCGCTAAGAACCTTGGCGTGATCCTGGACAACACCCTGTCGTTCTCAACTCACATCAAGGCGTGACCCGTTCCTGTAGGTTTCATGCTCTACAACATTCGCAGAGTACGACCCTGCCTCACACAGAAGCGCGCATCCTAATCCAACTTTTCATCTCCCGTCTGGATTATTGCAACTCGCTGTTGGCTGGCTCCCTGCCTGTGCCATTAAACCCCTACAACTCATCCAGAACGCGCAGCCCGTCTGTGTTCAACCTTCCCAAGTTCTCTCACGTCACCCCGCTCCTCCCTCTCTCCACTGGCTTCCAGTTGAAGCTCGCATCCGCCTACAAGACCATGGTGCTTGCCTACGGAGCTGTGAGGGAACGGCACCTCCGTACCTTCAGGGCTCTGATCAGGCCCTACACCCAAACAAGGGCACTGCGTTCATCCACCTCTGGCCTGCTCGCCTCCCTACCTCTGAGAAGTACATTTCCCGCTCAGCCCAGTCAAAACTGTTCGCTGCTCTGGCACCCAATGGTGAACAACTCCCTCACGACGCCAGGTCAGCGGAGTCAATCACCACCTTCCGGAGACACTGAAACCCCACCTCTTTAAGAATACTAGGATAAAGTAATCCTCCTAACCCCACCCCTCCCTTAAAAAGAGTTAGATGCACATTTGTAAATGGTTTTCCACTGGATTTCATAAGTAATGCCACCAATTTGTAGTCGCTCTGGATAAGAGCGTCTGCTAAATGACTTAAAATGTCTGCTAAATGACTTAAATGTTAATTCTGAATCACAAAAAATACCTATGATGACATCACACATTCAAACCAGGCAATAAGGTAGAATGTTGGAATTATAATGTTTGGTTGATAAGACCAACTGTAAGTCGCTCTGGATAAGAGCGTCTGCTAAATGACTTAAATGTAAATGTAAATGTAAATGATAAGATCAGCGTTTATTTAAAGCGTCTTGCAAATTGTCATTATAGCCTACCAAACTTGCTAACAGCCAGTAATGGCCTGTACTCAGTGCTCTATTGTCCCTCCATCAGGTCCTAATGCCTGTACTCAGGCTCTATGTCCCTCTGATCACTCTGTCATCAATGCAAATGCATTAGGAAATCCATCAAAGACTTCATGAGAAACCTGGCATTCTGATTTGACAGAATAGGATCACTGTTGTGCAAAGAGAGCCAGCTCCTCATAGCTGTGTGATGCATGAATTAAAGAAGAGTTTCTATAGGCTATGCATTTTCAATTGTTGTGAGAGAAAACAAAGTTTTATGCCTCTATTATAAAGAGGAGGATCGCATCAGCTTTCTGTAGGCTTACAATTTTTATTTCTCAACTTTCCTAAATTAAGCACATTGCTACAACTGGAGTAGCCTACCTGGCTGGCGTGAAAATGAACTTGGGAAACGCGTCTCCATTCGCTACTCAAGTGTATACGGATAACATGTATTTTTCCCCTGTTCCGACAGGTGCATGATAATGGTCCATTCTAAATCAAACAAATTTCACACATACACATACTAGTACCAATCACCCAGAAATGTTGTGTACCAATCACCCAGAAATGTTGTGTACCAATCACCCAGAAATGTTGTGTACCAATCACCCAGAAATGTTGTGGTATGTATGCAGCTTACACGCACACATATACAGCCTTTAGATCCAGGGCAGATACAGGAGCTTAGTGACATGTTTTACCTGTTTGATTTAGTGAATTTGACTCATACACTCTTCGGCTGTCCCCATAAGAGAACCTGCTTTTGGTTCCAGGCAGAATCCTTTTTGGTTCCAGGTAGAACCCTTTTGGGTTCCATGTTGAACCTAAAAGGGTTCTACTTGGAACCAAATGGGTTCTACTTGGAACCAAATGGGTTCTACCTGCAACCAAAAAGGGTTCTTGAACCCTTTAAGGTTCTAGATAGAACCTTTTTTTCTAAGAGTGTATGATGTTTACTGGTCGGCTTCCCGTTCCCAAACTCCTGACTCATTGTTCAGTTAACAACCAGTCTAGCAGTAGCTCACAGAGCGCTGGATGTGCATATGGTGCTGAGATCTGGGCCCTGCTGTGTGTATGGGATTCGTATTATGGAGATGTGGCACTTGCTGTGTTACTGAGTGGTGTATGCGATAGTGTAGTGTTGAGATGTGGGTCTTGCTGTGCGTATGTGTGAGTGTGTGGGTGTGTGTATGCATGCGTGCGTGTGTGTGTGCATGTGTATGTGCATTCGTGCATGTGTGTATGTTCCAGAGCCCCTACACCATCTGCAACCAGCAGCAGGAGCAGACCCATAAAATAGTCTCCATGGAGGCATAGACACAAACACACCTCACTGTAATGCTGTGGCCTCAAACAATATGAATGGTTTATTTTAATCAAGCACTCTAAACTACCGAACAACAGTTTCCTTTTCCATAAATGTTATTGTGTTAGTGCGCTACTTAATTCTTACCGATGGAACATTACCAAGACACACAGATGAAGAAATTATACATTTTATTACATTGTGTCTGGAATTTTATACTAGCATGGGAAAATGCTAATACATWAAAATTATAGATACTGTTTAAACAAGTAAACATCACAACATAAAACATGAAGTATTGTCAGCCAGAAAGCACCTGCATTTGTCACCTAATGCTTTATGAAGATTTATGAATACTTTATGAAGTTTTATGAACACCTTATAACCATTTATGAACTTCTATGAACACCAATAGGTAAGGGATCAGTGTTAGCTCAGGTCACGTGGCAATGTTCTGTATTCCTCTGGATTTCCACAGTATCTCCAGATCTTCATTATTCTAGCATTGTATCCAGTGTTAGTTCCACCACAGAGGACCATAGGCTCTAAGGACAGTGATGACCATTGACTACATGCGCTTGCTGGACTGGAAAGGAACACAAGAGAGGACAGGCTGGGCATGCTGATTCCTCCATCTCTTCCTGAGTCCTAAGATCTGACCTGGGGGCAAGGTGGTGGGGGCTGGGGCTGGGTGGGGTGGGAGACATACACACACTGACCTGTGGTTCTGGTCTCAGACTTCTGAATCACCTAAATACAATACAGAGGGAGCGATCTGTGTGTGGTTGCGTGCGAGTGCACACATACTTTATGTGCATGATCAGTACCGGTATTTTGGAGTGTGAATATTCTTGAAATGTTGTCTCCCTCGTCTCTTCTCTGCAGACAATCCGTGCCGCTACTAAGCCCATGAGTGACTGTCTGCTGATGCTGAGGAACGAGCACTGGAAGAGAGTACGCAGCATCCTCACCCCCTCCTTCAGTGCAGCCAAGATGAAAGAGGCAAGACAAGGGCCCCTTTCAGTCTCTTCCTTTTTTCACTCCTCTCCGCTTCACTCCTCTAACCCTTCACCCATTCCTCCTCCTTTCTTCACCCCTCTCTCTAAACCACACCATCATCACCCATCTCCTCTCCTCCTCACCAAGTTTCCTACCTTTTTGCATGTTGTAACAGCAAGCGTTGAATTTGCATGACAGCACGGGGTTATAATACAGTTGTAGTTGGAAGTTTACTACACTTAAATACATTTAAACTCAGTTTTTCACAATTTCTGACATTTAATTCTAGTAAAAATTCGCTGTCTTAGGTTCAGTTAGGATCACATTTATTTTAAGAGTGTGAATGTCAGAATAATAGTAGAGAGAATGATTGATTTCAGCTTTATTTTCTTTCATCACATTCCCAGTGGGTCAGAAGTTTACATACACTCAATTAGTATTTGGTAGCATTGCTTTGAATTGTTCAACTTGGGTCAAACATTTTGGGTAGCCTTCCACAAGCTTCCCACAATAAGATGGGTGAATTTTGGCCATTCCTCCTGAAGAGCTGGGTGTAACTGAGTCCGGTTTGTAGCCTCCTTGCTCGCACATGTCTTTTTCTGGTTTTTATTTTTTATTTCACCTTTTTTTAACCAGTAGGCTAGTTGAGAACTGTTCTCATTGTGCAACTGTAACCTGGCCAAATAAGCAAGCAGTTTGACACATACAACAACAGTTTCACAATGGAATAAAACAAACCATACAGTCATAATACAGTAAATAAATCTATATATACAGGCATGTGCAAATGAGGTAGGATAAGAGAGGTATAGGCAATAAATAGGCCATGGTGGCGAAGTAGATGCAATTATAGCAATTAAACACTGGAATGGTAGAAAGTCAGAAGATGAATGTGCAAGTAGAGATACTGGGGGTGCAAAGGAGCAAGATAAAAATAAATGCAGTACGGGATGAGGTAGATTGGTATTGGCTATTACAGATGAGCCTATGTACAGTGCAGTGATCTGTGAGCTTGCCTGACAGCTGGTGCTTAAGCTAGGTGAGGGGGTAAGAGTTCAGCTTTAATGATTGTTACAGTTCGTTCTCAGTCATTGGCAGCAGAGAATGGAAGGAGAAGCGGCCAAAGGAGGAATTGGGCTTTTGGGGGTACCAGTGGATATACCTGCTGGAGAGCGTGTACGGGTGGGTGCTGTTATGGTGACCAGTGAGCTGATTATAGGCAGGGCTTTACTAGCAGAGACTTGTAGATGACCTGGAGCCAGTGGTTTGCGACGAATATGAAGCGAGGGCAGCCAACGAGTCGTACAGGTCGAGTGGTGGTAGTATATGGAGCTTTGGTACAAAAGCGGATGGCCACTGTGATAACTGATCCAATTTGTTGAGTAAGTGGTTGTAGCTATTTGTAAATGACATCGCGGAAGTCGAGGATCGGTCGGATGGTCAGTTTTACGAGGGTATGTTTTGGCAGCATGAAAGAAGGATGCTTTGTTGCAAAAAGGAAAGCCGATTAGATTAAATTTTGGATTGGAGATGTTTAATGTGAGTCTGGAAGGAGAGTTTACAGTCTAAACCGTACTGGGCAGGTGCGCAGCAGTCGTTGAAGAGTATGTCATTTTACTTGCTTTAAGAGAGCTTGGAGCGACCACCGGAAGGAGAGTTGCTATGGCATTGCAGTCGCGTCTGGAGGTTAGTTTAACTTCATATGGCTGCAATCCGGTAACGGGATCATATGAAACAGCCAGTGAAAGTGCAGGGCGCCAAATTCAAACAACAGAAATCTCATAATTAAAATTCCTCAAACATACATGTGTCTTACAGCATTTTAAAGGTAATCTTGTTGTTAACCACCAAAGTGTCCGATTGCAAATAGGCTTTTCACAAACGATTATGTTAGTCACCACACACTCAAAGAAAATTCCTATTTTTCAGCAAAGAGAGGAGCCAAAATAGCACAAATAGAGATAAGAATGTATCCTAACCTTGGATGATCTTCATCAGATGACACTCATAGGATTCCATGTTACACAATACATGCATGATTTTTTGTTTGATAAGTTCAATATTTATTATAAAAACGTCTGGAGTTTTACATTGGCGCGTTACATCACTAGTTTCC
>NC_036842.1:79756323-79761675 GCF_002910315.2 Salvelinus sp. IW2-2015 | reverse complement strand
TGGATTTGGGAGAAGGAGAAGTGGGGGAGGTTTGGGCGAGTTGCTGTGGGGGGTAGGGGTAGCCAGGTGGAAGGCATGGCCAGCCGTAGAAAAATGCTTATTGAAATTCTCAACTATAGTGGATTTATCGGTGGTGACAGTGTTTCCTAGCCTCAGTGTAGTGGGCAGCTGGGAGGAGGTGCTCTTATTGTCCATGAACTTTACAGTGTCCCAGAACTTTTTTGAGTTTGTGCTACAGGATGCACATTTCTGCTTGAAAAAGCTAGCCTTAGCTTTCCTAACTGCCTGTGTATATTTGTTCCTAACTTCCCTGAAAAGTTGCATATCACAGGGGCTATTTGATGCTAATGCAGAACACCACAGGATGTTTTTGTGCTGGTCAAGGGCAGTCAGGTCTAGAGAGAACCAGAACCAAAGTTCCTGTTTCATTTTTTTTTTGAATGGGGCATGCTTATTTAAGATGGTGAGGAAAGCACTTTTAAAGAATAACCATGCATCCTCTACTGACGGGATGAGGTCAATATCCTTCCAGGATACCCGGGCCAGGTCGATTACAAAGGCCTGCTCGCTGAAGTGTTTTAGGGAGCATTTGACAGTGATGAGGGGTGGTCGTTTGACCGCAGACCCATTACGGATGCAGGTAGTGAGGCAGTGATCGCTGAGATCTTGGTTGAAAACARCAGAGGTGTATTTGGAGGGCAAGTTGGTTAGGATGATATCTATGAGGGAGCCCGTGTCTACGGATTTCTGGTTGTACCTGGTGGGTTTATTGATAATTTGTGTGAGATTGAGGGAATCAAGCTTAGATTGTAGGATGGCCGGGGTGTTAAGCATGTCCCAGTTTAGGTCACCTAGCAGCACGAGCTCTGAAGATAGATGTCGGGAAATCAATTCACATATGGTGTCTAGGGCACAGCTGGGGGCAGAGGGTGGTCTATAGCAAGTGGCAATGGTGAGAGACTTGTTTCTGGAAAGATAGATTTTTAAAAGTAGAAGTTCGAATTGTTTGGGTACAGACCTGGATAGTAAGACAGAACTCTGCAGGCTATCTCTGCAGTAGATTGCAACACCGCCCCCTTTGGCAGTTCTATCTCGTAGGAGTTCTGCCCACATATTTTCTATAGGACWGAGGTCAGGGCTTTGTGATGGCGACTCCAATACCTTGACTTTGTTGTCCTTAAGCCATTTTGCCACAACTTTGGAAGTATGCTTGGGGTCATTGTCCATTTGGAAGACCCATTTGCGACCAAGCTTTAACTTCCTGACTTTTTTCTGATGATGTTTGGGAGATTGTTGCTTCAATATATCACATAATCTTACTACTCATGATGCCATCTTATTTTGTGAAGTGCACCATCGCCGCTCCTGCATGCCAAGCACCCACTACATGATGCTGCCACCGTGCTTACGTTTGGATGGTGTTCTTCGGTCGCAAGCCTCCTTTTTCCTCAAAACATAAATGGTCCATTATGGCAAAGTTCTATTTTTTGTTTTCATCAGACGCAGAGGACATTTCTCAAACGTAAATTCTTTGTCCCAATGTGCAGTTGCAAACGTAGTCTGGCTTTTTTTATGGGGTTTTGGAGCAGTGGCTTTCTTCCTTGCTGAGCGGCCTTTCAAGGTATTGTCGATATAATGGCTCGTTTTACTGTGGGATATAGATACTTTTTACCTGTTTCCTCTGATCTTCACAGGTCTTTGCTGTTGTTCTGGGATGATTTGCATTTTTCGCAACCACAGTAGTTTCATCTCTAGGAGAGAAGAACGCGTCTCCTTCTGAGTGGTATGACGGTGGGGTGGTTCCATGGTGTTTATACTTGCATACTATTGTTTGGTACAGATGAATGGTAATTTTAAGGCATTTGGAAATTGTCCCAGGATGAACCAAAGACTTTTGTGGAGGTCTACAATTCTTTGTCTGAGGTCTTGGCTTGATTTCCTTTTGATTTCACATGATGTCAAAGCAAAGAGGCACTGAGTTTTGAAGGTCGGGCCTTGAAATACATCCACAGGTACACCTCCAATTGACTCAAATGATGTATTTAGGCTATAGAAGCTTCTAAAGCCACAACATAATTTTCTTGAAATTTTCAAAGCTGTTTTTAAAGGCACAGTCAACTTAGTGTATGTAAACTTCTGCCACTGGAATTGTGATCAGTGAATTACTAAGTGAAATAATATGTCTGTCAACAATTGTTGGAAAATTATTGTGTCATGCAGCAAAGTAGATGTGCTAACCGACTTGCCCAAATATAGTCTTGTTAACAAGAAATATGTGGAGTGGTTGAAAAACAAGTTTAATAACTTGAATACTTCCGACTTCAACTGTGTGTTTGCTTGTTTGAACAAATTGTATTGCCACTTCATCGGTGGATGCATTACCCCCCATCAATCAATTTCGATTTGCCTTTTTCTTATACATTTTTTATTTGGCTTTCCCCTTTCAAATTCAGTAGGGAGATGATAGCCTAGGCTAAGTGAAGTGATTACGTTAGTGGATTTTCAACTGGTGACCAGAACTTCCAAGACTGTGTCAAGATCAGTTACTTACAACCACCTCGCCCTCCCCATAACTCTATGTAGAAATAAGCGACAGGTTGGAGGATAGGATGGATTAACGAAGCATTCCCCATGCTTTTTCTTTTTCTTTTTTCTGGGGGGTGGGAGAAATAACGAGGAGAAACTTGATTGAACTCTGATCACTTTTATTAGAATGTTTACAGTGCGAAACAGTAAAACAATTAATAAATAATTGCCACGAAGGGTACGGATCCGGGAAAAATAAGGTGCTTGGAACAAAATAAGTCAAATTAATTGGTGCGGGTCCTGTTCCGGCTCAAAATTAAGCACTGCATATCTCTCTGCTCTCTCTCTCTTCTCTCCTCGTCTCCTCCTCTCTCCCTCTCTTCTCTTCTCTCTCTCTCTCTCTTCTCTCTCTCTTCTCTCTCTCTCTCTCTCTCTCTCATCTCTTCTCTCTCTCTCTCTCTCTCTTCTCTCTATCTTCTTCTCTCTCTCTTCTCTCTCTCTCTCTCTCTCTCTCTCTTCCTCTCTCTCTCCTCTCTCTCTCTCTCTCTCTCTCTCTCTCTCTCTCTCTCTCTCTTCTCTCTTCTTCTCTCTGTCTCTCTTCTCTCTCTCTCTCTCTCTCCTCTTCTCTCTTCTCTCTCTCTCTCTCTCTCTCTCTCTCTCCTTCTCTCTCTCTCTTCTCTCTCTCTCGTCTCTCTGCTCACACACCACACACACACAGCACACCCTCCTCTTTTTCACTCCCTTTCTCATCTTCTGTTTTATCTACATGGAACCATAATGTTCATAACCTTTAGGCCTTCAGTAGCTGGCAATCTTATCTCTCTCTTAATTTAGTCAGGAATTCACTTTCCTATTTTCCCTCTCCTCCTTCCCTCCCTCTCTTCTCTCTCTCTCTCTCTCTCTCGCCGTGCCATGCTGGTGGTTTTGGAGTTTGAAGTGTTGGTGTGGAAAGCTCTATCTAACTAACTTTGCTTGATTCTTTTCTACATGTTATTTTTCTATGGTGGAGGGTTTAATGCAATGATTTGGTTTTTAAGTGTATGCAAAGTTTTTTTTTCAAATTTAGGGTGGGAAGAGGACAGAGAAACTTTCAATGGGGTTTGGAAGTTGTGGTGTGCGCGATGGCTTCTCAGCTAGCGGCGGGGCGACGCTGTCCTATACAGATGGATTCAGGTGTGTTCCTGAGAACGGAGTTAGGTGGAGGAGGTTCTGCTCGCGGTCGGTGAACAGGTAGGCGCTGAGTTTTATACATTCTGCTTTCTAGAATGAACAAAGTGTGGTTGTGTTATGAAAGGGGCTTAATTTTGGTTTGGTAGGCTAATTGCTAGGCGGAATATTTGTAAGGGATGTGTTGGTGTCAATTTCACCTCTCTCTACCCTTCAACAAGAGTTGTAGTGGCAATATTTGCTCGTTTTATTACGGCATGATCAAATTTAGGAAGAGCTGAGTCGTTTTGGTAAGTTTTGCTAGGCGGTTTCCGCTGTACTGTTCAGCAGGGTTTCAGGCAGATGCCGTTAAACACGTTGTTTTCGTTCCGGAGGCAAAGTGCTTTATGTTTTCTGAACAAAAGAGCAACAGCTAAATGTGCACTTTAAAGTGAGAATGGGGAGGGGTCTATGCAGGTTTTGCCAGCAACGATAGTCTAGGTGTTTTGAAATTTGTGGGGAATTTGGGGCACAGAGTTTTGCGTGCCCACACAAAGGCCGTAGTAAAGGTGAGGGTACAAGCGCCAGTGGTGGAAATCGAGGTCAAAGTGCAGGGGGTAAGGAGATGAGACAGGCAGAGGCTGGACCTAGTCAGGTTAGCGATGGTGGTGTAGTGGATGATGGGTCTAGCTCAGGCTAGGATGGTGGGGGGTAGGCTGTAGCTGAGTTTAGTCAGGCTAGAGATGGTGGAGGTTAGTGGAGGATAGGGTCTAGTGGCTATGAGGATGGTGGGGAAGCAGAGGCCGGGTCAGTCAGGCTTAGAGATGGTGGGGTAGCTGAGGCTGGGCTAGTTATGCTGATGGAGGGTGCTGGGTCTAGGCAGGATATGGATGGTGGTATACGCAGAGGTTGAGTCTAGTCGCTAATGGATGGTGGGGTAGTGAGGCTGGCCTAGTCATGCTATGGAGGGTGGGGTAGCTGAGGCTGGCATAGTCATGCTATGGCGGGTGGGGTAGCTGAAGGCTGGCTCTAGTCATGGCTATGGAGGGTGGGGTAAGCTGAGGCTTGGCCCTAGTCATGCTCATGGAGGGTGGGTAGATGATACTGGGTCTAGTCAGGTTATTCTAGTGGATGAGGAGAGTATAGTGGGGAAGTGAGAGATTAGGGGGGAGGAGGAGGGGTCAAGCGGAAAGGAAAAGGTGGTGGACAAAGGGCACATGGACATGTTGCTGTTGCTGTGGGTGAGGCCTAACCTAGAGAGAAAGAGGGCAGTGGTCAGGGTGGGTGGATAAGAGAAGAGGAGGGAAAAGTGAGTCTGAAGGAAAGAGGAATGAGGAGTTATTTTTTTTCAGACTCTTTCAATTGGCCCGGAGCTGACAGCCAGTCAAGCCAGAGGGGTCTAAGTACCCGTTGAGAGAACTGACACGGTTCTGAATGAGACTAAGGGACAAAAAGTTAATCTTGAGGCTTTTTTTCCTGATCTAGAAAGTTTGTAAGATCAGTACACCATGCTATGAGAAATGAGGGGCATGGTGTCCTCTCACCCAAGAAACGGTTTAGGTTGAGGAAGTGGGTCCACAGTGCTAAGGTTTTACCTTCAGCCATTGTTTAATGTTTAATTTCTTTCTGACTGGGGCTTTTGAGCTTTGCTATTGGTTATTTCTCTGCTGGCTTTTCTCG
>NC_036842.1:79727677-79756009 GCF_002910315.2 Salvelinus sp. IW2-2015 | reverse complement strand
GTATGAAGTTGCTGTTTATTTGCTCTGCCATTATTGTTATATGAGGTATGTTTGGTGGGGGTTACCAAGAATTGTGGAAGGACTGTGATGTGATGTGTGATCTATAGGGTGTGTATTCTTTTTCTCTCCGCTGGCTATCTGGTCAACAGGCTACACTCTAGGCAGTCTCTTCTGCTGATGTGTGTGGGTCTGGTAGTGGTACTCTCGCTGTTCTACTATTCTTTTCTTTCGGCAGGGTTAATACCTGCCTGGCGCCCGAACAAAATCTTCTTTACCTTTCTCTAATTAATACCGCTATAAGGTTCCTGAATGAGACTAAGGGGGAAAAAGTTAATCTTGAGGCTTTTTTTCCTGATCCTAGAAAGTTTGTAAGATCAGTACAACATGCTATGAGAAATCAGGGGCATGGTGTCCTCTCACCCAGGAAACGGTTTAGGTTGAGGAAGTGGGTCACAACAGTGCGTAAAGGTTTACCTTCTGACACTGTTTAAATGTTTAATTTCTTTCTGACACTGGGGCTTTTTGAGCTTTGCTATTGGTCTATTTCTCTGCTGGCTTTTCTCCCACTTCTTATGGAGACTCTTCGGGTAGGCTCGCTCAATATAAATGGTGCCAGAGATGCGGGAAAGAGGAGTGTGTTGGGTGAATATGTAATACAAAAAAAGGTACAGGTGTTGTTTCTGCAGGAGACGCATAGTGATGTGGTGAATGAAGTCGATTGGGGCTCTGGTGGAAAGGGGCAAGTGTGTTGAGCCATGGGACAAATCTTAGTGCAGCGGTGGCAGTCCTTTTTGCACCGGGTCTGTCTGTAAAAATTTGCTCCTCAAAGGAGGTGTGTAGGGGTAGGTTGCTTGTTGTTAAAGCAGAAATTAACAACATGGGTTTTGTCTTTATAAATGTGTATGRGCCTAACACAGGGAGAGAAAGAGGGGTTCTATTTGGGAGTCTTAGACAGGAACTCTCACAAGTAGCACCTGAGGAGACGCTGGTGATCGGAGGTGACTGGAACTGTACAATGGATTTTACAAAAGACAGAAATGGGGAAGAGCCTCATTCAGTGTCAGTGGGAGTGTTAAGGGACATCATTAATCAGTTTGACCTAGTGGATGTTTGGAGAACTAAACATCCAAACACAAGACAGTATACATAGGTGAAGGTTTTTGGGGCTAGGGTGAGTGCAGCCCGACTTGATCGTTTTTACATGTCCAGGAATCAGAGCAATAGGCTGCTGGGCGCTACAATTCTCCCGGTGGGGTTTTCGGATCATCACATAACCATGGCTCGGCTGTCTATTTCACCAGGGCCCCGGCAGGCGTCTTATTGGAAGTTCAATGTAATTATTATCTTATCTTATTATAAGTTACAAGATGCCACTTTTTGCTCAGGTTTCCAGACTTTTTGGGAAAGGTGGGGGCAGCGAAGAGAGGAGTATGAGTCTCTGAGTCTGGGGAAAGTGCGAATTCGGCTTTTCTGTCAACAGTACACAYCTCTCTCATCCTCAGAGGCTAGGAGAGTATTGGGGGAACTAGAGCGGTGTATTAGTGAGATGGAGGTAGAGATGGTGGGGCAAGGCAATGTAGGCCTCCAGTCTAATTTAGCTGAATTACGTAGGGACCTGGGRAGTTTTTTCCAGGTTAAAGCAAAAGGAGCACTTGTAAGAGCTAGGTTCTCCATGCTCAAGGAGATGGATGCTCCCAGCTCCTTSTTCTTTGGTTTGGAAAGACAGAGCAGTGAAGCCAAGGGTATYCATTGTCTACGGCTGTCTGATGGGCGGGTGACCTCTGTGGTGGGGGAGATGCGGGAGCGGACTGTGGAGTTTTATACTGAATTGTATAGGGCAGAAATGTGTGATCCTATGTGTGCTCAGGTCTTGTTCGCAGGACTCCCTAATCTCTCTCTAGGACAGAGGGATGAAATGGACATTCCTCTGTTGTCACATGAACTGGCAGAGGCCGTAACCCAGATGTCCCCCTGTCATGCACCGGGGGTCGATGGACTTCCAGTGGAGTTTTACAAAAAATTCTGGGGAACAATTGGACAGGACTTCTTTTGCGTGTTGCGTGAATGCGTCGGGGTAGGAGAGTTGCCGATGAGCTGCCGTCGGGCGGCTCTGACTCTCCTGCCCAAAAAAGGGGACTTGTGTGAACTTAAGAACTGGAGGCCTGTGGCATTACTCTGTGCGGACTACAAGATATTTGCCAAGGTCCTCTCTAACAGACTGAAGTCCCATCTGGACTCTATAATACACAAGGACCAGACATATTGTGTACCGGGACGCTCAATCACGGACAACTTGTTCTTGATTAGGGACATGTTGGACTTGTCGAGAGGTTCTAATGTGAACTTTGGACTGGTCTCTTTAGATCAAGAGAAGGCTTTTGATAGAGTTGATCATGAGTATCTGTTTAATGTGATGTCTGTGTTTGGGTTTGGGAAGAGTTTTGTAACCTGTGTGAAGCTGTTGTATGCTGGGGCATCATGTATGGTTAAGGTGGGAGGGGGGCTCAGTAGGCCAGTCTGGGTGAGACGGGGCATTAGACAAGGATGCCCTCTATCTGGGCAGCTATACACACTAGCCATTGAGCCTTTTTTAGGACTGCTACGCAGGAGACTGCAGGGAGTGTGCTGGACAGGCATGGATGTGGTGACAGGAATAGCAGTGTCAGCATATGCAGATGATGTTTCTGTGATGGTCAGGGATGGTCAAGATATGCTGGCACTAGAGACAGTCTCGAAAGCGCTGTAGAGGGAGCTTGCATAGCTAAGGTAACTGGGCGCTCAAGAGCAAGAAGCTCTGTATGGGGGGTAGGGCTCCTCTCTCTGCTTTCAGGGGGTTTGAGTCGGGGTTGTGAAGGGCTTAAAGATGTTTGGGGGTGTACCGGGCATCGGAGAGGTGCGGTCAGGAAGTACTGGGAGGTGGTGTCTGAGTCAGGAGTGGTGTAAACTGGCCAGGTGAGAGGTGGCTCCTTGTCGCAATGTGTCATATAGAGGGATGGGTGCTGATAATAACAACCTGGTAGGCATTTCGCTGATGAGATAAATGCTGTCTCAACCCCCCGCCGGCGTGTCTGCTTGCAGCCCTGCAACGCAAGCTGGTGGACTTCTTAGTGGGTCGGAAGACACTCTGATGGCATGCAAGGTGTCCAGTGCGTTGACATGACACTCGTCCACGAAGGAGGAGAAGGGCCGAGGGGAACTGGATAGAGCCAAGGATGGCTGCTTTCCGGCTAATAGGAGGTGCAGAGACTGCTGTATCATATCGATTGTTGGCTCTGGAGGGAACCAGCATGAGCGCTTGCTTTGAGGAGAGCTGGAGGTTTAGGGTTGGTATCCGCGCAGCTGTTCTCTCATGAGCTGGAGAGGCTGAGTACAGCAGGTCTCTCAGAGTTTTACTTCTGGGCAATGCTGATAGTTCGGGCCTGGCATGCTCTAAAGGCCTCACTTCACGCAGACAGGTGGGTGTTGTGGCCACTTTGGGCTGGTGGGTGTGGGTAGGAGTCCTACTTTAGTCCAACTGGCTTCTAGCCATCCTGTGAGATGCGGTCAGTCCCGTGCCACCCTTGCTGGGACACTGATCGGGCACAGTGGGGTTTACAAAGGCTGGGTGACCTGAGACTTGCTGGGCAGAGGAGGGGTGTAAAACCCGGACGTCTGGCAGGACAATACAGCTGTTAAGGTGAGGGTGTTTTGAGACGGTTACAAAGGGAGGAGGGGCCACAACAAAGGTTTTCGCCACTGCAAGTGACGGCAGAGACTGGAGAGATGGCAAGGGGGGAGGATTGTTTAGATTTTACAATCCGAGCTGGGGGAGTTTGAGGGGTGGGAGGTAAAGCTCTACAACCTCTGCGTTAAGTTAGGAACATTGAACCTAACAGGAGTGAAGGCACATCAGTGCAGGGGTATGTGGGGTGGAGAGTATGGTGGGTTTTAGATGGAGGGCGCTCTACAAACCCAGTACAAAGGGTCAGGGGACCTCCAGTGGAGGGTTCTTCATGGAGCCTGGCCACTAACAGCTGGTTGGCCGGGTTGATCGGGAATTGGGCAGGGGTGTCTTTCTTCTGTCAAATGAAAGAAACTGTGATTTCATGTGTTTTCTGTGTGCACCTGGTTAATGCCATTAATGTCGTTGGATGTCTGTGTGAGAGTTTGGGGTAGGTTTTGCTGTTGGGTATGATATGGGATACGGTATTCGAGTAAGGAGAAAGCAAAATGTGTTTTGTTGAATTTTTATTTGTCAGGCAAAGTTAGCTATTGGCTAACAGGGAGAAACAGGTCAAAGGTGGGGGATAACCCACGACTATTATATGTTAATGGGATGGTCTTTGCGCGCTTAGGGTTGAGTTTGAGTATAAAATGATAAAAGTGTGGAGATGTTTGAGGAGATATGGTGTGTTGGGGGGGGCTGTCTGTATAGTGGGGAAGATGTTTTGGATATACGGTTGTAGGAGTGGGTATTGTTTTTGTGTATTGTGATGGGTTTGTATCATGTGGTAGATGGAAAGGGTAGTAATGGTACATGTATGCGTACAGGATATATTTGTTTTTTTTAAGGAGGGGGGGGTGAGTTTTAAATGAAATGAGAATGTTTCAGTAAAGAAAGACAAAGTTCTTCTCTCCTCAAATCCCCCCCTCTCTCTCTTCTCAAATCCCCCCTCTCTCTTTCCAAACTCCCCTCTTTCTCGCAAATCCCTCTCTCTCTCTTTCCCAAATCCTCCTCTCCTCTCTTCCAATCCCCCTTTCTCTCCAAATCCTCCTCTCTCTCTCTCTCTCACCATTCTCTCTCCAAATCCCCCCTCTCTTCTCTTCCAAATCCCTCTCTCCTTCTTTCCAATCCCTCCTCTCTTCTTTCCCAAATCCCCCCCTCTCTCTCTTTCCAATCCCCCCTCTCTCTCTTCCAATCCCCCCTTCTCTCTTTCCCAACCCCCCCCTCTCTCTCTTCCAAACCCTCCTCTCCTCTTCAACCCCCTCTTCTTTCCAAATCCTCCCCCTCTCTCTTTCCAAATCCCCCTCTCTCTTTCAATCCCCCCCTCTCTCTCCCAAATCCCCCTCTCTCTCTCTTTCCCAAATCCCCTCTCTCTCTAAATATTTAATTTAAACATTTATATGGTTTTTAATTATTTGTTTTCAACACATTCCGGTTTCTCAATTCTGTTCAACTTGCTGTTTCCAGAAATATAACTGTCTTACTTTTTACCTAAAAACACGCTAGTTAAAATCATACAAACATTCAAACCAAACCAAGAAACAAAAGAGGGCAAGAGGAAGTGATGCGTCCGTTTTCTTAAAACCTTTCTCGCGGGGTTCCGCTAGCGAACACCCACAACATTCCGCTGCCTTCGCAGCGCGCAAAATTCAAAAGTATTTTTTCGAAATTTTAACTTCCACAAATTAAACAAGTCCAATTACAGCAAATGAAAGATACATCTTTTGTGAATCCAGCCATCATTTCCTCGATTTTTAAAATGTTTACAGCGAAAACACAATATAAATTTATGTTAGCTCACAACATAGCCAAACACAACGCCATTGTTTCCACCGGCAAAGGTAGCTTTCACAAACCCACAAATAGAGATAAAATGAATCTTAACCTTTGAACAACTTCATCAGATGACAGTCTTATAACATCAGTTACAATACATTTATGTTTTGTTGCGGAATATGTGATATTTATAGGCTACATGTTAATTCGTAGGAGTTGTATACTGGCTTGTGAAGTACTACGTGGTGCAATGTTGTGATTACACACCAAGATTTGTCCAGGAGAATATAGAGGTACAGTACGTTAACGCATCATAGTAACTAGGTCTGTTAAGCTGAAGGAATACTATGTGTGTAGGTGTCATGAACTGAACAGATTTCACACTGGGTTCGAGCGGAGCCCTCTGGTGTGTTTTATACGTATTGCTTTATATAGTGGAGTTGTTAGTAAAAGACACATGCATATTTGGGATACAAGAAACCGGGACAGGGTGACAGCGATTCTCCGCCTTTGTTGAACGTTTCAGTGCTCTGTAAAACATAGTAGTAAGGCTATATGCACACGGAATGGGAATGGGACACGCATATGCCGTATATAACCTCAGGAAGAGATGCTTTTTGTCTCCTAGAGCTAACGTAGTTTGGCTAAACATGAAATTTGTGGAGGTGGTGAAAGAGTTAATGATCCAACTAAGTGTATGTGCTTCCGATTAAGGCGTATCCTTTTTATATCTGTGTAGAAGTGTCTACGCGTCCGTTGGGTATTCAGTAGTACATATACGTTTGCGGTTGTAAGGAAGTTGGGGGTCCGGAGTGATATGTGGATAGCACATTCGTGCGGGAGGGGCGAAGCTACTTCAAGACTGGTGACGTTTGTGTGCTTAAGATATTGTGTTTGGGGTTGTGATTGGTGCGCTTGTGGGAGGGTGTGTTGTTGTGGTTTTCAGTTGGGGTGGGCGGGACGGGTGTCTTGAGTTTTGGTGCGAAGAGAAGGGTAAATTAAACAGGGTGGAAGGTTGAGATGGGGGAGGGTGTGTGGTCAGGGAAGGGGAGGTTTTGGAGGGTTGCGTACGGAGTTGGTTGCGTAGTCGGATGTAGGCGTGGTTGTTGGTTGGTTGTAGGTGGTGGTCTGGTGTGTGGGTTATCGGGTGTGAGGTCCGGTGTTGGGGTTGTGTGTGTGTTGTATAGGGCGGGCGGTCCGGGTGGGCTGTGGTGGGTGTGGGTGTGGGGTGGGCGTCGGGTGGGGGAGCGGGAGGGGTGGTGGGTTGGGGGTGGGGGCGGGGGCTGTGGGGTAGTGGGGGTCCATCTACAAAAATACTGAAATAACTCTAAATATGGTCTCTTACCTTTATATCTTCCATCAAATGAGTCACAGGAGTTCCTTATTCACAATAAAATCGTTGTTTTGTTTTTTATAATTCTCAATTTCTTCTTCTCTAATTAGCAACTTTGTTTTTCTTAGCATATGTTGCTACGTGTTTCCTCGTAAACTTGCGCCATGGAACATGAAATTAACAATTCAAATAACGTCGATAAACGTGGTTCAAACTCGTTAAAATCCATCTCTATATGTTTTTATCATATGTATCCAATGAAGTCAGAGCCGAGCATTCTCGTGTTACGTATCGCATTTCAGAAGACAATGTGGGGTTCGGTGCTGCGCAGTTGATACTGCCAAGAGCGTTATCGTTTACTCATATCTCTCATTCGGTCTCCATCAAGCTAGACACCCCATTCACATCTATCGCTGTTGACATCTAGTGGAGGCGTATGAAGTGGATACAGATCCATAAATAAAAGGCAATGAATAGGCAGGCCTGTAACAGAGGCCATTTTCAGAATTTTCACTTCCTGTTTGGAGATGGCTGCCAAATGAGTTCTGTTTTACTCACAGTATAATTCAAAGAGTGTTTTCTATCCATAGTAATTAATATGCATATCGTATGATCTAGAACAGAGTAGGAGGCCGTTTAATTTGGGCACGATTTTTCCCCAAAGTGAAATAGCGCCCCCTATTCACTACAAGGTTAACCTCCATTAGCCATGTGCCTTCATCAAATGAAGCCGTTACATGCTCAGACAAAAACTGGTCACCTGATGTCCAACCATGGAATGTAACCATGAAATGTTTACTCTTTATAAACATTAAATTCAATTGGTTAATCTTCAGTACTTCATGAATGTAGATTTTTTTTAAATATTCCAATCTCAACAGCATTTCATCTAAACAATACATGCAGAAGGCAATTTAATCTCAACAGCTATAAAGGTAATTTCATGTAAATTGATGACCAATAATTCGTTTTAAAAGCCTGTTATGTTAAATGAAGTGAAATTTAATATAGACCACATGGAGAATTCCATAAATCTGAATTGTTTTATGACTAAAGAAATCCAGCATTTTGACATGTCCCACCGTGCACCCTCTGTGACTTCTAGGAAGATTTTAACACATTTAACCCAAACATTTCTCCAAGTTTTCACCATCATTAAAGCCTTAGTTATTTTGTTGCTTTGACAAAGTCAATTCTGAAGATTATTACTTATTTTATGTGATTATTGATTCATTTACGTCTATCCCTCATTTTATAGGGATAGTTTGGGGTTTTGGCAGTGAGGCCCTTTATCTACTTCCTCAGAGTCAGATGAACTTGTTTTGCTAAGTAGCGTTAGTGCAATGATTGGAATTCTATGGGAACAACTAGCATGCTAGCTGTTCCTGTAGACTTCCAGTCATAGCGCTAACAGTAGTTAGTATTGGCTCGCGAAACTACCTATTAACTTCCTTCATATATGACGCATATACATAAAAAAGGTATCCACAAGTTCATGTGAATCTGGGGAAGTAGATCAAATACTTTGATGCCAGAAAATCACATTAAAATTTGATCCTGCGATTAAATACGTTGTATTTAGCCTGCTACAAATGAGAAGTGTACAGGAGGAGTCTCACCATAGAGACACTCTATAGAGAATCTACGAAGATCCATTTAGGCTGGGGGGCAGTATTTTCACGTTCGGATGAAAAGCGTGCCCAGAGTAAACTTCCTGCTACTCAGGCCCAGAAGCTAAGATATCCATATTATTAGTAGAGTTGGATAGAAAACACTCTGAAGTTTCTAAAACTGTTTGAATGATGTCTGTGAATATAACAGAAATCATATGGCAGGCGAAAACCTGAGAAAAATCCAACCAGGAAGTGGGAAATCTGAGGTTTGTAGTTTTTCAAGTTAATGCCTATCCAATACACAGTGTAAATTTGGTCAGACTGCACTTCCTAAGGCTTCCACTAGATGTCAACAGTCTTTAGGACGTTGTTTCAGGCTTCTACTGTGAAGGGGAGCAAATAAGAGCTGTTTGAACCAGTGGTCTGGCTGAAAGCCTTTAGTTTATTTACGCGCGCAGCCGTGAGCACGAGCTCCGTTCCCATTTCTAAAGACAAAGGAATTGTCTGGTTGGAATGTTATTGAAGATTTATGATAAAAACATCCTAAAGATGTATTCTATACATCGTTTGACATGTTTCTGTAATGGAAAAACTGTAATGGAACTTTTTTTACTTTTCGGCTGGACTTAGTGCCCGCTCCTTGTGCATTTGGAATAGTGAACTAAACGCGCGAACAAAAAGGAGGTATTTGGACATTAAGATTATCTTTATCGAACAAAACTAACATTTATTGTGGAACTGGGATTCCTGGGAGTGCATTCCGATGAAGATCATCAAAGGTAAGTGAATATTTATAACGCTATTTCTGACTTTTGTTGACTCCACAACATGGCGGGTATCTGTATGGCTTGTTTTGGTGGCTGAGCGCTGTACTCAGATTATTGCACGGTGTGCTTTCGCTGTAAAGCTTTTTTTAAATCTGACACAGCGGTTGCATTCAGGAGAAGTTTATCTTTAAAACTATGCATAACCCTTGTATCTTTCATCAACGTTTATGATGAGTATTTCTGTAAATTGATGTGGCTCTCTGCAAAATCACTGGATTTTAGAGGCAAAACATTACTGAACATAACACGCCAATGTAAACTGAGATTTTTGGATATAAATATGTAATTTTATATATAATATATAATTTTATCTCTATTTCTGCTTTTTGTGACTCCTCTCTTTGGCTGGAAAATGGCTGTATGTTTTTTTTGTGACTAGGCGAACATAATCGTATGGTATGCTTTCGCCGTAAAGCCGTTTTGAAATCGGATACTGTGGTTGGATTAACATGAAGTTTATCTTTAAAATGGTGTATAATACATGTATGTTTGAGGAATTTTAATTATGAGATTTCTGTTGTTTGAATTTGGCGCCCTGCACTTTCACTGGCTGTTGTCAAATCAATCCCGTTAACGGGATTTGATCCCTAAGTTAACAAAGTGGGATATTTTCTCTGAACTTGAACTATAGATACAATATAACAGAAAGACAGAGAAGTTGCTTAGAGAGCTCCTAAATTCCTTCACTCTGTTGGATCAAACCAATAGTCACATTTCCTCAAACAGAAAAACATTAGTCAACAAGCATGGAGAGTATCTTCTTATTCATTGCTTGTAATTATTTTAGTAATTGTGTCATATAGTTTTGTTGATTCACATAGTTATTGTTAATGAACTTTTAAGCACATATTTTCCTTAATAGGGCTAGCAGCAGTTAATTCATACATTTTTTGACTTTTAAGGCAATTATATGTACCCATTGATTCATGAAGTATATATCTTATGTCTCATGAGCTTAACTCACATGTCATACCACATCAGAACCCAATATATATAGCTACGCTTGATATATTCTGTTTGTAAACAATGTAAATGTGAACAAATACTGTTAAGCCTCAAAACATTGTTAAAACTATCATTTTGGTCAGATAGTATCTCTGTCTATGAATTTGAAAGCGGTTACATTTCTCCAGGCTCATCCCTCAGCTGTTTACCAAAGTAGAGGTGACCACTTTATTATTGGTTCAATTAAGGACTCTAGATTTAATGTATTATTTAAGGTACAATTATTTACAAGAAACGAGTTAACAATGAATTCATTCATTAATTACACAGGGATCCTTTAGAAATCTTTGAGATTATACATGTATATTACTGTAAATTATATGTACAGTATCATTAAAAGTCAATCAAGTCATAATGACAACCCCTCCTCCCTATATGTAAATGTAATTGATAAAATGTACTCAAGTATCAAAGTAAAAGTACAAATGATTTCAAATTCCTGATATTAAGCAACCCAGACAGGACCCTTGTTTTTGTTTTTTTTACAGATAGCCAGGGGCACACTCAAACACTCAGACATAATTTACAAACAAAACATTTGTGTTTAGTGAGTCCACCAGATCAGAGGCAGTAGATGACCAGGGATGTTCTCTTGATACGTGTGTGATTTGGACCATTTTCCTGTCCTGCTAAGCATTCAAAATGTAACGAGTACTTTTAGGTTTCAGGGAAAATGTATGGAGTAAAAAGTACATTATTTTATTTAGGAATGTAGTGGAGTAAAAGTAAAAGTTGTCAAAAATATAAATAGTAAAGTACAGTACAGATACCAAAAGAAACGACTTACTTAATACTTTACACCACTGCAACTACTACCACTGTGAAGGAAGATTTAAGCTTAATGACAACTATGTTTGACAACTGTACTGTGTGCTTTAAAGTTATTATCCAAGTTGAACTAGAACCGGACAAAATCTGGATTTGAGGAAGGGGAGTATGAAACGTGACAATCCCACGTGTTATGCATCGAAGAGAGAGTGGGGGGAAGGGGGGTATCACTTGAATGCCCCCCTTCCCCCCTCTTATTGTCACACCCTGGCCTTAGTTATCTTTGTTTTCATTAGTATTTTAGTTAGGTCAGGGTGTGACATGGGTTAGTATGTGTTTTTGTATTTGTCTAGTGTGGTTTGTGTGATTGAGTGGGTTTCATAGAGTAGATGGGGTTGTGTTCAGTGTAGGTGTTTAGTATAGTCTATGGTTGAGTGTTGTGTCTAGGTATGTCTATGGTTGCCTGATTGGTTCTCAATCAGAGACAGATGTTGTTCATTTGTCTCTGATTGGGAG
The DNA here is from genome assembly GCF_002910315.2 of Salvelinus sp. IW2-2015. NCBI lineage: Eukaryota > Metazoa > Chordata > Actinopteri > Salmoniformes > Salmonidae > Salvelinus > Salvelinus sp. IW2-2015. The sequence continues at coordinate 79,744,468 of NC_036842.1, read as the reverse complement.
CCATATTTTAGGTAGCCATGGGCATCATGTATTTGTGGGTAATTGTCTATGTAGAACGTTTGTAGCCTGTGTGTGTGCACTTCGTTATTTAGCTTCACGATCGTTTGTTGTTTTGTATAGTTTATGTAAGTGTTTCGTTTCGTGTTCATCTTCATCGTTTTTAATAAAAAGAAGATGTATTCATATTCCGCTGCATCTTGGTCCGTCTTTCCACACGATCGTGACACTTATATAATAGATACGCTTGCCAAGAACACTTAATCGAGAGGAGAGTGCAGATCTGAACCAGATGTTCCTTGCCTATATAAGCTAAAATGTATTTATGTCTAAGAGAGTCCAATGCTGACTGCGTGTAGGAAAGGTCTCCCCTGCGCAGGTCACTATTGAATAAACCCTGGGTGAATGCTTAACAGTTTTCAAATACAAGAGCTGATTTTCTACATCACTACTACTACTGAAGGAGGAGAGATTACTAGATACTAATTAGGTGTCCCCTTTTTTCTGTGGATTAATTGTCGGAGTACAGAACACACAATTTTGTGTAACTCAAAATGGGTAACAAGTCTTCAAAGAACCAGAAAGGTAAAATAACAACCCAATGTTTATATCCCAGGATAAATTAGCGATCAAAAGTAAGCTAGCTAGCTAGCTAAATGTCTATGAATGTTTAATGTGTTTCAACTTGTCCCCAAATTTAATATAGTTGATTATCAAAATTGTAGATCTGTGTGTGCGGGAGGTTTAGGGGAATTAGTGAGTCAGAAATGCATGGGTCGGACTCAAACCCGTGTCAACTCTGGTAGCCTCTGTACATCCTGTGGCTTTAACATCTGGAACACAGACCCCTCTATTCCCTCTGATGCTGTTTTTAACTGTTTTTCTCTGAAGCACAGGGCCCCAAATAAATGCAGCAACTGATCTGTAGTACCATGCCTAATTGTATTAAAACAATAATTAAAAACTAGCCAACTTCATCATATTACAGTATTTCTGTATCTTTAAATATCCAAGGCCTATCCATAATAATCCAGTACTTACAATCAAATACTTCTATTTGTAAAACAATTATCTACACATGGAAATTTAGAAACAGGAATTCATATTTGTGCAACGTGCAGTTTTATGAAGGGAAGGGAAGTGAAAGCAGAGCTGTTTTACAGACTCTAGCAACTGTTTCTGTATTCATGAGGGAGGAAATGAGAAATTGTGATTACGGGGAACTACAGAGAGGACAAACTAAACCATGAAAACAAAAAGGGGCACAAGGAAGTGATGCATCCATTTTCTTAAAGGTCTCAGTTCAGCTCAAACAAACTCCATTAGCCATGTGCTCTCATCAAATGAAGCCCTTACATGCGCAGACAAAAACTGGGATCCACCATGAATGTAAACCTTGAAATGTTTACTCTATATTAACAATCAAATTAAATTGGTTAATCTTCAGTACTTCATGAATGTATTTTTTTATTTTTTATCCAGACTATCTTATTTAATCTCAACAATACATGCAGAAGGCTATTTAATCTCAACAGCTATACGGGTCATTCAATGTCAAATGTGCACCAATAATTAATTTTAAAAGCCTGTTATGTTAAATTAAATGCCCTTTAATATAGTCCACATGGAGAATTCAATAAATCTGACTTGTATTATGACTAAAGACTTGTTAAAGTGCCAAAATTCGGCATTTTGACATGGCCCTCCGTGCACCCTCTGTGAGATTTTAACGCAACATTTCTCAAACTTTTCAACGTCATTAAATCCCTAGTTATTTTGTTTCTTCAAAGTCATTTCTGAAGATTATTATTGATTCATTTACATCTGTCCCTCATTTTAAAGGGATAGTTCATGATTTTGGCAGTGAGGCCCTTTATCTACTTCCTCAGAGTCAAATTAACTTTTGAATAACATTTTATGTCTCTGCGTCCAGTATGAAGGAAGTTGCTAAACAGCTTTAACGCAATTGCTAACTAGTGTTAGTGAAATGACTGGAAGTCTATGGTAATAGCTAGCATGCTAGCTGTTCCTGTAGACTTCCAGTCATTGCATTAGTTAGCATTGGCTCGTGAAACGTCCTCTTAACTTCCTTTATACTGGATGCAGATACATAAAAAAGGGATCCACGAGTTCATATGACTCTGGGGAAGTAGATCAAATAATTTGATGATGCCAGAAAGTCACATTAATGTTTGATCCTGAGATTAACACTTATATTTATTCTGCTACAAATGAGAAGTGTACAGGAGGAGTCTCACCATAGAGATACTCTATAGAGAATCTAGGAGGATCCATTTAGTTAACAAAGTTGGACATTTTCTCTGAACTTAAACTATAGATACAATATAACAGAAAGACAGAGAAGTTGCTTAGAGAGCTCCTATGTTCCTTCACTCTTGTATATCAAACCAATAATCACGTTTCCTCATACAGAAAAACATTAGTCGACAAGCATGGAGAGTATCTTCTTATTCATTGCTTGTAGTTCTTTTAGTAACTGTGTCATGTAGTTTAGTTGATTTATATAGTTATTGTTAATGAACTTTTAAGCACACATTTTCATTAAAGGGGCTAGCAGCAGTTAATGCATACATTCTTGGACTTTTAAGTTAATGACATGTAGCCATTGATTCTTGTGCCTCATGAGCTTAATTCACGTCATACCACATCAGAACACAAATATATAGATACGCTTGTTTTATTGTTTGTAAACAATGTAAATGTGAACAAATACTTTTTAGCCTCAAAACATTGTTAGAACTATAATTTGTCAGATAGTAGCTGTCTATGAATATCAAAGTGGTTACGGACTCCAACTTTAATGTATTATTTAAGATACAATCATTTACAATAAATGAGTTACCAATTAATTAATGACTCAGGGATCATTCAGAGATCTTTGTGATTATACATGTATATTACTATAAATTATATGTACAGTATCATTAAAAGTAATTTATGTCATAATGAAAACCCCTCCTCTCTATAGAGTCAAACCCAATGAGGATTGTGCTGCTGGGGAAAACAGGATTGGGGAAAAAGCAGTGCAGGAAACACCATCTTTGGAGGAGGAAAGGAAGAGTTCAAGACAAACAGTTCAGCCAATTCTGAAACACACAAGTGTGAAGCAAAGACCAAGATCATCAATGGAAGAAAAATCACTGTAGTAGACACACCTGGACTCTTTGACACAGACATCCTTGAAGAGGAGCTGAAACCTGAACTAGTGAGATGTATTGTAGAGTGTGCTCCGGGGCCACATGCTTTTCTCATTGTGCTTAGAGTGGGCAAGTTCGGATGTCAAGAGCAACAAGTCATTGAAGAAATGTATAAATATTTTTCTGCAGAGGCCTTCAAATATTCCACAGTTCTCTTCACTCACGGTAACGAGCTTGAAGGAGAAACTATTCAGAATTTTGTGAAAACAAATAAGAAACTGAGTGAGCTTGTGGAGAAATGTGGAGGCCGCTGTCACGTCATTGACAACAAATACTGGAAGACCAATCAGCAGGGTCGGTACAGCAACCAGTACCAAGTAGCAGAGCTACTCAACACCATAGAGAAGATGGTGAGAGATGGAGGAGGGTGCTACACCAACGAGATGCTCCAAGAAGTGAATGGAGACATGCAAGTAGAGATAGAAAGACTTACAGAGTCAAAAGGCCAGATGACACCTAAAGAGATTGATAAACAGGCCACTGAAAATGTGTGGAAGAGACTCCTGATCAAATTGACAGGGATAGCGACAGGTACAATAGTGGGAGCTCTCCTTGGTGTTGCAGTGGCATTAGCATTAGTTTGCTCAAACCTTAAGATACCTGTGGCAGGAGGACTAGGAGCAGCAATAACAGTAGGAATTGTTGCTGGGGGAGCAATAGGAGGGGGGATAGTTGGAGCTGCTGCAGCAGAGGATGCAGAGACACCAGGAGAGGCAGCAAAGAAAGCAGCTGAGGCAGCATATGCAGCATGTGAGAAGGTTATAGCAAACTATAAGGAGAAGAAAAGTATTTTGTAAATATAGAGATGTGTCAGGGGGGTACAGCAAACTGAATTTCAGTGAAGAAAATAAGTAACAGGAGCACTATAAAATACAAAGCCACTACTCCACACACACACGGGTCAGTACTCTCCACACACACGGGTCAGTACTCTCCACACACACGGGTCTGTATTCTCCACACACACGGGTCAGTACTCTCCACACACACATGGGTCAGTACTCTCCACACACACACACACACGGGTCAGTACTCTCCACACACACACACACACGGGTCAGTACTCTCCACACACACACACACACGGGTCAGTACTCTCCACACACACACACACACACACGGGTCAGTACTCTCCACACACACACACACACGGGTCCGTACTCTCCACACACACGGGTCCGTACTCTCCACACACACGGGTCAGTACTCTACACACGGGTCAGTACTCTACACACACTGGTCAGTACTCTACACACACTGGTCAGTACTCTACACACACTGGTCAGTACTCTACACACACGGGTCAGTACTCTACACACGAGTCAGTACTCTACACACGAGTCAGTACTCTACACACGAGTCAGTACTCTACACACGAGTCAGTACTCTACACACGAGTCAGTACTCTACACACGAGTCAGTACTCTACACACGAGTCAGTACTCTACACAGAAGAAGAAAAACTGTTCAAACTAATATTAACATTTCAAATCAAACCTTATAACATGTCATTCTTTTAACATAATTACAGTAGCACATTTTTTATTTCAATGTTTTAACAGAATTACAGTAGCAAATGTTTGATTGCTAATTTCAAAAGATTAAAATAAACATTATAAATAACACATTATTCCCTTTCAATGTAAATTATTTAATGAGTAAAATGAAAAAAAGCACACGCAAAAAGAACATAATATATGTAACATGTTATTATAACACTATAGGTTGAAAGAACTGGAGACAGAAGTGGCTCATAAAATCGTATTTCCCAAGGCATAGACTTGATATCATCGTTCCCTTTTTACAGCCTAATAGCTTATAGTTCATGGAAATGTAGTCAGTGACATCACCTCAATTGTAGAAATATTGCCTTTATTTACAAAAAAAAAAAGTCACTTTTTATATGATTACTATGATACATTTTGTATTTACTCTTTTAAATGATTGCAGAATGATTGTGTCCTGGCATGTATTCTATACTCTGTTGATTGAATTTCTTGCAAAAACAATAAAAAAAGCTACTTGTTCACAATCTGATGGATATTTCTGTGTACATTACAACACGCAATTATCGAAAGCATAAGAGGTAGAGCAGATTAGAGTTGATTTTTAAAACCATCTGCATATTTCAAGACATGGCATATGAGGGTGCGGTAAGATACCCATTGGGGTTGACCATACTTTTCTCGTGAAAGATTTTTTTTAAACGTCTACTTAAAAACTGGAAACCAAATGATCCTCCATCACTACAACAGTGAATGAATCAAATGTATTATTTAAATATTGAAAAGGTGTGGACTACGGAGAAAAATGGAGAAAGTGCTATTTGAGGCCAAATGGCATAGAGTGCTACTGTACAAGAACTGAACAATTCCAGGGGATGGAGGATGGGGGGGGGGTTGAGACATAAGTGATGTGTACGGTTGGGGTGGGAACATGTGGGTCTGACCAGGTGTGATGTCATTGATTTTTGTTGAAATTTGTGTGTGTCTGTTTAGTGTCTTTTTGTTAATAAGATGGCGCCGAAGAACATGGCTGACGTTTTACATTCTCCCAAACACTAGTGCTATTTTGTTATTTTTTTTTGCGCTTTGTGTAACTTATTTTTTAACTTATTGTGTACATAATGTTGCTACTACCGTCTCTTATGACCGAAAATAACTTACACAGCTCTCTGGTCTTGGCCATTGTGGAGAGGTTGGAGTCTGTTTGATTGAGTGTGTGGACAGTTGTCTTTTATACAGGTAACGAGTTCAAACAGGTGCAGTTAATACAGATAATGAGTGGAGAACAGGAGGGCTTCTTAAAGAAAAACTAACAGGTCTGTGAGAGCCGGAATTCTTACTGGTTGGTAGGTGATCAAATACTTATGTCATGCAATAAAATGCAAATTAATTACTTAAAAATCATACAATGTGATTTTCTGGATTTTTGTTTTGGATTCCGTCTCTCACAGTTGAAGTGTACCTATGATAAAAATGACAGACCTCTAGGAAAACCTGCAAAATCGGCAGTGTATCAAATACTTGTTCTCCCCACTGTATATATAAATAAAGGTCTGGTGCTAACATTACTTACCTSAAAGTCTCCTTCACTTGAGTCCACCGACAGCCGAGCTGCCGATAAATGGAGAAATGATATACATTTGTAGTGTTGGGAAAAGTACCCTATTGTCATACTTGAGTAAAAGTAAATACACCTTGGACACTGATCCTGATAGAAAATGACTCAAGTAAAAGTCACCCAGTAAAATACTACGTGAGTAAAATGATTTGGTTTAAAATTTACATGTAACTGCAAAAATATACTTCCGTATCAAAAGTTAAAGTATAAATCGTTTAACATTCCTTATATTACGCAAACCAGAGGGCACAATTGTCTTGTTTAAAAACATTTTTTACTGATAGCATGGGCTCCAACACTTAGACATAATTTACAAACAAAGCATTTGTGTTTAGTGAGTCCGCCAGATCAGAGGAAGGAGGGATGACCAGGGATGTTCTCTTGATAAGTGCGTGAATTACACGATTTTCCTGTCCTGCTAAGCATTCAAAATGTAACYAGTTCTRATGGGTGTCAGGGAAAATGMATGGAGTAAAAAAGTACATTATTTTCTTTAGAAARGTAGTGAAGTAAAAGTTGTCAAAAATATAAATAGTAAAGTACAGATARCCAAAAAAWRRWKRTWAYMWYMWKRTMYTTTATTTAAATTGTTTTACTTAAGTACTTTACATCAGTGCATTTGTATCATAAAAACGCACACAACTCAGAGAATCATAGACAAACAAATCKTATACAAACCATCTCCTGCTATTACATAGTTGGACACAGCTTCGGGGCGAGTTCCATCCTTGAGAGACATAGAAATAACAAAGACGTTATAAACTAAGYTAATGACAATCTAATATATYGTATCTAGTGGGGAAATGAGAGATCTAGTTAAGCGTTGTTAGGGTTCTGTTGTCATGCACACAGGCATCTCACCAGATCTTGCTTGATTTTAACCCGCACTTGTTGGGCGCGCCTCTTGGCACTTTCGATTCGCTCCTCCAGTGATGGGGAGGGGTTCCGTGACAGCTCCTCCATCAAGTCCTGCGGGATTGGTCAGAGTGACATTAWCAGAGGCACTGATAATGGTCAATGATGATTGGTCAAACTAAKTASATARTCTCATAAGCAGTGTCCTTACCATTGCATATTCAGTGGGCCACAACATTACAGCTAGAAATGCAACATATAGAACAGGTATGTCTATATTCCAGATCAGTGTCCATTCTAAGTGGGTTTGATTGTATGGGTTTGCAACATTTCTCCATATTCCCAGGTTTTCCAAAAATCTTGGTCGGAGAATTACAGATTTCCTAATAATTCTCTACTGATTCTGGGAATCGTTTAACAGAGACTTGAAACCCTGTGACTTAAATTAGATTTTTTTTAGGTTTTTTTTGTTGAATTTTCACTTCCTTGTTTATATTGTCACGATCAGCAAGGCCCCGCCCCAAAGGAATTTTCCAAGGGCGGGAAAAACCAGACCCCGCCCGAGCGCACCCCTGAAAACGAGCGCATCCTATGACTGTTACCTGGAGCTCAGCCTCTCCCTGTTCCAACATGTTCCTGAGGATCTCTGTGGCGTGTTTCTGTACATCTAGGTTCTAACACAATGGCAGAAGAGGAGAGGGAAAAGAAACGTTAGGCTCATAGGCTCATGTTGACCCATGTTATACCACATTGGTTTGAACATCTGGTCAGTATTATGGTCAAGCTGGTARACCAGTCAGTGTTTGTAAGGCAATGGTCCAGGAACAGTATTTATAAAGTGTCTGAGAATAGGAGTACTGATCTAAGATCAGMTCCCCCTTGTCCATATAATCTTATTCCTTATGATCCAAAAGCTGTAACTGATCCTAGATCAGTACTCATTGTCTGAGACGCTTTATGAATACAGACCCAGATGTGGTGCTCACCTGTAGTGGTTTGTTAATTCTTTGGGAGGGGGTGCTGGTAAGTCCAGGGGGCAGGGGTGGAGGTGGTGGGGCTTCACCTTCCAGTGACGTCGTCTGATTGGGTAAGAGGTCAGCGGGGAGGGGTTGTAGGACGAGGGCGGCTGCTGAAGGGGGCGGTCCTTGAAGTGTCAGGGCAACATATGGCCCAGCTGGAAAGAAAGAAAAATAAAAAGAGAGAGAGAGAAAGAAAGAAAGAAAGAAAGAGAGAAAGAAGAAGGAAAGGAGAAAGAAAGAAAAGAAAGAAAGAAAAAGGAAAAAAAGAGAGAAAGGAAAAAAAGAGAAAGAGAATTTAATAAACAGCTGTTGGCAACGACATTTTACTGACAGCATAGACCTAAAGTCATCATAACCTTAACCATCATCATGTCAGCATAGACCTAAAGTCATCATAACCTTAACCATCATCGTTACAGAAACCAGTGACACTCACACTTGATGAGCTTCACCACCTCCTGGTGAGACATGGACGACACCAGCGAGCCGTTCACCTGAGAAAAAGAGAGAGAAGGAGAGAGAGAGTAAGAAAGAGAGATTGTATTGAGTCTCTGATGACCTAGACAGAGATGGTTTTTAGTTCAAGTTTGAAATGAGGAGTAACCTTTATGATTCTGTCTCCCTCGTGGACCCCTGCCTTGACCGCTGCACCACCTGCATGAAGAGACAGGTGAGAAACATTCCAGAACCATCATATAAGACGTGTAGAAATGAAGTCAGTTACTGTGTGGGTGTGTCTGACCTGGTCGGACATTCTGCACCAGCTTGATCCTCTCGCCACACACGGTGAAGCCAAACCCCAGCTGGTCTTTCTGTACCACCACACATCTCTGAACCAGACCTGGACCTGAGAGAGGGAGGGAGAGAGGTGAGAGATGCGAGAGGGAGATGGAGAGAGACAAAGAAAAGGGAGTTGAAGAGAGCGATAAAGAGGGAAAGAAATAGACAGAGAAGTAGAGAGATGAAGAGGGAGAGAGAGAGAGCGAGAGAGAGATTAAGAGAAGACCATTCAAGTCAGTTGGGCATACCATGAACCAGTACTAAACTGCTATATCAAATCACATTTTCAAATCAAATTTTATTTGTCACATGCGRCGAATACAACAGGTGTAGACCTTAGCGTGAAATGCTTACTTACAAGCCCTTKACCAACAATGCAGTCCAAGAAATAGAGTTAAGAAAATATTTACTAAATAAACTAAAGTAAAAAAATGTAAGAAACAAAATTACATAACGAGTCTATATACAGGGGGCACCGGTGCCGAGTCAATGTGCAGGGGTAGAGGTTAGTCAAGGTAGTTTGTACATSTAGGTTGGGGTATGCCACATCTGTGCTACAAAACTAGCCTCATAATTACCAGACGGATGCATGAAACATTCATGTAAACTTGTGAGATCAGGTGGCTTGTGAGGCTACTACAAACCCCATGTACCTGTGTTCTCAGGGGGGATGTCAGCTGGAGGCTCCCTCTGCTGGCCYCTGGAGGTGTTGCGCTCCGAGTCTKCTATCGTCAGGCTGCTTAGCCTGGAGGGAAAGGCAGGACATGAGGAACGTGAGACAGAGTAGGYTGAAGTCGCCCCTYGACTCTGATCTTGGGTCCGTTTAGCATTTCCCCCACCAATGGTTAAGGTTAATACTGGGGGAGGGGAAGCTGATCCTAGATCAGTACATAGGGGGAACGTCACCCCAGAGCATGTGAGACACAAATAGGCTACACTGTGGAAGGACTAATCAATCAGGATCACTGGGAGGGCTGGGGAGAAGGAGAGGGATGTCTGGCAGTAGGTAGGAGAACGAGGGCGTGAGGAAAGAAGGAGCAAGAAAGGAGGGATAGACAGGATGAGATGGAGTGAGGTAGTAGGGGGAGAGAGTAAAGAAGAGTGGTATAGGGCAGGGACAGGGACACAGAGGCTGCATCTCAAGTCGCCTTTCCCTGGATCCTATCTCCTTACCTCCTTCTCAAACATATTGGAGAAGGTCCAAGATCCCTCTCCACTGAAACCTTCTTCTCCAATACATTTTGAGAAGGAGGCGAGGAGAYAGGATGTGAGCAATTGAGGAAATGTTTATTGAGCCAGAGCTATAGGTAGGTGGGGGTGGAAGGAGAAGAGAGGACACCAGAGGGTAGATAGATGGACAGAGTGCCAGAGCTTGGAGGAGAGATCATGTGAGGAGAGACTGCTGGAAGTAAAGTGCAGTATTGTAATCTGTGCTTAGTTTCTACGAAGCTCAACKAACTGAGCAGAAAACTCACCAAGCAGCAAAAGGGCTGAAAGCGAAGCGTCAGAAAGAGAGGGAACAACAGAGAATACAMAACGGGACCAAGAGAGAAAAGGAAAGAAAATCAGTTTAGGATAAAGTAGAAGACTTAAAGTGGAGAAACTCTGACAGACAGGAGATAGGGCTGGGAGATGTGGCCGTAGGAATTCTATACTCTCCTATTATTGTCAAATGGCTATGAGACGATTCAAATATATAAGATGTCGCCTGTAGTCACTGAGACGCAAATTCTTTTCATGTTCTCTCCTAATAAGCATCTGTGTCGTTGTACAAGCAACTAAGTGGCGGTCAAAATACACTGCATTTCAACCAGTCGCCACCTAGCATGTAAGGTGGGTGGTGAGGGTGTTGTGAAGTTCATACACCTTAGGAAACAAACGAAAAAGAGTATACTTATCAGCATGAGTACTGTCTCGTGCGCGTCGCGTATGTCGGTTATTGTAGATGCCATAGAGAAAAAAAAACAAATATAAGCCTTCCACACAATAAGAACCACTAATAATTTAATGATTTTATCAAAATAGTTTAACCTCTCCAACTGTCTGAAAAGCATGTTAGCCTGTCCACCTTGTTCAGATGTTGAAATCAAAGTGGCCATACCTTATTCCTCAGAATACGAAGAACGAGTGCCATTCCTTATATAATTGTTCTGTTATGCTTATTGGCACATTTATAAAACACAGACTAGACAGCTAGTAGAACAGTATTTGGCTAAAATGCCTGCTAGCGGTACGTGGTACCCAATGCAGTATTACCGTTATCCAGAATCAATGGTTAATTGATACTCTTGTTTTATTAGTGCTGTTCTGTGGGCAATTTGAGGAGTTGAGACTTAAAATGGAAGAGTTAATTTATCCTCTATTAGCAGCAAAATAAATGTCTCAATGTGTTTTGGGGTCCATATGACCTATCTCTGGTGGACCAAACTCAAATGCAAAATAGCGGAAGATGTGATCTCTCACATTGAAGAATTTGTTCTTACTGACATGCCTAGTTATAAATTTATAAATAAATTGTTGGCGTGAGGCAGGGAGGGGCTTGTGTGTGGTTAACCATAGAGGAAGAGGCTAAGCTAGAGGTTTCACTCTCGCTAAAATATGTCCAAAATAAGCGTGTGTTCTAAGGCTTATTTTGGACCTAAACTTGTGTCGCCTGCCTTCCTGACTTTGGGAAACGATTCCCAGACAGACAGACAGGCATGCACACAGAATAATGGGCAGTGAGCCATAAAGAACTTCACATCAAAGGGTGATAAAGCTGCCTCCCAGCTGAGAATAGCCCTGTACAGAAGGCTAAGCTGAGGGGATCCCAATTTAACACACATCAACAGAGATGCACAAGCTTACAACTAGGCTTCAATTTGTAAGTGTAGAAGTAATAGGCTAATTAAGCAATAAGCCACGAGGGGCTGTGTGTGGTATATTGCCACGGCTAAGGGCTGTTCTTAAGCACGACACAATGCAGAGTGCCTGGATACAGTCCTTAGCAGTGGTATATTGGTCATATATCACATACCCTGAGTGGCTCTTTGCTATTGTAAACTGGTTACCAACGTAATTAGAACAATAAAAAGTTTTTTGTCATACCCAATCAGCATTCACAACCAGTTTATAATATATTATGTTCAAATATCAGGGTTCTCCCAGGATTGTTTAACAAGGTGGTACTTATTTATTTTCATTACAAAGTGGCACAGGTAGTCCAAGGGTGGCGCAGTGTCACTCTTACACACTTTAGGGAGAACCCTAGTATGATCACTGGCTGCCTATCTGCAGTCACTGCCTTTTCCCCTTCTCAAAGCACATTGCATTTCCATCCCCTCTGATATACTCCTCCAAGGCATTTTGGGAAGGATACAAGGAGAGAGGACATGAGGATCGAGGAAAATACATTTGTCCCATCTGTCATTAGCACCACCATCACCAGCAGTCAGTCCTACCTGTCCAGTGTTGAGGTGGGGGTGCGGAGACTCATGGCTGCAGACGGCTCGAGCGCGTCCGGTGTCGTCTCCTGCGGTCCATTAATGTCACAGCAGGGTGACCATCTCCTTGTTCTTCAAATTTCTTTCGCAGAGTTCCACAGGGCTGCCGCCTGCTACGTTTCAACTCCTCACGTCAGCTAGTGGGGAGCTTATTCCGTTCCGAGAGCGCTCTGAACATCTTCCTCATGTTTTCACAGGCAATCTCCAAGTACCTTACAGTAGACAGTTGAAATGGGGACCCCGGCAAATTGATACAGTGTTAACTATCTAGTGCCACACGGAAAATATTAGAAATAGCTGTGGTGGGGGGCACCTTCAAGCAAGATGCATGAAATTCAGACACCACTGACTGTGCAATGTCTACTTTGGTTCATCTAGTCTTAAGACAAAGTGTCATTACATAGCAATCAACACTAGCAAAAAAAAATAAATAAAATAATATATTTTTTAAGGTAAAAGGGCTTGTTGCGTTTCCCGTCTATTTTTTACTGTTGTTTTTTTCTCTTTACTTATCTATTGTTCACCTAATACCTTTTTTTACTTAAAAATTGCACTCTTGGTTAGAGCCTGTAAGTAAGCATTTCACTGTAAGTTCTACTACACCTGTTGTATTCAGCGCACGTGACAAATACACTTTGATTTGACGTGATAGCTGTCACAATAACTTCATCAATATGACCTAGTGACAGTGATGCTTGGTTCACTGTCTGATATCTATGTAAACAGCTCCTATTCTATTTTCTGAGATACATCAACTAGTAAGCTCCAAAACGAATGACACAAATGCAATTCAAACTAGTATCCCAACATTAATATCATTCAAATCTAAATAACGTTTGAAAATATATTCTTCTAGTTGATTATGTTGACACCGCCAAGCCAATTAACGTCAGACAACTCTACTCGCATTATCCTCAGTAAATTGGTTTCCATCCCCTGCGAGCTAAATTTAGTTACAGAATCCTTATAGCTAGTTTACTGGTGTGGCTCTTTCAGAAGACCAATAGTACATGTTGTGTCTGTTTAGAACTTGGCTAACGCTCAATGTGTTCCAGTGAACTGTTCCAAGAAGCTGGCTAACTGCAACATTGATATTGCACAATTCAAACCGTCTCGTTCAATCATACACTGGTGCAGATTACCTAGCTAAGTGTCCAGTTTGTTATCTAGCTTGTTTGAGAAGGCTATCCGCTGTAAACAGAATGGCATCTGACCTGACTGGACGTTGCACTGCAACACTACACCACTAGCTTGACATTGTGGCTAGAAGCTGGAGTCTGTGTATTGCTAGTTAGCAATGCAAAGTTAGTTAGCTACTTTGCCAGGGCTAGCTGTTGGCATGTCAGTGAACGATGCAAGGAAATGTTTCTGATAAACTATCCCAAGCAGACAAGCGACTAGCTAGCTGATGTTATTGACATCCAGGATAAAATGCAGTGATGTTTGCCAGCTGACTAGCTAACTAACGTTAGTTAGCGCCTTACATCAAGTTAGCCATAACCATAAGGCTGGCTTACCATCATTTCAAGCACTATAGACAAATATTGTTTTGATGTAAATGAAACACTTGCTGTTGCCAACAAACTGACGGTTATTACTGCAGCACTCACTTGTGTAGAGAATACTTGTTTTTTGATAAGCAAATAATGGCTGGTTACCTAGTTAATTCTGATAGAGGCCGAATGTCATCCGCGACATCACGTACGCTCTGTGACTGGYCACAAGCGCGTTCTCGTCGTCTATAACGCTGACGCGACAGGGGTCTAGCTCAAATGCATTCGCAAGCTAGAATCTGAAACGCAGCGACTGAGGCCAGTTATCCCTCTGGAATGTAATAATATGTCCAGTGCCCTCTTATTCGTACAATGTGTTCATTAAACTTGCATTCATTTCTTTATGGAAAGACAGTCCATTCGATTCGTCGTGGCTTTCCAAACAACTCGCTTCATATGATCAAACTGGTTCATTCCATTAGGTGAGGTCCTATATTTCCTCGCATTCCCTGATTAATCCACATTTCTGATTGCATTAATATGTTCATGTATTTAATTGCAGCCTTCAACCCGATGTTCCATATTATGTTGTTATTAACCAATCTAAATCCATTAGCTAGCTYGTCCTCTCCCAGACAGTATTTGGTAGTTGTGTATGGATATCACACRATGTCCGAAGAMCAAGACAAACACAAGACGTCACCAACTGGTCATACTCCAGTATTGCAACAGTCCATACAGAATGACCGGTCACCAGAATGACCGGTATTGTATCAATACAGCCTATTAACAGCTAAAACGTTATGTATAATTTGTTATTTATTAATGTTTTTAAAGAAKAGTGTATCGAGATGGAAATTACCTTTGCGTTGGTGCAGTCAGATCTATAGCAGGCATGCTCTCTGATGGGAGGCAACAAAGTGATTAACTGTTTGTTCCATCAGAAGATGCGTCCCCATCAGAACATTCCCTCAATGAGCTTCCACCACTTCTCCACACATTTAGGCCATGTTCAGTTGCCAAACGTTGTTGAACGTTTCCATGAATTAACACAGACACATGCATACACACACGATAACATACGCACTAGACACACGTACACATGGATTTTGTGTTGTGGATATGTGGTACAGTAGTAGAGTAGTGGCCTGAGGGCACAGCACACACTTAATGCTTGTGAAAACTTTGTGGACGTATAGTAATGTTTTTAAAATGGTATAACTGCCTTCATTTTGCTGGACCCAGGCGGTGTAAGATCTGACCTGCGTCAGCAACGCCTAGGCACAGGAATGTGACCTATGTCTGCAACTGGGGGCTGAACCAGGACACAAAGTTTGTAACGTTTAGACATGCAGTATGTGTTAACATGCCTCGCCGACATGTAGAACAACGAATCATTGTCAGTTCTATTTGTATTTGTATTTAAACTGAGCAATCAGGGAGAAGGGCCTTGGTCAGGGAGGTGACCAAGAACCCGATGGTCACTCTGACAGAGCTCCAGAGTTACCTGTGGAGATGGGAGAACCTTCCAGAAGGACAACCATCTCTGCAGTAATTCACTAATCAGGCCTTTTTGGTAGAGTGGCCAGACAGAAGCCACTCCTCGGTACATGACAGCCCGCTTGGAGTTTGCCAAAAGGCACCTGAAGGACTCTCAGGCCATGAGAAATAAGATTCTCTGGTCTGATGAAACCAAGATTGAACTTGTTGGCCTGAATGCCAAGCGTCACGTCTAGAGGAAACCTAGCACCATCCCTACGGTGAAGTATGGGGGTGGCAGCATCAAGCTGTGGGGATGTTTTTCAGCGGCAGGGACTGGGAGACTAGTCAGGATCAAGCGAAAGATGAACGGAGCAAAGTACAGAGAGATCCTTAATGAAAACCTGCTCCAGATAAGGACCTCAGACTAGGGCGAAGGTCACCTTCCAACAGGACAATGACCCTAAGCACACAGCCAGAGCCCAGACTTGAACCCGATCGAACATCTCTGAAGAGACCTGAAAATAGCTGTGCAGCGATGCACCCAATCCAAGGTGACGGCGTTAGAGAAAATCTGCAGAGAAGGATGTGAGAAACTCCCCAAAAAACATGTGTGCCATGCTTGTATCATCATACCCAAGAAGACTCGAGACTGTAATCACTGCCAAAGGTGCTTCAACAAAGTACTGCGTAAAGGGTCTGAATACTTATGTAAATGTGATATTTCTGTTTTTATTAGTGATACATTTTTTTATTTTTTATTTTTTATGTTTTGCTTTGTCATTATGGGGTGTTGTGTGTAGATTGATGAAAAAATAACAATTTAATCAATTTTAGAATAAGGCTGTAACTTAAAAAAATATATATATATATATATATATATATTTAAAAAATCTGAATGTACATTATAGCAATCCGCAAGTCTATGACGTGCACGCAACCATTGGTTGATGCATGCAACGTCTAAGCACGGGAGCGCGACCATAACCTACTCTTTAAATACAAGGGGACATTCCAGAACATCGCCGATTGGGGCATGAGGATGAAGGCATGAATTCATATCATACTACCCAAATGTCGCATGGGAATTTGTGAGAAAATCTTTTTCGCTAGCTAGATGAAGTGGTTGCGCTGCGAAAAGTGCGCGTCCGGCTCCGAAAAGGTAACGGGAAGAAATATGAAAATGCGAGATAAAACAAGTAGGTAAGAATAACATGTATTATTTTTATATTGCTATTCATATCCCAGTGACATCTACATGAGAGAGAGATGATTTGGGCAAGTACCACACTTCTATCTCATCTCAGTTTGGTTGTTTTCGCTCCCTCTACCTCTAGATATGAGT
>NC_036842.1:79689534-79727577 GCF_002910315.2 Salvelinus sp. IW2-2015 | reverse complement strand
GTGACATTAAATAATTTAACATTTAGCAGACGCTCTTATCCAGAGCCTTACAGTAGTGAGTTCATAGATTTTAATACTTTTTTCATGCTGGTCCCCCGTGGGAATTGAACCCACTACCCTGGCTCTGCAAGCGTCATGCTCTGCCAACTGAGCTACACGGGACTAAAACAGTATAATATGCCCCACCAACAGTAAACAACTATACTGAAAACCCAAACTCAAATTGCTGAAATAAGTAAATTAAATCAGTGAGAGAATAGTCAGATTAAATGATAATTAAAAAGGAGTTCCTTATTTATTACTGGACTATACAGTATATAGTTAGTATAGTCAGTCCTATAGTGTTATTACTGTACACATTGGCAGCTGAAAGCTAACTTGCAGTATAACAGTTTGGTACATACAATAAACAAAAACAGTAACATTCAAAAATCAGGATGTAAGGGAGTTGTTGTTCTGGAAGACAAAATGTTTTCAATAATTCTGCCGTGGCTGCTCTCTCGCTCTCTCTAACTGATGTGTGCTGAATGTTAACAGCTGTCACGAGTCTGCCATCGTTAAATACCCCTCTTTCCCAACTGCCCTGTGGAATAGTGAAAAACAGACAGGAGCACACTCTCTACAGCTGTGGCGGTGGGGTAGTCTCTCTCCCTCTCTTTCTATCTTTCTCTCAGTCTTTCTCTCCTCTCTCTTTTTCTCTCTGTTTGTCCTCACAAAATACTGTGTTCAGCTTGCGTAATGAGGGCGAGATCACTCTTATGCCATTCTGTGAGCAGTAGATCATATGGAGGTTTAGTCTGTCTTTCCTGTGGTGCCTCTCCTGGCAATGATAGCCTTACAGTTACTTATTCTTCCAAATAGTTATTTACAATATACTACAGAATATATATTTGATTTTAKATTTTTTATGGAACGTAGAAGTGAGCACACTTCCATAGTCGGAGGTCTTTCATAGATAGAGTCAATCAAAATCAAATCTAATGTTATTGGTCACATACACATATTTAGCAGATGTTGTTGCGGGTGTAGTCAAATGCTGGTGTTCCTAGCTCCAACAGTGCAGTAATATCTAACCGTGTGTGTATTGCTGTACTGGACACCTCCGCAATCCAAGCTCTCCTTTGTAAAAGCCTGTTACTGTATCATTACTTCTCTGAGTGTGGTATGGCCTGTAACCTGCCATCACAACCTCTATGTCATGAATCTATCTTCCTCCATGTAGAGAATAAAATATCCAGGTGCTGTTCTGATGAATCCAGTCATTACACTGGGCTGCTTTGTATTTAATAACCATCAGAGGCAGAGAGAAAGGTTGAGTGGTGCTGGGTGATGAGTGAAATATACCCATTAGAGAAGCTGGGAGTTCACAGCCTTATATAGAGATGGTCAGAAAAGAGTGTTGGCAGAGAAATATAATTACTAGAACAGACTTTCCCATTCAAGTCTATGTTCTGTGATAGGTGTACTGGCGGCCATATTGAGTGTACCCATGAGTGTTCTAGTGAAATTACCGTGGTCTGAGTGGCTTTTCCATTCTAGTAATTGTATTTTTATGCTATAACCATAGCTTTGGGTTGAGGTGGATGGGTTAGTATTCCAGCTGGATTCAAGGGATGGTTCTGGGAATGGGTTGGGAGAGAGCTGACCCTCCCCCTCGGATGCTGCTATTAATATTAAGATAGTAAGTTTGTAACTGCATAAGGAACATTCTAAGTATTATAGACAGCCCCAAGCACTTTCCTGAGATTGTTTCATGTAGCGATAGTTCGAATAACATAAGTGGCTCATCTGAATCCCTCCATTGGTTACATCAAAAGGGCTTATTCTTCACTCGTTTCTCTATGGAATTTGGGAATAACAAAACTCATTGCTTAATAATTAGTATTTTGTTTTGGTATCCTACTTTATATTTGTCTCTTTAACATGTGGCTAGGCTGTGTTGTGTATGATGAAGTTAACACAGATCTTATTTTTTTCACAAAAAAATATGGGAGAAACTTGCTTGCTTATATAGGTAATCTCGTCCTGTGTACTTCTACACTTTAAGCTATGGATTAGGCCTAGATCATTTGAGTATCATCTAATACCAGGTGTTACAGCGAGTGCTTATATCATGCAGCCTGACGTGAATTATCTCCACCACCAAATCTCATTACTGAACCGTCTGCCTGGGGGTGTTTTTTTTATTACCATTCATCAAATCAAATATGAGTCGCTTCCAATTAAAATGGTAACCGCTAAATGAAAGACCTGGTTGATACTCGAAAACTTATACCAATGATAAGATTCTGTGTGTGGGTGCARGTAATTACACTCTTCCACCATGCCATGCATTTGTAACTACTGTATGTACATGAGAGGTGTACTGACTGGTTTACCTGCATGTATGTTGTTTGGTGCTAGAGGAGTCCCTGCTGAGGTGGTAGGGAGACCCTGTGTCTTCTCATGATTGGTGACATACAACAGGAGTGTTCTCCTTGAGGCTGATTGCTCTGGTGYTGATTAAACAGCTACAGTCTCAGCTGGCTCACAGCTGACATGTTCCTTTTGATATGAGGACAACTTCTGAAAACAACATTACATGACTGAATGACTAAGGTAGATACTAAGGTATCATGTCCAAATGTAACTAATTTGATCTCATCATTAGTTTGTTGACAAAGACATACTGCTTTGATGCATATCAAAAATAAAGAAAAACAGCTCTTTATTCAAGCTTAAGTGTATGGTAATTCATTCTACCTGTGATTCCTGGTCTCCCTCCTGCCTCATCCCTGGATGATTAATATGGGAATGAGGATAGACTCTGGCATATGAGGGACATCAGCTGCTTGCTTTAATAAAGTTATTGAAATGGTAATTCTCAGCTACTGGATGATGACCTATGTACAGCCAAAGATCCCTGTCTTTATATACGAATAGTGAATGATTTATGTCCTAGCACAGCTCATGACTGTGAGGGATATATAGTGATGTCCATGACAGCTTGAGTTTTGGTTGTGAAGGTGATTTCTGTATGTGTGCGCTGTGTTTAAGAGAGGGACAAAGTGTGTGTGTACGATGGAGAGAAAGCAGATGTGCGGCTTTATGGATCTAATTGTATTATTATCTGGGACCTTCGGGTCCCTCCTCTCTCTCTCTCTCTCGATCCCACCCCAGTGAAGAACCCACAGCAGCTCTGTCACGTTCCTGACCTATTTTCTGTTGTTTTGTATGTGTTAGTCGGTCAGGGTGTGAGTGTGGGTGGGCATTTCTATGTTTTGTGTTTCTATGTTTAGGTCTTGTAATCAGCCTTATATGGTTCTCAATCAGAGACAGGTGTTTGACGTTTTCCTCTGATTGAGAACCATATATAGGTTGGCTGTTCACACTGTTTGTTTGTGGGTGAGTGTCTCCTGTGTCTTTCGTGTCTGTGTATGTGCACCACACGGGACTGTTTTGGCTGTTATTTCGTTTGATGTAGTCTGTTCCTGTCCGTGAGTTCTGCGTGTAGTTATGTAAGTTCCATGTTCAGGTTTCGTCTACGTCGTTTTCTTATTTTGTAATTTTCCAAGTGTATTCGTCTTTGTATTTCAAATAAATTCATTTATGTCTACATACCTCGCTGCGTGTTGGTCCGACCCATGCTCCTCCTCGTCCGAGGAGGAGGCAGATTTAGAACGCCGTTACAAGCTCCTCTGATATGCTAATGTCTTTTTCCTCAGGTTCTCTGTCAAAGAGCTCTCTGTGTTCTGCCTTCTGGAGTACTGAAATATATTTTATAATATATTACTGAAGGGACTGTTATGGTTGTGTCTGTACCCTGAGCTTAACCAGAGATATGGATATAATGACGAGATACTTACATTTACATTTACATTTAAGTCATTTAGCAGACGCTCTTATCCAGAGCGACTTACAAATTGATACTTACAGTGCCTTCAGAAAGTATTCATACCCCTTTACTTATTCCACATATTGTGTTACAGCCTGAATTCAAAATGGATGAAATAAATACAAAATCTCATCCCATAAGGTTTTTAGAWTRTTTTGCAAATGTATTGAAAATGAAATACAGAAATATCCAATTTATATAAGTATTTACACCCCTGAGTCAATACATATTATATTCACCTTTGGCAGCGATTACATTTGTGAGTCTTTCTGGGTAGGTCTCTAGGAGCTTTGCACACCTGGATTGAATAACCTGCCCAGGGACTGCGGTTGAAAATTAGCCGGCTGGCTAAAACCGGCACTTTTACTGAAACGTTGATTAATGTGCACTGTTCCTGTAAAAATACAAATGAACTCAAACAATATTTGCCCATTATTCTTTTCAAAATTCTTCAAGCTCTGTCAAATTGCTTGTTGATCATTGCTAGAAAAACATTTTCAAGTCTMGCCATAGATTTTCAAGCAGATWTACAGTACCAGTCAAAAGTTTGGACACACCTACWCATTCAAGGGTTTTTCTTTATTTTTACTATTGTAGAATAATAGTGAATACATCTAAACTTTGAAATAACACATGGAATCATGTAGTAAAAAGTGCTAAACAAATCCAAATATATATTTATATCTAGATTCTTCAAAGTAGCCACCCTTTGCCTTGATTGCAGCTTTGCACACTCTTGGCATTCTCTAAACCACCTTCAATTGGAATGCTTTTCCAAAAGTCTTGAAGGAGTTCCCACATATGCTGAGCACTTGTTGGTTGCTTTTCCTTCACTCTGCGGTCCAACTCATCCCAAACCATCTCAATTGGATTGATGTCAGGTGATTGTGGAGGACAGGTCATCCGATGCAGCACATCCTGGAGGTGTGTTGGGTCATTGTCCTGTTGAAAAACAAATGATAGTCCCACTAAGCGCAAACCAGATGGGATGGCGTATCGCTGTTGAAGGCTGTGGTAGCCATGCTGGTTAAGTGTGCCTTGAATTCTAAATAAATCACTGACAGTGTCACCAGAAAAGCACCCCCACACCATCACACCTCTTCCTCCATGCTTCACGGTGGGAACCACACATGTGGAGATCATCCGTTCACCTACAATGCGTCTCACAAAGACACTGCGGTTACACCCAAGAATCAAAAATTTGGACTAATCAGACCAAAGGACAGATTTTCACCGGTCTAATGTCCATTGCTCGTGTTTCTTGGCCCAAGCAAGTCTCTCCTTCTTATTGGTGTCCTTTAGTAGTGGTTTCTTTGCAGCAATTTGACCAATTCGACCATCTTCAGTGCTCGGTTGTCTCCACCAAATCTGTCCCCAAACAATTTGATTTGCTGGTTTTAAGCATAAACTTTCGAATAGCTCTTTATTGATTGTTACGGGGTGTTATCATTCTCCATCAGCACTGGCCTGTACCCTACCTGCACTAAGCTCTCTCCTGGCCTCTTACACTAAGTCTGAATTTGTCCTGCTAGGTGACCTAAACTGGGACATGCTTAAACCACCTGACCAAGACCTAAAGCAATGGGACTCCCCAAATCTATCTCAGATTATTACCAATCCCACAAGGTATGACTCCAAACACCCAGAAAAGGCTACTCTCCTTGATGTTATCCTCCCAAATAATCCTGATCGGTACCAGTCTGGTGTTTTCTGTAAAGACCTGTAATGCCTCTGTTTTACAGCCTGTGTTCATACTGGCTGTTCCGTGAAACGTCCTATCCTGATTTGTCATAGACGCTTGCTAAAACACTTTAATGAGCAAGCCTTCCTTCAGGACCTGGCCTCTGTAAATTGGTATAGAATCAGCTTGATACCCTCTGTCGAAGAAGCTTGGACCTTCATTTTTGATATCTTCAGTGATATTCTTAACAAACACACCCCCATAAAGAAAATGAGAATTAAAAACAGGTTCAACCTCTGGTTCGACCGTGATCTTGCAGAGTTACTCCACCTCAAGACTGGCATTTGGCGAAAGGCTTGGCACACMCATACTCAGCCTGACTGGCTCTCGTTCAGGCAAATGAGAAATAAGTGCACTCGGGCTATCCGGAAGGCCAAAGTTAGTTACTTTAAGGAGCAGTTTTCTCTCTGTGGGTCTAACCCCAAGAAGTTCTGGAAAGACCTGGAGAATAAACCCTCCTCCTCACAGCTTCCCATGTCCTTTAATGTTGATGATGTGGTTGTTACAGACAAGAAGCACATGGCTGAGCTCTTTAATCACCACTTCATTAAGTCAGGATTCCTATTTGACTCAGGCATGCCTCCTTGCCCGTCCAACATTTCTTCATCTCCCACCACTTCTAATGCGACTAGCCCCGATGCCCCTCCCACTTTTCCCCCTGCCCCGCTACAAAGTTTCTTAAACTCCTTAAACTTGACCCCAAAAACCCTTTCTTCTTTAAGGTTGCTGCCCCTATAATCATCAAGCCTATCTCTGACCTTTTTAACCTGTCTCTCCTCTCTGGAGAGGTTCCCATTGCTTGMAAGGCAGCCACAGTTAGTCCTTTATTTAAAGGGGAGATTAAGCTGATCCTAACTGTTATAGGCCAATTTCTATTTTTCCCTGTTTATCAAGTGTTGGAAAAACTTGTCAATAATCAACTGACTGGCTTTCTTAATGTCTATGTTATTCTCTCTGGTATGCAATCTGGTTTCCACTCAGGTTTTGGATGTATCACTGCAACCATAAAAGGTCCTCAATGATGTCACCATTGCCCTTAATTCTAAGCAATGTTGTGCTGCTATTTTTATTGTCTTGGCCAAAGCTTTTGATGCGGTAGACCATTCCATTCTTGTGGGCTGGCTAAGCAGTATTGGTGTCTCTGAGGGGTCTTTGGGCTGGTTTGCTAACTAACTCAAAGAGTGCAGTGTATAAAGTCAGAACATCTGCTGTCTCAGCCACTGCCTGTCACCAAGGGTGTACCCCAAGGCTCGATCCTAGGCCCCARGCTCTTCTCAATTTACATCAGCAACATAGCTCAGGCAGTACGAAACTCTCTCATCCATCCATCCATCACTGCACTCTATACTCTTCTGTAAACTGGTCATCTCTGTATACCTCTCACAAGACCAACTGGTTGTTGCTTATTATTGAGATATCTACTGCAGCCCTCATCCTCCACATACAACACCCGTTCTGCAAGTCACATTCTGTTAAAGGTCCCCAAAGCACACACATTCCTGGATCGCTCGTCTTTTCAGTTCGCTGCAGCTAGTGACTGGAACGAGCTGCAACAAATACTCAAACTGGACAGTTATCTCAATCTCTTCATTCAAAGACTCAATCATGGACACTCTTACTGACAGTTGTGGCTGCTTTGCGTGATGTATTGTTGTCTCTACCTTCTTGCCCTTTGTGCTGTTGTCTGTACCGAACAATGTTTGAACCCTGTTGTGTGCTGATACCATGTTGTGCTGCTGCCATGTTGTGTTGCTACCATGCTATGTTGTCATTTTAGGTCTCTCTTTATGTAGTGTTGTCTCTCTTGTCGTGATGTGTGTTTTGTCCTATATTTTTAAGTAATTTATTTATTATTTTTAATCCCAGCCCCCATCCCCGCAGGAGGCCTTTTGCCTTTTGGTAGGCCGTCATTGTAAATAAGAATTTGTTCTTACCTGACTTGTCTAGTTAAATAAAGGTTAAATAAAATAAAAATAAATGAAGGCCTGATTCACGCAGTCTCCTCTGAAAAGTTGATGTTGAGATGTGTCTGTTACTTCAACTCTGTGAAGCATTTATTTTGCCTGCAATTTCTGAGGCTGGAAACTCTAATGAACTCTGGGTCTTCCTTTCCTGTGGCGGTCCTCATGAGAGCCAGTGTTATCATAGCGCTTGATGGTTTTTGCGACTGCTCTTGAAGAAACTTTCAAAGTCCTTGAAATTTTCCGCATTGACTGACCTTAAAGGACTGTCGTTTCTCTTTGCTTATTTTTGCTGTTCTTAACATACTATGGATTTGGTCTCTAACCAAATAGGGCTATCTTCTGTATACCACCCCTACCTTGTCACAACACAACTGATTGGCTCAAACGCATTAAGAAGGAAGGAAATTCCACAAATGTACTTTTAACAAGGCACACCTGTTAATTGAAATGCATTCCAGGTGACTACCTCATGAAGCTGGTGAGAGAATGCCAAGAGTATGCAAAGCTGTCATCAAGGCAAAGGGTGGCTACTTTGAAGAATCTCAATTATATGTTGATTTGTTCAACACTTTTTTTGGTTACTACATGATTCCATATGTGTTATTTCATAGTTTTGATGTCTTCACTATTATTCTACAATGTAGGAAATAGTCCAAATAAAGAAAAAACATTGAATGAGTAGGTGTGTCCAAACGTTTGACTGGTACTGTATATACTGAAGACATTTTAGCTTTTCATTTTTAACAAATTTGTTAACATTTCTAACAACATAATTACACTTTGACATTATGGGGTATTGTGTGTAGGCTAGTGATGGCCAATTTAATCAATTTTAAATTCAGGCTGTAAAATGTGGTAAAGTCAAGGAGTGTGAATACTTTCTGAAGGCACTATATGTCTCCGCTCTAACAATGGGATTCWTTGTCAACAGAGCAGAATGGCGGGCTGTCAAGCTCCCGCCTATTTCTCTCTTTAGATTAGTGGATACATATTCGATGAGGGGTGTTGACATCAACCGCCTGTGTTCAGTGGAGAGGGAGATGCTATGCTAGCTTCATGAATATGCATAAACCATTTTGAATTTCAACAGGGCCAACTCCGATATATATTTTTTTCTTCTCATTTGCCGAGATGTCACATGCATCACACTTACACTCGTAATAACTTAAGCATTATGAAACTTCTATTAGATCAAATAAGCCTCATGTATCAAAATAGCAATTCATGTTTATCTTGACTAAATTTGACAGTCTCTCATTGCCCCAATAAAAAAACACCTCATCTGTTTAATAATATTTWTTWMWWTTTTTWTTTATTTCACCTTTATTTAACCAGGTAGGCTAGTTGAGAACAAGTTCTCATTTGTAACTGCGACCTGGCCAAGATAAAGCAAAGCAGTTCGACACATACAACAACACAGAGTTACACATGGAATAAACAAACATACAGTCAATAATACAGTAGAAAAATCTATATACAGCATGTGCAAATGAGGTAGGATAAGGGAGGTAGGGCAATACATAGGCCATGGTGGCGAAGTAATTACAATATAACAGTTAAACACTGGAATGGTAGAATGTGCAGAAGATGAATGTGCAAGTAGAGATACTGGGGTGCAAAMGAGCAAGATAAATAAATAAATACAGTATGGGGATGAGGTAGATTGGGTGGGCTATTTACAGATGGGCTATGTACAGGTGCAGTGATCTGTGTGCTGCTCTGACAGCTGGTGCTTAAAGTTAGTGAGGGAGGTATGAGTCTCCAGCTTTAGTGATTTTTGCAGTTCGTTCCAGTCATTGGCAGCAGAGAACTGGAAGGAGAGGCGGCTAAAGTAAGAATTGGCTTTGGGGATGACCAGTGAGATATGCCTGCTGGAGCGCGTGCTACGGGTGCTGCTATGGTGACCAGTGAGCTGAGATAAGGATTACATAGCAGAGACTTGTAGATGACCTGGAGCCAGTTGGTTTGGCGACGAATGTGAAGCAAGGGCTAGCCAACGAGAGCGTACAGGTCGCAGTGGTAGGTAGTATATGGGGCTTTGGTGACAAAATGAATGGCACTGTGATAGACTGCATCCAATTTGTTGAGTAGAGTGTTGGAGGCTATTTTGTAAATGACATCGCCGAAGTCAAGGATCGGTCGGATGGTCAGTTTTACGAGGGTATGTTTGGCAGCATGAGTAAAGGATGCTTTGT
Organism: Salvelinus sp. IW2-2015; assembly: GCF_002910315.2. Classification (NCBI taxonomy): domain Eukaryota; kingdom Metazoa; phylum Chordata; class Actinopteri; order Salmoniformes; family Salmonidae; genus Salvelinus; species Salvelinus sp. IW2-2015. Next base: position 79,717,803 of record NC_036842.1, on the reverse strand, counting down.
TGCGAAATAGGAAGCTGATTCTAGATTTAATTTTGGATTGGGGATGTTTAATGTGAGTTTGGAAGGAGAGTTTACAGTCTAACCAGACACCGAGGTATTTGTAGTTGTCCACATATTCTAAGTCAGAACCGTCCAGAGTAGTGATGCTGGACGGGCGGTCAGGTACGGGCAGCGATCGGTTGAAGAGCATGCATTTAGTTTTACTTGGGGGCCACGGAAGGAGAGTTGTATGGCATTGAAGCTCGTCTGGAGGTTAGTTAACACAGTGTCCAAAGAAGGGCCAGAGGTATACAGATTGGTGTCGTCTGCGTAGAGGTGGATCAGAGAATCACCAGCAGCAAGAGCGACATCATTGATGTATACAGAGAAGAGAGTCGGCCCGAGAATTGAACCCTGTGGCACCCCCATAGAGACTGCCAGAGGTCCGGACAACAGGCGCTCCGATTTGACACACTGAACTCTATCAGAGAAGTGGTTGGTGAACCAGGCGAAGCAATCATTTGAGAAACCAAGGCTGTTGAGTCTGCCAATAAGAATGTTGTGATTGACAGAGTCGAAAGCCTTAGCCATGTCGATGAATACGGCTGCACAGTAATGTCTCTTATCGATGGCGGTTATGATATCGTTTAGGACCTTGAGCGTGGCTGAGGTGCACCCATGACCAGCTCTGAAACCAGATTGCATAGTCGAGAAGGTACGGTGGGATTCGAAATGGTCGGTTATCTGTTTGTTAACTTGGCTTTCGAAGATCTGAGAAATGCAGGGTAGAATAGATATAGGTCGGTAGCAGTTTGGGTCTAGAGTGTCTACCCCTTTGAAGAGGGGTTGACCGCGGCAGCCTTCCAATCTATGGGTATCTCAGACGATACGAAAGAGAGGTTGAACAGACTGGTAATAGGGGATGCAACAATTTTGGCAGATCATTTTAGAAAGAGAGGGTCCAGATTGTCTAGCCCGGCTGATTTGTAGGGGTCCAGATTTTGCAGCTCTTTCAGAACATCAGCTATTTGGATTTGGGAGAAGGAGAAATGGGGGAGGCTTTGGCAAGTTGCTGTGGGGGGTGGAGGGCTGTTGATCTGGGTAGGGGTAGCCAGGTGGAATCTGCTTAACGTGGACAGATTTTGGGCAGAAAAGGGGCTCCCCCTTTTCCCTCCCTCTCTCTGGCTCAACCTAAACTCAGTTTGCCTCGGTTCCTACTTCCTCCTACCCCAGACAGGCTCTCCTCTTCATTTCCACTGTGCTTCAGGGACTGATACCCCCCACTGTGTTATAACCCATCACTGTGTGTTGCTGTGTGAGCTGATATGAAAATGGGAAGTGTTATTTGTATGCCAGCCAGGTGGTTTTGTTTTTTGTTCATTGTCATTCAAATCATTAGCTTCATAGTTTTGCATTCAGGCGTTGGGTCTGTCTGCCAAGAGGTTGGTTTAAGGGTGCTGGGCAGCTAACCTGAACTGCCAACCAACCTGTGTTGACCAGCTAATGAATGTTTCTCTCTCTCTGCTCTCTGCCCTGACCTCTCTCCATGTGATAAGAACACAAAACATTTCCTTCCAACACTTCCATTCTGAAATTAGTCAAACCAATTAACAATTTGGCCAATGCCACGACTACCCCAAGTAAAATCAAAAGGCTGGCTGAAGTGTTTTGTTTCCTTTCATTGTCTCATACTCTCATTGTTGCATCATTTTTTACATCGAGGTCATATCTTTCACATAATTATTGGTTTGTAGATTGATGGAGAAGATTAGAATTAGCCAGTTGTGATAAACTCAGCAAAAAAAGAAACCTCACCTCACTGTCAACTGCGTTTATTTTCAGCAAACTTAACATGTGTACATATTTGTATGAACATAAGATTCAACATAAACTGAACAAGTTCCACAGACATGTGACTAACAGAAATGGAATAATGTGTCCCTGAACAAAGGGGGGTCAAAATCAAAAGTAACAGTCAGTATCTGTTGTGGCCACCAGCTGCATTAAGTACTGCAGTGCATCTCCTCATGTACTGCACCAGATTTGCCAGTTATTGCTGTGAGATGTTACCCCACTCTTCCACCAAGGCACCTACAAGTTCCCAGACATTTCTGGGGGGAATGGCCCTAGCCCTCACCCTCCGATACAACAGGTCCCAGACGTGCTCAATGGGATTGAGATCCGGGCCCTTCGTGCAATGCAGAACACTGACATTCCTGTCTTGCAGGAAATCACGCACAGAACGAGCAGTATGGCTGGTGGCATTGTCCTGCTGGAGGGTCATGTCAGGATGTGCCTGCAGGAAGGATACCACATGAGGGAGGAGGATGTTTCCCTGTAACGCACAGCGTTGAGATTGCCTGCAATGACACAAAGCTCAGTCCGATGATGCTGTGACACACCGCCCAAGACCATGACGGACCTCCCCTCCAAATCGATCCGCTCCAGAGTACAGGCCTCGTGTAACGCTCATTCCTTCGACGATAACGTGAATCCGACCATCCCCTGGTGAAAGCTAACCGCGACGTCAGTGAAGAGCACTTTTGCCAGTCCTGTCTGGTCAGCGACGGTGGGTTTGTCCCATAGGCGACGTTGTTGCCGTTGATGACTGGTGAACCTGCCTTACAACAGGCCTACAAGCCCTCAGGCCAGCCTCTCTCAGCCTATTGCGGACAGTCTGAGCACTGATGGAGGCATTGTGCGTTCCTGGTGTAACTCGGCAGCTGTTGTTGTCATCCGTACCTGTCCCGCAGATGTAATGTTCGGATGTACCGATCCTGTGCAGGTGTTGTTACACGTGGTCTGCCACTGCGGGACTATCAGCTGTCCGTCAAGTCTCCCTGTAGCGCTGTCTTAGGCGTCTCACAGTACGGACATTGCAAATTATTGCTCTGGCCATATCTGCAGTCCCCATGCCTCCTTGCAGCATGCCTAAGGCACGTTCATGCAGATGAGCAGGGACCCTGGGCATCTTTCTTTTGGTGTCTTTCAGAGTCAGTAGAAAGGCCTCTTTAGTGTTCCTAAGTTTTCATAACTGTTACCTTATTGCCTACCGTCTATAAGCTGTTTGTGTCTTAACGACCGTTCCACAGGTGCATGTTCATTAATTGTTTATGGTTCATTGAACAAGCATGGAAAACAGTGTTTTAAACCCTTTACAATGAAGATCTGTGAAGTTATTTGAATTTTTATGAATTATCTTTCAAAAGACAGGGTTCTGAAAAAGGGATGTTTCTTTTTTTGCTGAGTTTAATAGTTTTATCACAGAGAGATTATCTACTGTTTGCTTTTTGTTGCAAAGAGCACAGATCTTGTCACGTTCGCTGGAATAAATATCGAACCGGACTGGTGACACGCACCTCAGGGCGAGTGCAAGGAGCAGACACAGGATGCACTGAACTGGGAAGGGCCACTGGAGGCCTAGTGCGTGGAGCCGGCATAGGTGGCGCCAGACTGGTGACACGCACTTCAGGGGCGAGTGCGGGGAGCAGGCACAGGACGTACCGACTGGGAACACGCACTTCAGGGAGAGTGCGAGGAGCAGGCACAGGACGTACCGGACTGGGAAGGCGCACTGGAGGGAGAGTGCGAGGAGCAGGCACAGGACGTACCGGACTGGGGACACGCACTCAGGGAGAGTGCGAGGAGCAGCACAGGACGTACCGGACTGGGGACACGCACTTCAGGGAGAGTGCGAGGAGGAGACACATGACGTACCGGACTGGAGAGGTGCACTTGAGGCCAGAAGCGTGGAACCGGCACAGGTTGCACCAGACTGCTAACCGGATCCTCTGGTCGGATGTTGAGCAGAACACACTTGCACAACATCTCTCTCATCTCACTTTCTCCCAACTTCGCCATTGCCTCCCTGACAGTCTCTGGCTCTTCCCTCTGCTCAGCCGCCAGCTCCATGTGCCCCCCCCCAAGGGGTTGTCCTTGGGCTTTCTGTAGCCGCGAACCCTGTCGTCGTCGCTGTCCTCCATAATCTCCTTCCGTCTGTCGCCAAGAAGGGTTTCGCATCTCCCCATCACTTTTTCCCATGTCCAGAAATCCTTCCCTTCTTTGGACGCTGCTTGGTCCTGGTTTGATGGGATATTTTGTCACGTTCGCTGGAATAAATATTCGGACCAAGCTGCAGCGCGATATGGTTTCCACATTAGAAACGCACAAAACAACAAAGAAAGAACGAAACAAACAACGAACCATAACTAAGAGGTGTAACATACACTAACTCAAAACAATATCCCATAAAACACAGGTGGAAAAAATGCTACACTTAATATGATCCCCAATTAGAGACAACGATAGCCAGCTGCCTCTAATTGGGAATCATACCAAACACCAACATAGAAAAACCAAACTAGAACCCCACAAAGAAAATAATAACTAGAAAACCCCCCAGTCACGCCCTGACCTACTCTACCATAGAAAATAAGGGCTCTCTATGGTCAGGACGTGACAGATCTGCTCTCCCCCAACTCTCTCTCTCTTTGTTCCCGGCTATTTGAAGACAATGCAAACCGACAGTCATTGCATTTGTGTATTAACAATCCCCTAAAGCCACATCTCTTGTTTGAACATATACGCCTCTATCCCTATCAATAACCATAAGTGACCGTTGCCATGGCAACCCCACAGGATGCGGTAGAGAAAAGGAGGCTGTGTGTGTGTGTCTGTTTCCAAAGCACCTACTTCTAAGGGACTCTTGGGGCCTGGGCATTCAAATGGGGGCAATAGAATGTAAATAAACTGGAATGACTGGGCAGCAGCAGCACGGAGAGGGCCAGACACAGAGTTCGCATCTCAAATGGCACCCTATTCCCCATATAGTGCACTGCTTTTGACCAGAGCCCATAAAGCTCTGGTCAAAGGTAGGGAATGGGCTGCCATTTTAGCCGCAGCCACACTGTGTGGTAGTAGGCCACAGGAAATGAAAGCCAAAGACACTGAGGCAAACTAGCATAGAAGGGAAGGTTTCAGCTCCCATATTCAACAGAGTAATTACTTGTTTTTCTACTCCAAATAGGACCTGTAATGAAGAGGGGCAGAGAAATAGAAATAAGCACACACAGGCACTCTAGAGGCCAAATAATTTAGTCTCACTACTGATTGTACTGAGAGATTGAGCTTCAAGCCAAGCTTGCTGTTCATTTCAGGCTGTGCAAAAATTAATCTAATTTATCAAAGAGTTAAGGTGGATATTAGGCTATGAGAGGCTTTAAAATGTGTCTGGTGCAGTTATAAGGTTTCTCTGTGTTTTCAGGGGGATTCCTTTGAACACAGCGGGACTTTTAGTCTTCAATACATTTAGAAATTCTGTGAAACACAATAAATGTTATACTTACTCATGTACCACTACTTGTTCTGTTTTTGAAGTGCTCTGCACGAAATACTCAGATGTTGAAGGCTGATTTTGGGGAGTGCCTCCTCAACATGTCATCATGACTTCATCCGTGTTTTAGTGGATACTGCTAGGTGTGTGAGTGTCATAGATGCATGGATCATAGATGTTTAACTGACTTGTTTTATCTAAATGGTGGGATCTCAAGACCTGCAGAGTCAAGAGTTTGGCTATCCCTCTTTAGACTGATATGCCAAATGGAGATCATTTTTTATCAAGCATATCTGCCAAATCTCTCTTTCCGTTGGGCTGCATTAGTTTGACGTCTTTAACACCAGGATTTGTCACCTACCGTATGGCGCCAAGAACAGCTTTTTTAAATCTACATTTGAATCCATGTTTTTGTGAAAATGTGTGCCTGTAGCTACACATAAGCTAGATAGGTCTCCTGATGCTGAGGTGTGAGGTAGACCTGTCAGTAACTGTAGATCAGGGGTAGGCAATTCAATTCAGCCGCGGGCCGATTTTTGTCGGAGCGAATGGTTGGGGGGCCGGAACATAATTGTATTAAATTTGTACACTGCAAATTGAGGTTGTATTTGATAATAACAATCATTTCATACATTGAGACATGATCACATCTCTTTTTTTATTTGTGGGAATAATTGGGAACAGATTTTGTGAATAACACATTTTGTGCTTAATTCCTGCTGATTTTACAGTATTTTTTTATATATATTATTTTTTACAAAAAGAGAGAATCACTTGCGGTACACAAGTTGCCGTCTGTAGCAGACCCCTGCTGTAGATGATAGGGGATGAAACAGCAGGCTTTATGACGACCTTCGCCTCCCTCCTATCACGACCTTGGGGCCCCAACTGCTGCTCTGCCCTTTAGAACACTGATCGGTGTCCTACAGGAAGAGCCGGCCCTCGCATGGGGAGGGCCTCAAAATATGGGTCTGAAAGGTTCTGAAGTAAGCACAGGTTGAAAGGGTCTCAAAGTACATTTTTGCTGGACCTATCAATGGAAGAGTGCTGCCATTGTTTTCAAAAACGCATCTTTTGACCAATAATGTTACTTGGGTAGATAATCATCTAAGAAAACCAAAGGTCCAAACATCAAGTCTCTATCATAATCCGTTCAAAATGTTTTGTGGTTTTTACCCTTGTAGGATGGTCAAAATTAGAGCGACTAAGTTGATGGAGGCTTAGAAAAGAAGTGGTAAAAAAATCTGGAAAACAGCATTGTGTCAGCTGTGCTGGATGCTGTGTGAGAATTAAGGCTACCTGACAGGCTTACCATTGAACTCGTCATCTCTCTTCTCAAATCCGGAGGACATAAAACAATATAGGAGATGAGATAGATATCCATTTTGAGACATGACATGTAGTATTTTCATATTTTAGTATACACTGTCCATATTAATGCGAAGTTCATGTTCTTTTTGAAGACATCTCACAAAAACAAGTGTATCTCTGTGAAATGTCAATAGAGCACCGCAAGCTTTTTATTTTCAAATCCTTTTACGTTTCATTCAGCTCGTGTCATGCTAATTTAGCTTTAGTGACTCGCAGAAACAACTTGGAAAAGGACGATCACAACATTTAAAATCCTCAAACGTTCCGGCCAAAAGGCTGCACCGCTCCTTCAACAGAGCTTGGTGCTTATTAGGTTACAAAATCCAACTTTTTGGATATAGTGTTAATGATATGTTAGAGAAAGACCCTACTGAATGATTCAGAACATGAAGAATCATATTTGTCTTGGTAAAATGTATTTTATAATGTATTTTACAACATAAGGAAGTGAAATGTTTCGGTCTTATTTAGCAACATTTGAAATTGTGTTTTTTGCATAGGCTAAAAGTAGAGAGACAGAGCTAGAAAATAGTACATAATACACTGCAGTTGAGGAYCAAATAGGAAAGTAACTGAAAGTTGAAAAACTTGAAGCCACACTTTTGAGAAAATGGCCCTTGAATGTTTTTTGTATACTTACTGGTGAGCTCRTCTTTGTCTACACCCATTCAGCATCGTTCATACCTTCCTAAGCCTTTGCCCCTCCCATCTCTTTAAATATTAAATTGTGAGACCATGTGCTAAACAGATTGAGTAGTTTAGTAAACAACCAAAGATTTAAAGACTAAAAGTGGTACAATTAGTAGCCTACAATAATCTAGTCCTTATATATCCTATATCTTATATCCTATATCCTAATCTGACTTTGGTACAGATCATGTTGTTCTTCACATTAGTCTCTGGTAAACACACACTATATCAAATAAGATCTATTTGTCACATGCACAGGATACAGAAGGTGTAAACGGTACTGTGAAATGGTTACTTGCATAGTAGCAATATCAAAAACAGAAAGTGTTCAGATAAAAAAATGTTAAWAAATATTTTATAATTATTAGATGACGCTTACCCGACACACTTGTCTAAATTAATGGGCCATGTGAAGGAAATGCTATAACCACTCCCCAGCCACATCTAGCTAAGTGGATGGGTRACTATTGTCTAGACATGTACACATGTTCATGAAATACAATAGATGGCCAGGGCGGCCTAGTGGTTAGAGTGTTGGGGTAGACTAGTGGCCTAGTGGCCTAGAGCGTTGGACTAGTAACCGAAAAGTTGCAAGTTCGAATCCCAGAGCTGACAAGGTACAAATCTGTTGTTCTGCCTCTGAACAAGGCAGTTAACCCCCTGTTCCTAGGCCTTTATTGAAAATAAGAATTTGTTCTTAACTGACTTGCCCAGTTAAATAAAGGTTAAAAAAATAATAATTTAAAAAATCATCGCCAGACACACTTGGCTAACTTGATGGGTCATGTAATCGTCTGGCTAAGTCTTTTGGGTCATGTAATCGTCTGGCGGAGTCTTTTGTTTAGGCATGTAGCTAGCTAACTAAACAATGAACCAGCATAATCCCAACTCATACTACTGACAATACAAACATTGTCGTAGCTGTAGTATTAATCTGCAGGTAGCTAAKGAGCTAACCAACTAGGTTCAATGTTAGCTAGCTAACATTAGGCTATAACTAATAATGCAAATGGATTTCTGGTTTGAATAATATTACCACACAGATCATACACGTAACATTAGCTAGCGAGCCAGCAATCTAACATTCGCTAGCTAGCTAACAGTACGCTTTAACTTGCAATGAAAACGACTTTCTGACAAAATTAGAAACTTATATCTGAAAATGGAGCTAGACTCTTATCCGTATACATGGATGAAGGCTTCACGGTAGACCGGAAACATTTAACTCTGTTTTGTTTGTAGCTACATCTTGTTTGGCCAGCGCTGTGTCAAGTCATTCCGGTTCAGACTGACCGTGGCATGTGCAGAAAGTAGCCCATCCAACTGATATGTCGATAGCGCCTGCTAAATTCAAGACATCAATGTTGTTGAGAAAAGTTTCAAAACTTTTTTAGTTCTCGATGGCTAACGTTATATCTTTCAAAAACAGCGTAATAGAAAGGACTATCAACACATACTGAGCAGCTCACGCTATAGACAGAAGGATGCTACATGGCAGACCAATCCAAACTCCTCTCCCAGCATGTCCAGCCCAGCCATTATCTCAGCCAATCATCGCTATCGGGCTTTTCCTGTGGCTAAACCAACTATGCTCGTAATTTAACAACTATTTCTATTTACAGATGGAATACAAGTTTGTTATTAAAGCACATGAAATTTCACATGTACCAGTCTGCATTTCTTTACATTGAAATGCCTCTCCTGATGTGCAACAATTTCCTGAAACGAGTCACGAATGTCATCACCAAAGTGTGTTTTCACCCATTCTGGGCAGAGTGGCTGGGCACCCTACAATGTATGAAATCTAATTTTATTTGTCACATGCTTCATAAACAACAGGAAAATCTATGGCTAACAGTGAAATGCTTACTTATGGGCAACTTCCAACAATTCTGAGAAAAATATAGAAAAATAATAACACAAAAAAGAAACACACAATGAGTAACGATAACATCGCTAAATACACGGGGTACCAGTAKCGAGTCAATGTGRAGGGGTATGAGGTAATTGAGGTAGATATGTATAGTGCCTTCAGAAAGTATTCATACCCCTTGACTTATTCCACATTTTGTTGTGTTACAGCCTGAATTCAAAATGGATTCAATTGTTTTTTCCCTCACTCATCTACCCACGATACTCCATAATGACAAAGTGAAAACATGTTTTTAGATTTTTTTGCAAAAGTATAGAAAATTAAATACAGATCTCTCATTTACGTACATAAGTATTCACACCCCTGAGTCAATCAATACACGTTAGAATCACATTTGGCTGGGATTACAGCTGAGAGTCTTACTGGGTAAGTCTAAGGGCTTTGCACACCTGGATTGTACAATATTTGCACATTGTTCTTAAGAATTCTTCAAGCTTTGTCAAGTTGGTTGTTGATCATTGCTAGATGGCCATTTTCACGTCTTGCCATAGATTTTCAAGCCAATATAAGTCAAAGCTGTAACTAGGCCACCCAGGAACATTCAACGTTATCTTGGTAAACAACTCCAGTGTATATTTGGCCTTGTGTTTTAAGTTATTGTCCTGCTGAAAGGTACATTTGTCTCCCAGTGTCTGGTGGAAAGCAGACTGAACCAAATTTTCCTCTTAGATTTTGCCTGTGCTTAGCTCTATTCCATTTKTTTTTATCCTGTTAAACACTTATTGCACACATAGTYAWTCGTTCAGAACTGCTGGTGCTCTCATGKATGGTTCAGTGTTGCTTGTCTCGAAGCGAGCATAGAAGGCTTTGAGCTCGTTTGGTAGGCTCACGTCAATGGGCAGCCCGCTGCTGGGTTTCCCTTTGTAATCTGTGATAGTTTGCAAACCCTGCCACATCCAACGAGCGTCAGAGCCGACGTAGTATGATTCGATCTTAGTCCTGTATTGACGATTTGCCTGTTTGATGGCTAGTCGGAGGTCATAGTGGGATTTATTATAAGCATTCAGATTAGTGTCCCACTCCTTGAAACAGTTGGTGCAGAAATCCTTTGGTTGTGCAAACCCACAAACTTATCAGCTGTCTGGGTGGCTGGTCTCAGATGATCCCGTGAAAAAGCCGGATGTGGAGGTCCTGGGCTGGTGTGGTTACACGTGGCCTGGGGTTGTGAGGCCAGTTGGACGTACTGACAAATTCTCTAAAATGATGTTGAAGCGGCTTATGGTAGAGAAATTAACATTCAATTCTCTGGCAACAGCTTTGGTGGACATTCCTGCCAATTGCCAATTGCACGTGCCAATTGCACGATCCCTCAAAATTTTAGACATCTGTGTCATTGTGTTGTTTGACAAAACTGCACATTTTAGAGTGGCCTTTTTTGTCCCCAGCACAAGGTGCACCTGTGTAATGATCATGCTGTTTAATCAGCTTCTTGATATGCCACACCGGTCAGGTGGATGGATTATCTTGGCAAAGGAGAAATGCTCACTAACAGGGATGTAAACAAATTTGTGTACAACAGAAATAAGCTTTTTGTGCTTATGGACAATTTCTGGGATCTTTTATTTCAGCTCTTGAAACATGGGACCAACACTTGACATGTTCCATTTATATTTTTGTTCAGTGCATATTCAGTCAATAAAAATCAAGTTCCATTTAAGATAAATTTATTGAAACCGTAATATCAACAGGTTATATTACATTGTGGAACACAATCTCTAAAAAGGCAGTAACCTCAGCAGTGGCGCTTGTAGAAAACTATAGCTGTGCAATGGCATAGCCTTGTTTTATTAATTTAGCATACAAGGCGCTCTTATTTCCTGAGGCCTTATCACAGACAAGACACACCTATTTCAAAATAAAAAATTTAGCAGTGTGAAGTGATGCGCATCTCGTGCCCAGAACAGATATTTTCAAAGAGTGATCATTTGAAACGGGGCTCAATTTGGCCAAAATCAAACCAAAATCAATATACAGACATTGGATTTAGTTTATTCTGCCTGTTCTTTGTAATTTTCTAAATGGATGAACAATTCCACATTGAACACTGCATGGGGATGAATTATAGCCARATCTGTTTGGTGAGTAGGCATATGATTCTGATGAAAATGCCCTCTTTGTCTTTATCAAACTAATGTTTTTGCATATTTTCAGTGTGGAACCTATGTTTAGGTGGGTTATAAGCTAACCAATTCTAAATGGCCCTAGGAGATCGCAAAGTAGCTTAAAGCAGGTTTCCCAAACTCAGTCATGGGGCCCATTTTGGTTTTTGCCCTAGCACTACACAGCTGATTAAAATAATCAAAGCTTGATGAGTTGGCTATTTGAATAATCTGTGTAGTGCCAGGGCAAAAACCAAAACGTGCACCCAGTGGGGGCCAGTTTGGGAAACCCTGGCTTAAAAGGATACTTTGGGATATTGGCAATGAGCCCCCAGAGTCCGACGAACTTGTGGATACCATTTTTATTTCTCTGCGAGCAGTTTGAAGGAAGTTGCTAACTAGCACTAGCGCAATTGCTAACTAATGTTAGCGCAATGACTGGAAGTCTATGGGTATCTGCTAGCACGCTAACAGATACACATAGGCTTCCAGTCATTGTGCTAACACTAGTTAGCATTGGCTCGCACAACAACCTCTAACTTCCTTTTTACTGGACACAAAGACTTAAAAATGGTATCTACAAGTCCATCTGACTCTGGGGAAGTAGACTAACTATTGGATATAAGAGCAACGTCAACTCACCAACATTACGACCAGGAATACGACTTTCCCGAAGCGGATCCTCTGTTTGGCCCACCACCCAGGACAATGGATCGGATCCCAGCCGGCAACCCAAAACAACGGTGCCGCAGACGGAGCGGTCTTCTGGTCAGGATCCATAGACGGGCACATCGCGCACCGCTCCCGAGCATACTACTCGCCAATGTCCAGTCTCTTGACAACAAGGTAGACGAAATCCGAGCAAGGGTTGCCTTCCAGAGAGACATCAGAGACTGTAACGTTCTTTGTTTCACAGAAACATGGCTCACTCGAGACGGGCTATCGGAGTCGGTACAGCCAGCTGGTTTCTTCACACATCGCGCCGACAGAAACAAGCATCTCTCTGGTAAGAAGAAGGGCGGKMGTGTGTGTCTTATGATTAACGAGACGTGGTGTGATCATAACAACATACAGGAACTCAAGTCCTTTTGTTCACCTGACTTAGAATTCCTCACAATCAAATGCCGACCGCATTATCTACCAAGAGAATTCTCTTCGGTCATAATCACAGTCGTGTATATTTCCCCCCAAGCAGACGCATTGACGGCCCTGAACGAACTTCATTGGACTCTATGTAAACTGGAAACCACATATCCTGAGGCTGCATTTATTGTAGCTGGGGATTTTAACAAGGCTAATGTGAAAACAAGGCTCCCTAAATTTTATCAGCATATCGATTGCGCGACCCGGGCCGGCTAAACCCTGGATCATTGTTATTCTTACTTCTGCGACGCATATAAGGCCCTCCCCCACCCTCCTTTCGGAAAAGCTGACCACGACAAAATTTTGTTGCTCCCAGCCTAAAGACAGAAACTAAAACAGGAAGCATCCGTGCTCAGGTCTGTTCAACGCAGGTCCGACAAATCGGATTCCACGCTTCAAGATTGCTTCGATCACATGGACTGGGATATGTTCCGCATAGCGTCYAACAACAACATTGATGAATACGCTGATTCGGTGAGCGAGTTTKTTAGCAAGTACATCGGTGATGTTGTACCCACAGCGTCTATTAAAACATTCCCCAACCAGAAACCGTGGATTGATGGCATCCTTCACGCAAAACTGAAAGCGCGAACCACTGCTTTAAATCAGAGTAAGGTGACTGGAAACATGACCGAATARAAACAGTGTAGCTATTCCCTCCGCAAGGCAATCAAACAAACTAAGCGTCAGTATAGATACAAAGTAGAGTCGCAATTCAATGGCTCAGACATGAGAGGTATATGTTCAGGGTCTACAGTCAATTACGGACTACAAAATAAAAACCAGCCCCGTCGTGGACCACGATGTCTTGCTCCCAGACAAACTAAACAACTTCTTAGCTCGCTTTGAGGACAATACAGTGCCACTGACACGGCCCGCTACCAAAACCTGCGGGCTCTCCTTCACTGCAGCCAACGTGAGTAAAACATTTAAACGTGTTAACCCTTGCAAGGCTGCAGGCCCAGACGGCATCCCCAGCCGCGTCCTCAGAGCATGCGCAGACCAGCTGGCTGGTGTGTTTACGGACATATTCAATCAATCCTTATCCCAGTCTGCTGTTCCCACATGCTTCAAGAGGGCCACCATTGTTCCTGTTCCCAAGAAGGCTAAGGTAACTGAGCTAAATGACTACCGCCCCGTAGCACTCACCTTCATCATCATGAAGTGCTTTGAGAGACTAGTCAAGGACCATATCACCTCCACCCTACCTGACACCCTAGACCCACTCCAATTTGCTTACCGCCCCAATAGGTCCACAGATGACGCAATCGCAATCACACTGCCCTAACACATCTGGACAAGAGGAATTCCTATGTAAGAATGCTGTTCATCGACRACAGCTCAGCATTTAACACCATATTACCCTCCAAACTCGTCATTAAGCTCGAGACCCTGGGTCTCGAGCCAGCCCTGTGCAACTGGGTCCTGGACTTCCTGATGGGCCGCCCCCAGGTGGTGAGGGTAGGTAACAACATCTCCACCCCGCTGATCCCCAGCACTGGGGCCCCACAAGGTTGCATTCTCAGCCCTCTCCTGTACTCCCTGTTCACCCATGACTGCGTGGCCATGCACGCCTCCAACTCAATCATCAAGTTTGCAGACGACACTACAGTGGTAGGCTTGATTACCAACAACGACAAGACGGCCTACAGGGAGGAGGTGAGGGCACTCGGAGTGTGGTGTCAGGAAAATAACCTCACACTCAATGTCAACAAAACAAAGGAGATGATCGTGGACTTCAGGAAACAGCAGAGGGAGCAGCCCCCTATCCACATCGACGGGACAGCAGTGGAGAGGGTGGAAAGTTTTAAGTTCCTCGGCGTACACATCACGGACAAACTGAAATGGTCCACCCACACAGACAGTGTGGTGAAGAAGAAGAAGGCGTAGCAGCGCCTCTTCAACCTCAGGATGCTGAAGAAATTTGGCGTGTCACCAAAAACACTCACAAACTTTTACAGATGCACAATCGAGAGCATCCTGTCGGGCTGTATCACCGCCTGGTATGGCAACTGCTCCGCTCACAACCGTAAGGCTCTCCAGAGGGTAGTGAGGTCTGTACAACGCCTCACCGGTGGCAAACTACCTGCCCTCCAGGACACCTACACCACCCGATGTCACAGGAAGGTCAAAAAGATCATCAAGGACAACAACCACCCGAGCCACTGCCTGTTCACCCCACTATAATCCAGAAGCGAGGTCAGTACAGGTGCATCAAAGCTGGGACCGAGAGACCTGAAAAACAGCTTCTATCTCAAGGCCATCAGACTGTTAAACAGCCATCACTAACACTGAGTGGCTGCTGCCAACATACTGACTCAAATCTCTAGCCACTTTAKTAATMYAAAAWTMGATGTAATAAATGTATCACTAGRCACTTTAAACAATGCCACTTTATATAATGTTTACATACCCTACATTACTCATCTCATATGTATATACTGTACTCTATACCATCTACTGCATCTTGCCTATGCCGTTCGGCCATCACTCATTCATATATTTTTATGTACATATTCTTATTCATTCCTTTACACTTGTGTGTARAAGGTAGTTGTTGTGAAATTGTTAAGTTAGATTACTTGTTAGATATTACTGCATGGTCGGAACTAGAAGCACAAGCATTTCGCTACACTTGCATTAACATCTGCATGTAACAAATAACATTTGATTTGATTTAAAGGGCCTCATTGCCAAAATCTCGAAGTTAAGCGGAAAATAGATGAGACACAATTATTCCATAACTGCAGCTCGTTGTTGGAACACATATTTTCCTACTTCAATCAATCAGTCCATTTTGAATTTGTTATAAATCCATTTGGCAAGGAATGTAGCTTGTTTAGCCCATCAGATATGTTTTATAGGCTTTCATTTCTGTAGGCCTAACGGGAGCTTGTGTGCACACGCTTAGCATGCGTGTGTGGAGGTAGTGCAATTGAATGAGAGAGGGGAAAGGGAATTTTGGGAGAACGGTGTGATGCTTGTTTTTTTTGTTTTTTTTTGCAGTATTTGAATTTCTCTGGTTAAAGATAAAGCATTGACATCTGTTTGAGTACTCATGTCCATCCCTAGGTACTTCCCGAGTGTTTGCTTGTAAGCAGGAATCAGGAGGATAGTTATGGTCAGATTTGCCAAAGGGAGGGCGAGGGAGAGCTTTGTATGTGTTTCTGTGTGGAGTAAAGGTGATCTAGTTCTCTAGTTACACAGGTGACATGCTGTTACAAATGAGGTCAAGTTTCCCTGTAATAAAATCACTGTCCACGAGAAGCGCTGTTTCTGGATGAGCATTTTCTTGTTTGCTTATGGCCATATACAGCTTGTTGAGTGTTGTCTTAGTGCCAGCATCGGTTTGTGGTGGTAAATAGACAGCTAGTATGGTATGCAGCTTATCATGAGGTATTCTAACTCAGGTGAGCCAAACTTGATACTTCCTTGACATTAGAGATCATGCGCCAGCTGTTGTTAACAAAGACACACCCCTCCACCTCTTATCTTACCCGAGGCTGCCTTCTGATCTTGACGATGCATGGAAAAGACAACGAAATGTATATTATCCATGTCCTTGTTCAGCTACGACTCCCGAGAAACATAGGATATTATAGTTCTTTAAGTCCCGTTGATAGGATAGTCTCGGACGGAGCTCGCCAGTTTGTTCTCTAGTGATTGCACGTTCACCCACAAAACAGAGGGCAATGACGGTCTAGATGCTCGCCGACATAGTCTTATCATGACGCCGCTTCACTTGTACCACATGTAGATGCAGCCAAGCGGACATCAAACCAACTCAGGTGCTTAAGGGGGTCTTAGGAGGATATCTAAAGGTGGGGAGCCTCACCACACACTCCAGGCCCCCTGTGCCCTCTGGTGGCCCCTAGGACAGGCGACAGACAGAGCGGGCTCCTCTCCACCCAGTCCCTCCATCCATTAGCCACTCCAGAGCCCTCGGTTATTACTGTCTGACCTCACACTGTGACTGGGAGGGGGGAATTCCAAACTGTGATCGCTGTAAGGTCAGGTTGGTCAGGTCAGTCAATCKTATTCCTCTGTTATAGAACACTGCTCATCAGCAGCTTTCCTGTGTATTATAACCCACATTCATTAGGTAGCAAATGGCAGAATACGGGGAGGGACAAGATGAACTTGACCAATAAGAAACACTTTTTTGTTTTCTGTTGCAAAATGTTTTTCTAGAGTGTACACTAAATGTAGCACATTTCCAAATCTTGATGAAGATGTTGCTGTGCCATCCCTCAGTGAAAGGGAGTGTGTTTTTTCTAGGTCTCTGTGTGCCGTTGGATAAACAATGGGCTTAATTTGATGACTAAAGGGCTGAGACATGCTAAACACTGATATCTGATGTACCTCACAACATTGTGCCCTGTCACGCCCTGTGGTGCAGAACCAGGGTGTTTGATGCACACGCACACAGACYGACAGACACACCACACAGACGGATAGACATACACACACAGACACACACTGGGGCCAATGTGTTCCCGATTAACTTGTTGAATCAGCTTTGTTAAACTGCCCCGCAGGATTTGGATAAGTGATTGTCATTGAATCTGCATAATTAGGAAATCATGGCGTCGGAATACAAATGCTCCAACTAACTCTCAACTCCACAGACGCTCCCTCTCCCCTGGCCTTGCAGTAAACCAAGCATGAATAATCATTAGGTACACCGACACTACAGGCGGAAATAACACTGTCGCTGCATGCTACATATTTCATCCACAGTCTGGCAGAGAGTGTTGTGGTACTAGGCTACAGACACATTGAAAAGCCCTCTCTCTCTCTCTCTCTCTCTCAAGCCCATCTTACACAACAGGTCTGGCAGCTAGCGGCGGTTAGGCTTTTTCAGGGGAGCAGAGAGCAGTGTTAGCTCTTAGCGCTCATTAGGGACATGTCATTCCCCTGGGGAACTGTGTGGCGGCCAATGAGAAGTGACAGGAAGGCCAGACAATGGAGCCCCGTCTTTACAGCCTCTGCAATTGTCCCCAGACACACATACACTCTTCACACATGGCAGTGACTGGCCCTCTAACCACCGAACCACACACACATGTACAAGCATGCACACACACATTGAGCACAACAMCAGTGTTTTAGGGACAGCGGGGTGTTTGTTCAGCGTAGTTATTGTTTAACAATGTTAATGTCGACTCAGTCACTCTCAACATCCATACATTCATCTAGGATGTAGTTAATCTTTGTGGTTTGTTTGGTGCAGTAACAAACACCAAACTCTTACATTCTCAGCCATGCTCTCCAAATAAACTCATAGCCATAGCATAGTTTTGAATAACATGTGTTGCTGCGCTCTGCTGGCATCAGTATGAATTGCACTTTGCTCCTTTTCTTGATTTTTTTGGTGTAAAATGTGCTTTCAGTATTGACTGATAGTATATGAATGCAGGATTGTGTTATTTTCTCTGTTGTAGGATTCACCAGATTACACTAATGTCCAGGAGCTGAAATATCTTGACATGGTCATATCAGAAGCTCTGCGCCTCTACCCGCCTGGTTTAGGTAAGAGCCTTATAGTATTGATAATATTGACATTAGAATGATTCACAAGACAACTCTCTTATGTACTGTATATGGCCATGTTTGGGCTTCCAAGTGGCGAAGCGGTCTGAGGCACTGCATCTAAGTGCTAGAGGTGTCACTACAGACCATGGTTATATTCTGTATCACAACCGTCCGTGATTGGGAGTCCCATAGGGCGGCGCACAATCGGCCCAGCGTCATCCGGGTTAGGGCTTGGTCAGGGTAGGCCGTCATTGTAAATAAGAATTTGTTCTTAACTGACTTGCCTAGTTAAATAAAGGTTAAATAAAATAAATGTCCCCCATGTTTCCATAGTTCATCATTTCATTATGTGCATTGTGGAAACTGAGCAACCATTTTGTTTCAGGTTTGCCCGTGACGTTGACGAGGACTGCATGGTGAATGGACAGTTCCTACCCAAGGGAGCCACTCTGGAGATCCCTGCAGGCTATCTGCACTATGATCCAGAGTACTGGCCCGAGCCAGAGAAGTTCATCCCTGAGAGGTAGGCGGCAGTCAGTCTACTGTAGCTCAGTAATTAGGTTCCATTTCTATCGGTCTACCATAGAGAAGTCCCAGCACAGCTACATTGTTACACAGCACAGCTACAGTACACTGTCACTGCCTCACATTATGTTAATGTTCTGTACAACATGGAGTGACAACATTGACACGTGATAATACAACACAGAAGTATAGTATCAGATTGTATTCCATACTGACCACTGAGGTCTCTACTCTGCCATTCAGATTCACAGTGGAGGCCAAGGCCAGCAGACACCCGTTTGTGTACCTGCCGTTTGGGGCGGGGCCCCGCAGCTGTGTCGGCATGAGGCTGGCCCAGCTGGAGATCAAGATGGCCCTGGTGCATGTCTTCAGGAAGTTCAACATTGTGGCCTGCACAGACACCAAGGTGGGTTAAACCTCTGAGTCCATATTCTCTAAAGAGTCTTAGAGTAGGAGTGCTGATCTAGGATCAGGTCACCCCTGTCCATATAAGCATATTGATCTATGATCTAAAAAGCAAAACTGATCCTAGATCACCATTCATACTGATACGCTTTATGAATACGGGCCCATATTTCTTATTTTGGCACTTATCCCAACCTCCATTTGTAAAGGTCATAATACGATTGAAAATACAGAGTCACATGTATACAACCCAGTCTATGCTGTATCCTAGCTCTTTAACATGTTGCTCTTCTACATGTATGTTGTAGGTTCCTCTGGAGTTGAAGTCTCACACCACTCTCGGACCCAAGAATGGCATCTATGTGACAATCACTAAAAGAGAGATAGAGGGAGAACCAGCGAATCCCCCTGCAGAAGAATAGCTCTGTTCTGTATCTGCTCTCTAGAACGTAGTGTGATTTCTATGAAACAGATACATTATCCATCCAGTGACTGCTTATTTTAAGGCTAAACATAAAGTAACATTAACCTAGCCTGGTCCCAGATCTGTTTGTGCTGTCTTGCTAACTTCTATGGTTATTGTCACACTTTTGGCGCTCCCTTTACATAAGAGAGTTGGCAATAAAGCACAAACAGATCTGAGTCCAGGCTAGCATTAACCTCTTCTTTAACTTAAACATCTAAAAGTATTTGGTTAAATGTACTTAAGTATCAAAAGTAAAACATTTCAAATTCCTTATATTAAGCAAACCAGACGGTACCATTTTTATTTTACTTTGAAAAATTATGGATAGACAGGGACACATTCCAACACGCAGACATCATTTACAAATTAAGCATGTGTGTTTAGTGAGTCCGCCAGATCAGAGGCAGTAGGCATGTCCATGAATTGCACTATTTTCCTGTTCTGCTAAGCATTCAAAATGTAACAAGTACTTTTGGGTGTCAGGGAAAATGTGTGGAGTAAAAAGTACATTATTAAAAGTAAAAGTTGTCAAAAATAAGTCTAGTAATAAGTACAGATACCCCCAAAAACTACTTCAGTAGTACTTTAAAGTATTTTTACTTAAGTACTTTATGCAACTGCTTCCATGGTAAATGACAATTTGCACAGAAAAAGTGAGGTTGGGCCAGGGGCAGCTCACCTTTTTAATCAGCCAGTGTACTGAATGGAGGTCAAGCCCTCCAAGAGGCCCCTGCCAATGGCACAATGATCGCCACGGTGATTCTGCAGAACTAGAGAGAGGGGGAGGAGAAGCATGCTGGGGAAACTGTGAGCTGATGGGAGGGGGAAGACTGGCAAAACTCTTCTTATAACAAAATAACAACATTCCTTGACATCTGTATAAATTCATATTGATATCCATTGTTACTGAATAGTCACTGCAGGACTGCATTAAAGGGAAGGATCAATTCAAAGTATAARGTATGTTAGAACATGCCCATGAACTATTAAAGGGATAGTTCACCCAAATTACAAAATTATATAATATTGGTTTTCCTGTAAGCAGTCTATGGATAAGACAGCGATCCATGCTTTAGTTTGGTTTACCTGTCCACTGTCTCCAAATGCTATGCAATTACCTTGTCCATAGACTTTTTACAGGGTAAAGTAATCCGAATGTTTTTGTCATTTGGATGGACTATCKCTTTAAGGATTGGTATTGTCTCTCCCAACAGCTCTGACTGGAAAGTGAGTCTTTGCAACTATCCATCATAACAGTGTAGGCATTGACTAAATGTTATAGGACCCCCCCTGACAGATTTCCAAATCTTTCATCTTTAAAATGCAGCTATGATTTACATGAAGGTAATACTCTTAAGATCYTGACTCGATGAGAGCGGAAAGCAATATCAGCTCACTCCATTTCTCATTGCCTCTTAAGTTGAAAAGCTCTGATGTTACTGTGTATGATTTCTTTAAGCTTGACTGTATAGACTTTATACCAATGGGATGGTATTAATTGTGTTGATTTGGAGTGTTGCTCTGCAATTTGATGTTTCATATTCATTAAATGTGAAATTAATAATCAAAATCAGGGAAAGATGTTATCAATATACATTCTGAAATATTCCATTTTAATTGAAAGGAATAATGATGACATGCTATGAAAGAGTAAACGCAACGGTGGACTAAATGCTGAAATGGAAAAAAATCTCTCACAATCATTCAGAATGTGTAACATTTAATAGTTCATGTTTTATCTATTTAGCGTCTGATTTCTTGAATGTTGTCAATGAGGAAGAAACTGAGTAAAGAGCCATTTTATTGCAGTGTAACAATTTCCATGTGTACATAAATATAGAAGACCCAATGACCATTAAATAAAAACCTACCCGTGTTC
Source organism: Salvelinus sp. IW2-2015 (assembly GCF_002910315.2). Classification (NCBI taxonomy): domain Eukaryota; kingdom Metazoa; phylum Chordata; class Actinopteri; order Salmoniformes; family Salmonidae; genus Salvelinus; species Salvelinus sp. IW2-2015. The sequence continues at coordinate 79,696,446 of NC_036842.1, read as the reverse complement.
TAGCGGTTACAGGGCCGTAGACCCTGGCACACATATACTGTGTGGGCATGGGTTCAAATCTGACCCAGTGCCCTTCTGACTCACATCTCTCTCCTTCATTTCCTGTGTTCTCACCATTGTTCCATCAACCAATAACATATGTAAGGAGTGGGATTGCCACATGCCTTAAAAAAATGAAATATATAAAAAGAGGTCGATCCTCTGGAACCGTTGTGCCATGTGTTATGTTATGCATGACTTATATAAAAGGAAAGTAAAACACCTTAGGGCTGGGTCAATTCCATTCGCCGAAGTTCAGCGCTATAGCGTGATTTAAATATAAAGGTCATTTCTGATTAAGCCGGCATATGCAGCATTTACTGTGAATGCAAATCAAATGTTATTGATCACATACACATGGTTAGCAGATGTTATTGTGAGTGTAGCGAAATGCTTGTGCTTCTAGGTTCGACAGTGCAGTAATATCTAACAAGTAATCTAACAATTCCACAACAACTACCTAATACACACAAATCTAAAGGGATGGATTAAGAAATATATACACATACAAATATATGGCTGAGCGATGACCGAGCGGCATAGGCAAGATGCAATAGATGGTATAAAATACAGTATATACATATATGAGTAATGCAAGATATGTAAACATTAAAGTGGCATTAATAATGACTAGTGATCCATTTATTAAAGAGGCCAATGTTTTCAAGTCTGTATGTAGGCAGCAGCCTCTGTGTTAGTGATGGCTGTTTAACAGTCTGATGGCCCAGCTTTGATGCACCTATACTGARCTTGCCTTCTGGATGGTAGCGGGGTGAACAGGCAGCGGTGCGGGTGGTTGTTGTCCTTGATTATCTTTTTGGCCTTTCTSTGACATCGGGTGCTGTAGGTGTCCTGGAGGGCAGGTAGTTTGCCCCRGGTGATACGTTGTGCAGACCGCACCACCCTCTGGAGAGCCCTGCGGTTGTGGGCGGWGCAGTTGCCATACAAGGTGGTGATACAGCCCAACAGGATGCTCTCAATTGTGCATCTGTAAAAGTMTGTGAGGGTCTTAGGTGACAAGCCAAATTTATRCAGCCTCCTGAGGTTGAAGAGGCGTGTTGCGCCTTCTTCACCACACTGTGTGGGTGMACCATTTCAGTTTGTCAGTGATGAGTACGCAGAGGAACTTAAAACMTTCCACTTTCTACACTGCTGTCCCGTCGATGTGGATAGGGGGGTGCTCCCTCTGCTGTTTCCTGAAATCCATGATCATCTACTTTGTTATGTTGACATTGAGTGAGAGGTTGCTTTCCTGACACCACACTCCGAGTGCCCTCACCTCCTCCCTGTAGGCTGTCTCGTAGTTGTTGGTAATCAAGCCCACTACTGTCGTGTCGTCTGCAAACTTGATTGAGTTGAAGGCGAGCATGGCCACGCAGTCATGGGTGAACAGGGAGTACAGGAGGGGGCTGAGCACGCACCCTTATTGGGCCCCAGTGTTGAGGATCAGTGAAGTGGAGATGTTGTTTCCTACCTTCACCACCTGGGGMCGGCCCGTCAGGAAGTCCAGGACCCAATTGCACAGGGCGGGGTTGAGACCCAGGGCCTCAAGCTTAATGATGAGCTTGGAGGGTACTATGGTGTTGAATGCTGAGCTGTAGTCAATGAACAGCATTCTTACATAGGTATTCCTCTTGTCCAGTTGGGATAGGGCAGTGTGCAGTGTGATGGCGATTGCATCTTCTGTGGACCTATTGGGGCGGTATGCAAATTGAAGTGGATTTAGGGTGGCAGGTAAGGTGGAGGTGATATGATCCTTGACTAGGCTCTAAAAGCACTTCATGACAACAGAAGTGAGTGCTATGGGGCGGTAGTCATTTAGTTAATTTAGCTTTGCCTTCTTGGGTACAGGAACAATGGTGGCCCTCTTGAAGCATGTGGGGACAGCAGACTGGGATAAGGAGATTCAATATGTCCGTAAACACATCAGCAAGCTGGTCTGCGCATGCTCTGAGGATGCGGCTAGGGATGCCGTCTGGGCCGGCAGCCCTGCGAGGGTTAACACGTTTAAATGTCTTACTCACATCGGCCACGGAGAAGGAGAGGGGGAGCCCGCAGTCCTTGGTAGCGGGCKGCGTCGGTGGCATGGTATCATCCTCAAAGCGGGCAAAGGTGTTTAGTTTGTTTTGGGAGCAAGACGGTGTCCATGACYTGGCTGGTTTTCTTTTTGTGGTCCATGATTGCCTGTAGACCCTGCCACATACATCTCGTGTCTGAGCCGTTGAATTGCGACTCCACTTTGTACCTATACCGACATTTCGCTTGTTTGATTATCTTGCGGAGGGAATAACTACACTGTTTGTAATCTGCCATATTCCCAGTCATCTTTTCATGGTTAACTGCGGTGGTTCYCGCTTTTAGTTTTGCACAAATGCCACCATCTATCCACGGTTTCTGGTTAGGGTAGGTTTTAATAGTCACAGTGGGTACAACATGCACTTCCTTATAAACTCACTCACCGAATAAATTMATATTATTCTGAGGCTGCACCGAACATTTCCCAGTCCACGTGATCAAAACAATCTTGAAGCGTGGATTCCTGAGTGGTCAGACCAGGGTTGAATAGTTCTCGTCACGCATACATCCTGCCTATAGGACGGGAGGAGCAAAATGGAGTCATGTTCAGATTTGCCGAAGGGAGGGCCTTGTATGCATCGCGGAAGTTAAGAGTAGCAGTGACCCAGTGTATTGCCCACACGAGTGCTACAATCAATATGCTGATAGAATTTAAGTAGCCTTGTTCTCATTTGCTTTGTTAAAATCCCCAGCTACAATAAATGCAGCCTCAGGATACATGGTTTCCAGTTTGCATATAGTCCAGTGAAGTTCCTTGAGGTCCGTTGTGGTATCAGCTTGAGGGAGGATATACACGGCTGTGACAATAACCGACGAGAATTCTCTTGGGAGATAAGATGGTCAGCATTTGATTGTGAGGAATTCTGGGTCAGGTGAACAAAAGAACTTGAGTTCCTGTATGTTGTTACAATTACATCATGAAACATACAGCCCCGCCCTTCTTCCCTGAGAGATGTTTATTTCTGTCGGCACGGCATAAAGAATCCCGGTGGCTGTACTGACTCCAACATATCCCGAGAGAGCCATGTTTCCGTGGAACAGTATGTTACAATCCATGATGTCTCTCTGGAAAACAACCCTTGCCCTAATTTTGTCTACCTTGTTATCTAGAGACTGGACATTGGCGAATAATATACTCGGAAGCAGTGGGTGGTGTGCAAGCCTCCAAAGTCTGACCAGGAGGRCGRTCCGTCTACCTCTGAGGCAACGTTATTTTGGGTCGGTCTCTGGGATCAGATCAAATGCCCTAGGTGGTGGTGTGAACAAAGGATCCGCTTCGGGAAAGTCGTATTCCTGGTCGTAATGTTGGTACGTTGACGTCGCTCTGATATCCAATAGTTCTTCCCGGCTGTATGTAATAACACTTAAGATTTTCTGGGCTAACAATGTAAGAAATAACACATAAAAAGATACGGACTAGAAGCGACTGTGAGCGTGGGAACATTGCCTTTAAATTTCAATCATGCTATAGCACTGAACTTTGGCGATATGCATTAAATAATTATAATAACAAAAAAATAACAAAACCTAGCCCCAATTCAATAAATCACTAYCCCCATTTCAATAAATAACAGAAATACAGTAGGTAGAACATGTGAGGACTGTTAGCAAGTCACAAAATATCAGTTGTCTTCAGTMGAAGATTGGTATGGACCCCTGTGGATTTTAGGAGTACTCAATTAGGTATTCAGGATAAATCTGCTGTTTCTCAAACACAACAAAAATGGATGGGTTGTTTTCTGAGTTGACACAGCTGTCGTAGAGGACCTTGCTGGTGCTTTTCTGAGGTGGACGACGGTATGTTTTACACCCATTGYTGAACTCTCCAACCAAGACCAGAGCCACAAACATAATCTTCTTGCTATTGCTCTGAGATCTTATGTACGCGTTAGAGTAAGAGGCATCTCTAGCAAAGTAGCTCCCTGGAAAATAACAACAACAGCGTGTTAGAGACAAATGTTTCAAAAGTCTAGCAGAAACATTTGCTTTTATGTGACTTGATATAGCAATAGAGAGAGATTCACCTAGGCCATAAAGTGTTCCATTGACACCGCAGGTCCTCCAGTCAAAGTTCTGTTCACAGATGACATCTATGATAGAGTGATCTGTGCCGTGGAACAATTCTCTCTCATCAACCGGTTTCCCGCCATTCTTCTTCATCATCTGTTCCTTCTGCCTAACCCCAAGCACACAAAACAATACATTAAAAGGGATAGTTCAGCAAATTTACATATTAAGATATGTTTCCTTACCTTGAACACAATGGATGGACAAGGAGTGGCTGCAATCCATGGACAAGGAGTGGCTGCAATCCATACATTTGGTTTTGTTAAAACTAGCCACTGCAAACACATGCTTATACAGTAAAACGTCAAAGATACGAACCTCAAAAGTTGCAGACTGACCGGTCAACAAACAGGAAATATCAAACAGGGACATTAATTAAATTTAGCAAGTTTGAAATCTCATGCCTAAATATTCTCTTAGCCCTTTACACTGGTTGGAATTGGCCTATATGGATAGGGCTAAATGTAAATGTGTCTTACAGAAGAAATATGAAAAGCATATGTATAACCATGGTAGCAATTTAAAGACAACAGTTTGGAGTTGATGGGAAAATTATTAGACCAAAAGGTCAAGACACAACAGGGTGGCAGGTAGCCTCGAGGTTAGCATGTTGGGCCAGTAACCAAATGGTTGCTGATTTGATTAATCGGAGAAAACAAAATAAAAATCTATAGCTGTTAAGTGACCAAGGCACTTAACCCTAATTTCTCCAGGGGCGCTGTACAATGGTGACCCTGGCCATGACTCCACTCCCTACGGGTGTCTCAGGGGGAGTTTGGATATGTAAAAATAAACACTTGTGTGTAACAGGACAAATAAGCWCCCCCCACGCCCAAATTATTATTGACAGTTCACAAGACTGAAAACAAACATTACACTGGATTTTACATTTGGTGTACTTTTCGCTGCAAATACTTTGCACTTACATTCAGTAACATAATAATATTCCTGGGAAATGTGGGGTAAGTGCAAACTGTAACGGTCCTGACCTGTTTTATGTTGTTTTTGTATTGTGTTTAGGTCAGGGCATGTGTTTTGGGTGGGCAGTCTATGTTATCTGTTTCTATGTTGGTTGTGGTTGCCTGGTATGGCTCTTAATTAGAGGCAGGGTGTTTGCGTTCTCCTCTAATTAAGAGTCATATTTAGGTAGGGTGTTCTCACTGTTTGTTTGTGGGTGATTGTCTCCTGTGTCGTCGTATGTATGTTACCATACGGGACTGTTTGGCTGTTCGTTTATTTTGATGTCGTCTGTTTCCTGTCCGTGAGTTTACGTTTAGTTATGTAAGTTTATGTTCAGGTTTTGTCAACGTCGTTTTCTTGTTTTGTTTATTTGAAAGTGTTTTGTTTCGTGTTGCCGTCGTGTTAAATAAAAAGATGGCTTATTTCCCGAATGCTGCATTTTGGTCTGATGATCCTTCTCTCCTCTCCTCGTCGAGGATGAGGAGAGCGACAGCCCTTACAGAATCACCCACCACGCTAAGACCAAGCGGCAAGGGAATGCTCAACAGAGCAACAAGGACTTCTGGACTTGGGAGGAGATCCTGGACGGTAGAGGACCCTGGGCTCAGCCAGGGGAATATCGCCGTCCCAAGGCGGAGTTGGAAGCAGCGAAGGCTGAGAGGCGCTGGTATGAGGAGGCAGCGCGGCGACGCGGTTGGGAGCCCGTGAGTCAGACCCAAAAATTTCTTGGGGGGGGCACACGAGGAGTGTGGCAAAGCCGGGTAGGATACCTGAGCCAACTCCCCGTGCTTACCGTGGAAGGTAGAAGGCGTCGTACTGGTAAACACCGTGTTATGCGATAAAGCGCACGGTGTCCCCAGTACGCGTGCTTAGCCCAGTGCGGGCTATTCACCTTGCCGCACTGGGAGGGCTAAGTTGGCATCGAGCCGGATGTCATGAAGCCGGCCCAACGCATCTGGCCACCAGTGCGCTCCTCGGGCCGGCGTACATGGCACCAGCCTTACAGGTGGTGTCCCCGGTTCGCCTGCATAGCCCAGTGCGGGCTATTCCACCTCGCCGCACTGGCAGGGCTACGGGGACCATTCAACCTGGTAAGGTTGGGGAGGCTCGGTGCTCAAGAGCACGTGTCCTCCTTCACGGTCCGGTATACCCGGTGCCACCTCCATGTACCAGTCCTCCGGTGGCAGCCCCCCGTACCAGGCTGTCTCTCCGGGTTCTCTTCCAGCTGTTTCCTCCTCTCCAGCGCAGCCAGTGCCTATACCACGCACCAGGCTGTCTCTCCGTCTCCTTCCTACAGGTGTGCCCGTCTGCCCAGCGGCGCCTGAGCTGCCGTCTGCCCAGCGGCGCCTGAGCTGCCCGTCTGCCCAGCGGCGCCTGAACTGCCGTCTGCCCACGGCGCCTGAACTGCCCGTCTGCCCAGCGGCGCCTGAGCTGCCCGTCTGCCATGAGCCTGCAAAGCTGCCCGTCTGCCATGAGCCTGCAAAGCTGCCGTCTGCCATGAGCCTACAGAGCCTTCCGCCAGACCGGATCAGCCGGAGCCTTCCGACCAGACCGGATCGCCAGAGCCTTCCGCCAGACCGGATCAGCCAGAGCCTTCCGCCAGACCGGATCAGCCAGAGCCTTCCGCCAGACCGGATCAGCCAGAGCCTTCCGCCAGACCGGATCAGCCAGAGCCTTCCGCCAGACCGGATCAGCCAGAGCTTCCGACCAGACCGGATCAGCCAGAGCCGTCCAGCCAGGACCAGCCAAGAGCCGTTCCTAGCCAGGACC
>NC_036842.1:79682314-79685664 GCF_002910315.2 Salvelinus sp. IW2-2015 | reverse complement strand
CAGCCAGGACCAGCCAGAGCCGTCCTGCCATGACCAGCCAGAGCGTCCTGCCATGACCTGCAGAGCCGTCCTCCATGACCTGCCAGAGCCGTCCTCCAGACCAGCCAAGCCGTCCTGCCAGGCCTGCCAGAGCCGTCCGCGACCTGCCAAGCCGTCCACCAAGACCTGGCCAGAGCCGTCCAGCCAGGACCTGCCAGAGTCCCTCAAGCCAGGACCTGCCAGAGTCCCTCAGCCAGGATCTGCCAGAGTCCTCAGCCAGAATCTGCCAGAGTCCCTCAGCCAGGATCTGCAGAGTCCCTCAGCCAGGATTCTGCCAGAGTCCTCAGCCAGGATCTGCCAGAGTCCCTCAGCCAGGATCTGCCAGAGTATATCAGCCGGACCTGCCCTTGTCCCGGTGTTGCCCTGTCCCGGTGCTGCTCTTTATCCCGGTGCTGCCTGTCCCGTGCTGTGTCCGGTGCTGCCCCTTGTCCGGTGCTTGCCCCTTTCCCGTGCTGCCCCTTGTCCCGGTGCTCCCCTTGTCCCGGTGCTGGGCCATTCATTTAGGGGGATGTTAGTTTTAGGGTGGTCATTGGAGGAAGACAGAAGCGGGAGTGACTATGGTGGTGTGGGGACAGCGTCCAGAGCGGAGCCACCACCGTGGTCAACTGCCCACCCAGACCTCCCTGGACTTTGTGCTGGCGCCCGGCGTTCGCACCTTGAGGGGGGGTTCTGTAACGGTCCTGACCTGTTTTATGTGTTTTTGTATGTGTTTAGGTCAGGGCATGTGTTTTGGGTGGGCAGTCTATGTTATCTGTTTCTATGTTGGTTGTGGTTGCCTGGTATGGCTCTTATTAGAGGCAGGTGTTTTGCGTTCTCCTCTAATTAAGAGTCATATTTAGGTAGGGTGTTCTCACTGTTTGTTTGTGGGTGATTGTCTCCTGTGTCGTCGTATGTATGTTACCATACGGGACTGTTTGGCTGTTCGTTTATTTTGATGTCGTCTGTTTCCTGTCCGTGAGTTTACGTTTAGTTATGTAAGTTTATGTTCAGGTTTTGTCAACGTCGTTTTCTTGTTTTGTTTATTTGAAAGTGTTTGTTTCGTGTTGCCGTCGTGTTAAATAAAAAGATGGCTTATTCCCGAATGCTGCATTTTGGTCTGATGATCCTTCTCTCTCTCTCCTCGTCCGAGGATGAGGAGAGCGACAGCCCTCAGCAACATAAGACAAAAAAATTACAACAATTTGAGTGAGGACTAACTGGTGTCTCCAAGTGGCCCCACACACACACACCTCTCCAAAATGTGCACAGTTCCTAAGTCATTTCAATAAACTTTTGTGTCTCAAAGAAGAGTCTTCAACCATAAGGTGTTTGAGCTCTCCTAGCTGTGACGCTGTGGATCTACGGCAAGTAGTTTGTAGTTGTTTTCTTTGGAATTACAACCCTGCATCCCCGCCATTACACAATTACTGTTGTGAAGAAAATGAGCATTCTGTTCAGAACAKTGCAGGGTATGACGTCTTGTAACTGTACATCAAACATGGTGATCATAAATATTGACTGTATATGTCATCAGTTTAATGATTTGGAAATGTGAAGTGCACATTAATGGACTCACAGGTGTTTGGTTTGCTTGTATGACAAAGCCATATTTATTATAAATCCTCAAWATCTCATCTTTCAAAATACAATTTACAGCATCTCCCCTCAATCAAAAACAAAATGTGCAAAAGTTGCCCAATTAGCAGGAGGGATGAGGGCAACTTTTTGTCACGCGAAGTGCTCAAGTTCAGAGTGGCTCTCAGTCAAAACCCGTACAACGCAGAGCATGAGCAGTGCCCAATTTGGCTGGAGCGCAGAGTTCCAGTCCCCTCGCCCGCTCCAATTTCATTCCAGTAGCACTCACTTCATGAGCTCAGGGCATGTCCGCCCCAGCATAGCCCCTTTCTTTAGCTACTGTCATGGAGTTTGCTAAATATTTTCATAAAGAAACTGATAAAAAAAACATTCAGGTGCAAAATCAAGGTGACTTACAAAGATGAGGACCAAGAGCAAGTGCAGTGATGTTGTGTCCACAACTAAAGAATCACTGTGGAATCTGAAGACATGCATCCCGAAAGCATGATGGTGTACTTACTACGTGCACATGCTAACAGAACAGAATGAAGTGGGTAACTAGCTATGTGTGTCYTTGTAGCAAAGTATTTAGAAACCAAAAAAATCAACTCTTAAAAGTTGTTTATTTTGTCCCAATAGGCCTGCTGACATATTACCTCTCAAGGAGCTTTCCGTGTTGATAGGGTTATGTTGCCTAAAAATCTGTACACCTACCAACAACATCAAAAAAGCTATGCATCCCTACCCAACATGGCAAGAGTAGCCCGAAGGGTGTTTAGCATCCCTAGTGGCTCTGCAAGGGCGGAGAAGTATAATTACAAGCATTTCATAAGTGTCAAAGGCTTTCATTGACAATTACATGAAGTTGATGCAGAGTCAATATTTGCAGTGTTGACCCTTCTTTTTCAAGACCTCTGCAATCCACCCTGGCATGCTGTCAATTAACTTCTGAGCCACATCCTGACTGATGGCAGCCCATTCTTGCATAATCAATGCTTGGAGTTTGTCAGAATTTGTGGGGTTTTGTTTGTCCACCCGCCTCTTGAGGAATGACCACAAGTTCTCAATGGGATTAAGGTCTGGGGAGTTTCCTGGCCATGGACCCAAAATATAAATGTTTTGTTCCCTGAGCCACTTAGTTATCACTTTTGCCTTATGGCAAGGTGCTCCATCATGCTGGAAAAGGCATTGTTTGTCACCAAACTGTTCCTGGATGGTTGGGAGAAGTTGCTCTCGGAGGATGTGTTGGTACCATTCTTTATTCATGACTGTGTTCTTAGGCAAAATTGTGAGTGAGCCCACTCCCTTGGCTGAGAAGCAACCCCACACATAATGGTCTCAGGATGCTTTACTGTCGGAATGACACAGGACTGATGGTAGCGCTCACCTCGTCTTCTCCGGACAAGCTTTTTTCCGGATGCCCGAACAACAACAAAAAAATCGGAAAGGGATTCATCAGAGAAAATGACTTTACCCCAGTCCTCAGCAGTCAATCCCTGTACTTTTGCAGAATATCAGTCTGTCCCATGTTTTTCCTGGAGGGAATGGCTTTTTTGCTGCCCTTCTTGACTCCAGGCCATCCTCCAAAAGTCTTCACCTCACTGTGTGTGCAGATGCACTCACACCTGCCTGCTGCCATTCCTGAACAAGCTCTGTACTGGTCGTGCCCCGATCCCGCAGCTGAATCAACTTGCTGGACTTTCTTTGGCGCCCTGGAGCCTTCTTCACAACAATTGAACAACTCCCCTTGAAGTTGG
>NC_036842.1:79678965-79682289 GCF_002910315.2 Salvelinus sp. IW2-2015 | reverse complement strand
AAGGCCGGAGGGTATTCTCAAATCAAAGCAAATGTTATTGCTCACATACACATATTTAGCAGATGTTATTCTGGTGTAGCGAAATGCTTCGGTTCCTAGCTCCAACAGCAAAATAAGTAAAATAATGAAATAAATATATATTATATATATTAGGACGAGCAATGTCGGTGTGGCATTGACTAAATACAGTCAAATAGAATACAGTATATACAGTCATGGCCAAAAGTTTTGAGAATGACACAAATATTAATTTTCACAAAGTCTGCTGCTCAGTGTCTTTAGATATTTTTGTGAATGTTACTATGAGATACTGAAGTAGAATACAAGCATTCTTGATGATCCGATAAATGGTTGATTTAGGTGCAATCTTACTTGCAGCAATATCCTTGCCTGTGAAGCCCTTTTTGTGCAAAGCAATGATGACGGCACGTGTTTCCTTGCAAGTAACCATGTTTGACAGAGGAAGAACAATGATTCCAAGCACCACCCTCCTTTTGAAGCTTCCAGCCTGTTATTTTTACTCAATCAGCATGATAGAGTGATCTCCAGCCTTGTCCTCGTCAACACTCACACCTGTGTTAACGAGAGAATCACTGACATGTCAGCTGGTCCTTTTTTGGCAGTGCTGAAATGCAGTGGAAATGTTTTTTGGGGATTCAGTCATTTGCTTGGCAAAGTGGAATTTTGCAATTAATTGCAATTCATCTGATCACTCTTTATAACATTCTGGAGTATATGCAAATTGCCATCATACAAACTGAGTCAGCAGACTGAAAATTAATATTTGCGTCATTCTCAAAACTTTTGGCCACGACTGTACATATGAGATGAGTAAAGCAGTATGTAAACATTATTAAAGTGGCCAGTGATTCCATGTCTATGTATATAGGGCAGCAGCCTCTAAGGTGCAGGGTGGTAGCCGGCTAATGATGGCTATTTAACAGTCTGATGGCCTTGAGAGAGAAGCTGTTTTTCAGTTTCTCGGTCCCAGCTTTGATGACGTCGGACGATATAGGAGTCCTGGAGGGCAGGCAACCGCTGATGCGTTGGGCGGACRGCACCACCCTCTGGAGAGCCTTGCGGTTGAGGGCGGTGCAGTTGACATACCAGGTGGTGATACTGCCKAACAGGATGCTCTCAATTGTGCATCTGTAAAAGTTTGAGGGTCTTAGGGGCCTAGCCGAAATTCTTCAGCCTCCTGAGGTTGAAGAGGCGCTGTTGTGCCTTCACCACACGGTCTGTGTGGGTGGACCATTTCAGATCATCAGTGATGTGTACGCAGAGGAACTTGAAGCTTTCCACCTTTACTGCGGTCTGGTCGATGTGGATAGGGGGGTGCTCCCTCTGCTGTTTCCTGAAGTCCATGATCAGCTCCTTTGTTTTGTTGAGGGAGAGGTTATTTTCCTTGCACCACTCCGCTAGGGCCCTCACCTCCTCCCTGTAGGCTGTTTCGTTGTTGTTGGTAATCAGGCCTACCACTGTTGTGTCGTCTGCAAACTTCATGATTGAGTTGGAGGAGTGCGTGGCCACGCAGTCATGGGTGAACAGGGAGTACAGGAGTGGGTTGAGCACGCCACCATTGTGGGGCCCGTGTTGAGGATCAGCAAAGTGGAGGTGCTGTTTCCTACCTTCACCACCTGGGAGAGGCCCGTCAGGAAGTCCAGGGCAGGGTTCAGACCCCTGGCCCCGAGCTTAATGATGAGCTTGGAGCGTACTATGGTTTTGAAGGCTGAGCTGTAGTCAATGAACAGCATTCTTACATCGGTATTCCTCTTGTCCAGATGGGATAGGGCAGTGTGCAGTGCGATGGCGATTGCATTGTCTGTGGATCTATTGGGGCGGTAAGCAAATTGAAGTGGGTCTAGGGTGTCAGGTAACGTGYAGGTGATATGATCCTTAACTGGCCTCTCAAAGTACTTGATGATGACAGAAGTGAGCGCTACAGGGCGATAGCCAGTTCACTTACCTTTGCTTTCTTCGGTACAGGAACAATAGTGGAGATCTTGAAGCAAGTTGGGACAGAAGACTGGCATAGGGAGAGATTGAATATATCCATAAACACGCCAGCCAGCTGGTCTGTGCGTGCTCGGAGGATGCGGCTAGGGATGCCGGAGGGTAAACACGCTTAAATTACTTACTCACGTTGGCCCCGGAGAACAAGAGCCCACAGTCCTTGGGAGCGGGCTGCGTCGGTCGGACTGTGTTATCCTCAAAACGGGTGAAGAAGGTGTTTAGCTTGTCTGGGAGCAAGACGACGGTGTCCGCGACGTGGCTGGTTTTCCCTTTGTAATATGTGATTGTCTGTAGACCCTAKCACATAGGTCTCGTGTCTGAGCCATTGAAATGCGACTCCACTTTGTCTCTGTACTGACATTTTGCCTGTTTGATTGCCTTACAGAGGGAATAACTACACAGTTTGTATTCGACCATATTCCCAGTCACCTTGCCATGGTTAAATGCGGTGGTTCACGCTTTCAATTTTGCATGAATGCTGCCATCTATCCACGGTTTCTGGTTTGGGTAGGTTTTAATAGACACTGTGGGAACATCCCCTATACATTGCCTGATGAACTCAGTCACTGTGTCCGTGTAAATGTCAATGTTACTCTCCGAGGCTACACCAGAACATATCACAGTTCGCATGATCAAAACAATCTTGAAGCATGGATTCTGATTGGTCAGACCAGCATTGAATAGACCTTAGCACCGGTACTTCCTGCCTATAGGAAGGGAGGAGCAAAATGGAGTTGTGATCTGATTTGCAAAAAGGGAGGGCGGGGGAGGGCCTTGTAGGCGTTCTGAAAAGGCGTGTAGCAGTYATCTGTTTTTCCAAGCGAGTACTATAGTCAATTCTCCACTGCTGGCCTGCTCTCCAGGCATCGTCGCATGAGCCTGAAGCCACAGACTCTGGCCAAACTRGTGTTTCTAAAAGTTAATTCAAAGGCCTAATAAGGTGTTTTTTGTTTCATAAGTAAGTCACAGCCTATATGTGCAACGAAATGTTGTTTAAATACTGAGTGCATAATGTTCATGCCAGCCAAGTGTMTCACACTCACAAATGCTTCACAGTCTATTTCTTTGTAGGCTATAGACTTTAATTATTTTATTTTTTATTTATTTTTTCACCTTTATTTAACCTCTCTTGGGTACGTGAGACGTTAGCGTCCCACCTCTTCAAAAAAAAATTTGAAAAAATGTAAACAAGAAAGGCCCTCTCTCGGTTGTGCGCACGAAAAAGCTTTGTGACAGTTTAGGTCCACTCATTCAGACTGCTCTTACGTCATAATTTTTCAGAATACAACACTGAAACAATTTCTACGACTA
>NC_036842.1:79660668-79672126 GCF_002910315.2 Salvelinus sp. IW2-2015 | reverse complement strand
ACAGCCAGTGAAATGCTGGGGCCAAATTCAAATAGAAATACTCATTATAAAAATTCTGAAAACAAACATATTTTACATAGGTTTAAAGATGAACTTCTTGTGAATCCAACCACGGTGTCAGATTTAAAAAATGCTTTACGTCGAAAGCATACCTTACGATTATTTGAGAACATAGCCCACTAGACAAATCATTACAAACAGTAGCCAGCCAGGTAGAACAGTTACACAATTTAGAAATAGAGATAAAATTAATCCCTTACCTTTGATGATCTTCATATGGTTGCACTCAGCAGACATTAATTACTCAATAAATGTTCCTTTTGTTCGATAAAGTCTCTTTATACCCAAAAACCTCATTTTTGTTCGCGCGTTTTCTTCAGTAATCCACAGGCTCAAACACAGTCTTGACATCTAGTGGAAGGCATAGAAACTGCAATTTGAGTCCTAAGTCAATGGATACTGTAATGGCATTGAATAGAAAACTACAAAACCACAAAAAAAACGACTTCCTGAATGGGTTCTGTTATACTCAAAGACACTATTTTAACAGTTTTGGAAACTTTAGAGTGTCTTCTATCCAAATGTACCAGTTATATGCATATCATATCTTCTGGGCCCAAGAAACAGGCAGTTTAATTTGGGCACGCTTTCATCCGGAAGTCAAAATACTGCCCCCTACCCAAGAGAGGTTAAAGTTAGTGAGGGAGATATGGCTCAAGCTTCAGTGATTTTTGCAAATGGTTCCAGTCATTGGCAGCAGAGAACTGTAAGGAAAGGCGGCCAAAGTAGGRGTTGGCTTTGGGGATGCCCAATGAAATATACCTGCTGGAGCYCGTGCTACGGGASGGTTTTGCTATGTGACCAGTGAGCTGAGATAAGGTGGGGCTTTACCTAGCAAAGACTTATAGATGACCTGGAGCCAGTGGGTTTGGCGACAAATATGTAGTGAGGGCCAGCCAACAAGAGCATACAGTTCGCAGTGGTGGGTAGTATATGGGGCTTTGGTGACAAAACAGATGGCACTGTGATAGACAACATCCAATTTGCTGAGTAGAGTGTTGGAGGCTATTTTGTAAATGACATAGGATAGTCAGGATAGTCAGTTTTACAAGGGTATGTTTGGCAGCATGAGAGAAGGATGCTTTGTTGCGAAGTAGGAAATCGATTCTAGATTTAATTTTGGATTGGAGATGCTTAATGTGAGTCTGGAAGGAGAGTTTACAGTCTAACCAGACACCTAGGTATTTGTAGTTTTCCACATATTCTAAGTCAGAACAGTCCAGAGTAATTATGCTAGGCGGGCGGGCAACAATCGGCTGAAGAGCATGCATTTAYTTTTACTAGCATTTAAGAGCCGTTGGAGGCCACGGAAGGAGTGTTGTATGGCATTGAAGCTCGTGTGGAGGTTTGTTAACACAATGTCCAAGGAAGGGACAGATGTATACAGAATAGTGTCGTCTGCGTAGAYGTGGATCAAAGAACCATCATCAGCAAGAGCGCGACATCATTGATATAGACAGAGAAAAGAGTGGGCCCGAGAATTGAACCCTGTYGCACCCCCATAGAGACTGCCAGAGGTCCCGACAACAGACCCTCCGATTTGACACACTGAACTCTATCAGAGAAGTAGTTGGTGAACCAGGTGAAGCAATCATTTGAGAAGCCAAGGCTATTGAATATGCCAATAACAATGCGGTGATTGACACAGTCGAAAGCCTTGGCCAGGTCGATGTAGACGGCTGCACAGTACTGTCCTTTATCCATGGCGGATATGAAATCGCTTAGGACCTTGAGCGTGGTTTATGTGCACACCCATGACCAGCTCGGAAACCAGATTGCATAGCGGAGAAGGTACGGTGGGATTCGAAATGGTCGGTGATCTGTTTGTTAACTTGGCTTTCGAAGACTTTAGAAAGGCAGGGCAGGATGGATATACTCGTTTTTCAACCACTCCACAAATTTCATGTTAACAAACTATAGTTTTGGCAAGTCAGTTAGGACATCTACTTTGTGCATGACAAGTAATTTTTCTAACAATTGGTTTTACAACATTTTATTTCACTGTATCACAATTCCAGTGGATCAGAAGTTCACATACACTAAGTTGACTGTGCATTTAAACAGCTTGGAAAATTCCAGAAAATTATGTCATGGCTTTAGAGTTTTTGATAGGCTAATTGACATCATTGAGTCAATTGGAGGTGTACCTGTGGATGTATTTCAAGGCCTACCTTCAAACTCAGTGCCTCTTTGCTTGACATCATGGGAAAATAAAAATAAAATCAGCCAAGACCTCCAAAATTAGTGTAGACCTCCACAAGTCTGGTTCATCCTTGGGAGCAATTTCCAAATGCCTAAAGGTACCACGTTCATCTGTACAAGCAATAGTACGCAAGTATAAACACCATGGGACTACGCAGCTGTCATACCACTCAGGAAGGAGATGCGTTTTGTCTCCTAGAGATGAACGTACTTTGGTGCGAAAAGTGCAAATCAATCCCAGAACAACAGCAAAGGACCTAGTGAAGATGCTGGAGAAACAGGTACAAAAGTATCTATATCCACATTAAAACGAGTCCTATATCGAAATAACCTGAACAGCCGCTCAGCAAGGAAGAAGCCACTGCTCTAAATCCGCCATAAAAAAGCTAGACTACGGTTGCCAACTGCACATGTGACGAAGAGCGTACTCTTTGGAGAAATGTCCTCTGGTTTGATGAAACAAAAATAGAACTTTGGCCATAATGACCCACCATTATTTTTGGAGGAAAAAGGGGAGGCTTGCATGCCAAAGAACACCATCCCAACCGTGAAGCACGGGGGTGGCAGCATCATGTTGTGGTGGTGCTTTGCTGCAGGAGGGACTGGTGCACTTCACAAAAATAGATGGCATCATGAGAAGGGGAAATTATGTGGATATATTGAAGCAACATCTCAAGACATCAGTCAGGAAGTTAAAGCTTGGTCACAAATGGGTCTTCCAAATGGACAATGACCCCAAGCATACTTCCAAAGTTGTGGCAAAATGGCTTAAGGACAACAAAGTCAAGGAATTGGAGTGGACATCACAAAGCCCTGACCTCAATCCTATAGAGAATTTGTGTGCAGAACTGAAAAAGCATGTGCGAGCAAGAGGCCTACAAACCTGACTCAGTTACACCAGCTCTGTCAGGAGGAATGGGCCAAAATTCACCCACCTTATTGGGAAGCTGTGGAAGACTACCCAAAACATTTGACCCAAGTTAAACAATTTAAAGCAATGCTACCAAATACTAATTGAGTGTAAACTTGACCCACTGGGAATGTGATGAAAGAAATAAAAGCTGAAATAAATCATTCTCTCTACTATTATTCTGACATTTCACATTCTTAAAATAAAGTGGTGATCCTAACTGACCTAAGACCGGGAATTTTTACTCGGATTAAATGTCAGGAATTGTGAAAAACAGAGTTTAAATGGATTGGCTAATGTGTATGTACATTTCTGATTCAAATGTAGGTCTGTAACAGTTTGGGTCTAGAGTGTCTTCCCCTTTGAAGAGGGGATGACCACGCAGCTTTCCAATCTTTGGATCTCAGACGATACGAGAGGTTGAACAGGCTAGTAATACGGGTTGCAATAATAATTTCGGTAGATCATTTTAGAAAGAGAGGGTCCAGATTGTCTAGCCATCTGATTTGTAGGGATCCAGATTTTACAGCTCTTTCAGAACATCAGCTATCTGGATTTAGGTGAAGGAGAAGCGGGGGGGGGGGGGGCTGGGCAAGGCTGCGCGGGGGGGCAGAGCTGTTGGCCAGGGTAGGGGTAGCCAGGTGGAAAGCATGGCCAAGTGGAAAGCATGGCCAGCCGTAGAAAAATCCTTACCGAAATTCTTGATTATCGTAGATTTATCGGTGGTGATAGTATTTCCTTGCCACAGTGCAGTGGGCAGCTGCTCTTATTTTCCATGGACTTTACGGTGCCCCAAAACTTTTMGGAATTAGTGCTACAGGATGTACATTTCTGTTTGAAAAAGCTAGCCTTAGGAAAGCTAACTGACGGTGTGTATTGGTTCCTGACTTCCCTGTTAAGTTGCATATCGCGGGGGCTATTCAATGCTAATGCAGTACATCACAGGATGCTTTTGTGCTGGTCAAGGGCAGTCAAATCTGGAGTGAACCATTTTTTGAARGGGGCATGCTAATTTAAGATGGTGAGGAAAGCCCTTTTAAAGAATAACCAGGCATCCTCTACTGACGGGATGAGGTCAATATCTTTCCAGGATACCCGGGCCAGGTCGATTAGAAAGACCTGCTCGCTGAAGTGTTTTAGGGAACGTTTGACAGTGATGAGAGGTGGTCGTTTGACCACGGGCCCATTCCGGATGCAGGCAATGAGGCAGTAATCGCTGAGATCCTGGTTGAAGACAGCAAAGGTGTATTTAGAGGGCAAGTTGGTCAGGATGATATCTAGGAGGGTGCCCATGTTTACGGATTTAGGGTATTACCTAGTAGGTTCCTTGATAATTTGTGTGAGATTGAGGGCATCTAGCTTAGATTGTAAGACGGCCAGGGTGCTAAACATATCCCAGTTTAGGTCACCTAACAGTACGAACTCGGAAGATAGATGGGGGGCAATCAATTCATATATGGTGTCCAGGGCACAGCTGGGGGCTGAGGGGGGTCTATAACAAGCGGCAACAGTGAGACATTTCTGGAAAGGTGGATTTTTAAAAGTAGAAGCTCGAACTGTTTGGGCACAGACCTGGATAGTAAGACAGAACTCTGCAGGCTATCTCTGCAGTACATTGCAACTCCGCCCCCTTTGGCAGTTCTATCTTGACGGAAAATGTTGTAGTTGGATGGAAATTTCTGAATTTTTGGTGGCCTTCCTAAGCCAGGATTCAGACACGGCTAGGATATCAGGGTTGGCTGAGTGTGCTAAAGCAGTGAGTAAAACAAATTTAGGGAGGAGGCTTCTGATGTTAACATGCATGAAACCAAGGCTTTTACGGTTACAGAAGTCAACAAATGAGAGCGCCTGGGGAATACGTGTGATGCTAGGGGCTACAGGGCCTGGGTTAACCTCTACATCACCAGATGAACAGAGGAGTAGGATAAGGGTACGGCTAAAGGCTATAAGAASGAGTCATCTAGTGCGTTGGGTACAGAGAATAAAAGGGGCAGATTTCTGGGCGTGGTASAATAGATTCAGGGCATAACGTACAGACAAGGGTATGGTAGGATGTGAGTACAGTGGGGGTAAACCTAGGCATTGAGTGACGATGAGAGAGCTTGCATCTGGAGACAACAGCTAAGCCAAGTGAGGTCTCCCCATGTGTGAGGTGTGTGACAAAAGAGCTATCTAAGGCATGTTGAGCTGGAATAGGGGCTTTACAGTGAAATAAAACTAACCGAAACAGCAAAAGACAAGGCATATTGACATTAGAAAGAGGCATGTGTGGTCGAGTGATCATAGGGTCCAATGAGCAGCAATAGGTGAMCCCGGGAGCCGTTCGGTAGTCGTTACTATGCTAGGCAAGCAGGAGGCACGGCGTTCAGAAAGCTAGCTGGCCGGGCCTAGCAGATGGGTCTTCGGTGACATTACAACGGAAAAGCCTGTTGAAACCACATCAGACAATTACGTCYGCAGACCAGTCGTGATGGATRAGCGGGGCTCCGTGTCGGCAATAAAGGGTCCAGGTCAATTGGCAAAAGAGGTATTAAAGCCCACGAATTAACAGGTATACCTCTTCGGCTAGCRGGGAGATGGGCCTAGCTCGAGGCTAGRTCAAGGCTAACTGGTGCTTGCTTCGGGACAGAGGTGTTAGCGAGCGGTGGCCAATCGGTTGCAGCTAMCTAGCTGCGATGATCCGGTGTAATGGCCCAGAGCTTGCGGCAGGAATCCGGTGATGTGGTGGAGAAAAGCAGTTTGATATGCTCTGGGTTGATATTGCGCTGTGCAGACTGGCAGYTATTGACCGAGCTAAAGCTGGCTGGTGACCGAGCTAAAAGGTGAAGACCGCTAGCCGTGGCTAACAGTGACTACTAGCTAGTTAGCTGACTAGCTTCTGATGGAGGTTCCAGTTATAAAGTATAAAATATCAGATCCGTACCACATTGGGTGAGGCGGGTTGCAGGAAAGCATATTTAGAATGTAGGTGGAAAGTGATATTAAAATATATACAAAAAAAAKKCGATGAGACCGACTATTTACATGAGACAAGACGGGACAAGACATACACACGTCCGACTGCTACGCCATCTTGGATGAATTTAAATAGGCTAATAAATAATAATTATATAGCCTAAATAATTCATTAGATCTATTTAGCGTGCTTACATGCTGTTTAATACGACATGTAGCCTAATTGAAATGATGAGCGCTTCTTACTGTCACCTGTTTATTAAAATACTTTTAATTCAAATCATATGGTTTGATTTCAATACTTCAAAACCAAATACTGTAGTATGTCCAGGTAGTCAAAAATAGATAGGTGTTGGTTAAATTGTGATTTTAATGAATGGAGTGAATCTGGATCAGCAGTTTTCTCTGTGAGCGAGGAAGTTTTTAGCAGAGACGTTGGAAAGGACATGGATAACCGGCGCAGCGCTCTGAGAGAGGAGTGGGATTTCCAACTGATCAACTCCGCTCACATGCTCTGGTACAGCGCAGATCCAGCACTCTGACGTCATGTATAGCATGTTACTGTACAGACACTGCGTTCCGATTTAGGAATTTATCAGTGCCCAAATCTATAATTTTCAACCCGTATGCGGGTACTAGTGTTAAGGGCTACATGGATTGTGTTACTCAATAAATTTGGTGTAAAATTATCTTGCAATGATTTGGGTGTAACGGATGTGAAATGGCTAGCTAGTTAGCGGTGGTGCGCGCTAGCAGCCTTTCAGTCGGTTACGTCACTTGCTCTGAAACCTAGAAGTAGTCTAGTGGTTTCCCCATTTGTTTTTTTTTTTTTTGTTTTATTTTTTTTTTGGGTTTGTTTTTGTTTTTTTTTTTTTTTGTTTTTTTTTTTTTGGGTTGCTCTGGCAAGCGCGTGGCTTTTGTGGACATGGAACCGAGCTTCGTGGCAGAGCCGTGGTTGTTGATCGTGTGCAGAGGGTTGCTGGTTCACGGCCCGGTCGGGGTGAGGGGGCCGTAAAGTTATACTTGTACAGGGCTATGAGCATTTTAACATGCTAAACCAGAAGATATACTTTTTGTCACAAACAATGAAAATATTAACTTCTCCAGTTGCTTGAGTCAACCAGAAAAACAAGTGTAGATTGTGCTGTCACTCCTTGCCGGGTTATTACTGAGATTTGGCAATCTGGTACGATGTGGAAGGAACATAATATCATTAGTAAATAGTGCTAACGTTTCATGTACAAAACTCCCACTTGCAAGATTCGATGGGCAACTTACAATACAGAACTCTGCAGAGCAAGGTCATGACCGTAGTTACTATTAACTGACAGAACACGTTTATGGTCTCAAGAAGGCAGTGCCCGTTCGATGCTAAACTAGCTACAGTATGACTAGCTGCTTGCCCTACATCAAGAAACTCTATCATGCTGAACTAGAGCTAGTAACAGCGCATACCTACGTAATGATGAAAGTGCCCGCAGATGCTAAACTAGCTACGTATGACTAGCTGCTATCCACTACCCACTCAGAAGAAAATGATGAAATGCTCCGATGGCAAAAACTAGCTACACGAGTATGACTAGCTGCTATCCACTACCCATCAGAGAAAACCTGATGAAAGTGCCCGATGCTAAACTAGCTACAGTATGACTAGCTGGCTTCCATAACCCACTCAGAAGAAAACCTGTGAAAGTGCCCCGATGCTAAACTAGCTACAGTATTGATAGCTGGCTACCACTACCCACTCAGAAGAAAACCTGATGAAAGTGGCCCCGATGCTAAACTAGCTACGTATGACTAGCTGCTATCCACTACCCACTCAGAGAAAACGTGGAAAGTGCCCCCGATGCTAAACTAGTACAGTATGACTTAGCTGCTATCCACTACCCACTCAGAAGAAACCTGATGAAAGCAGCACGATGTCAAAATGTTGGTATCTATTTATTTATTGCACAGAACTCAGACCTCTGCTTCACAAAACACTGTAACTGCCCCTCTGAAGTGTTCAACTCATCACGCTATTGAAAAAGGTCTTCAACGGACAAGGCTGAGGAGTGAGTCTCAGGAGATTACTAGACACGCTTAGTTTTTCACTGATACAGACAGTCTACAAACTACCATGGATAACCCTCCAGAGTGAGGGGTTCTGGATCCGTTTGATGTGTGGATTGGTGCTGCTGGGCCATGGTATGTTTGAATAGCTTCTCCAACTTTTGTACTCTTCTATCTGGCTTGAGGAGTGGAACCAGCTGAAGGAAACCACAGATTACTTTATTGAGTGAGATGTCTCTATGGGAAATATTCCACACTGATATTATATCACTAATATGGAAAATCTATATCGATATCAGTTGCAATTTTTCAATCGCGATATCATAGATATTAGATGACTGTGTGAATGTTACATTTTCTTTTCATTCCACGGTTTGTTGAAGTCCAGACAACGGCTTGCTAATTGCCCATTAGGCCAGGTGCAAATGTTCTGGGGGCTTAACCTACCACACCAGTTTTGAATAAAATGGTAGCATTGATGGCCCATCAGTTGGCAATTAAGTATGCTAAATTAAGAGGTAGAGAGAGGTTTTTGTGCTGCAGGAAAGTCATGTATGCTATTTTACTTAATGGTGTAGGATAAAATCAAGGATAAACCGATATCCTTGCTCATTCGATATCATATTGCATTATCGATATTGGTGCCCACATTATAATAGTGTCAAAGCAAATCAAATGGTATATGTCAGTGTGTCGAAAACCCAGTTTTCGACTACAGTGAAATGCTTGTGTGCTCACGTGTGTTTCATTTAAACTCAACTAATTAAACAGTACAGTATCACTATAGTACTTGTAGTCTGTGGCGTCAGACAAGACTCCTTTGTCCAGTGTGGAGGGACAGTCACAGAGGAGCTGGAGCTCTCCTTAGACTCACTAAACAGAGACAAAGAAGAACAGGAAATTCAACAGGGAAGTTCCAATAGATAAGGGTTGGTTTCTAGTTTGGCTGATTACAACACAGATATCAATAGGCCTTCCTGAATGCTCAGTATTATTTGGCCAACTCTTCATTTGGCTCTGGGGTAGGATGGGGAGATGTGAAATTTGGGGAGTGGCACACTTCACATTACATTCATTACAGACATACAGTACAACCATGAAGGACAATACCTCTTCAGCTTGGCATTCACATCATTCCTTAGGAGAAAACGGGGCCTTCTACAAATTGCTCTTTTGGTTGTAAATCTAATATTCTGCTGATGCATCTCTGAAACAGAAAGAATATGTAAATCATAAATGTTGTAACAGGTTTGTTTGCCAATAAAGAGCTGATTAACTGCTGAATTACTATATATCTGTGACAAGGGTATACCTTTGGATTAAGAATGTATTTCTGATCTCCAGATTCAAATGGAATCTCGCTGTCAGAGTCAGTTTGGTAAGCATTCTCCAGGGTCTGGGAAATGACAGAGCCACATTCCCTCACCACTGCACAGAATAATACCACAGTTTAGGTCAACTCAAAGAGGGTGGTGGTGTAAAGTCACAATAAAACCACATCCATGCATATTCAGTATTCGGACTGACCTCATGGCATACTCTATCCACTGGCCACAGTCATCTCTCCAGTACCACAGCCACTCTGTGTGAGGATGAAGTAGGGGGTTTGGTGACGGATGAAATAGTGGACAGACGACGACTGGAGGGCTTCCATGTCATGGTGAGGAAGTTCACAGGCTTACTTCCTCACTAGGGCAACACAGATGAACAACAAAATAAGACCAGTTGTTTAAAAAAGGTAATATACTCTATCTAATAAAAACACTAACATATCTTAGATCTGGTATGACAGGTAAAAAATCCACACCAAACTGATATGATGACAACAGTACTTGTTTCATTTCGTGGATTACAGTAGGCTTCTCAATCTCCTCTACATTTGTCCAGGTCTCTCAAGCACTCCATCTAAGATCTGCATTTGTAAGGCAGATGGTAGTGGAACGGATACATGTGTCTGACAACACAACCACAGAAACATGTAAACACACTACTGTAGACAGAAATGTTGATAATAAAGTATGTTTAGGTTGATGTTACCTTTGAAGCTGCAGCGACTGCGGATGGAGAGAGGGCATTTTCATTCCTGTCAGTCTACTGGTGAGCTGGAGGAGGGCTGTTGTTTCTCAACTGGCTTCATGACTGGAGCAAGAGACGGTGCTACGGCTAAACACAGGACAGACACGGTTAAAGCATGTTTGCATGGATTCTCTGTATTCATGGTTCTACCTTGTCATTTCTTCACAGCTGGATTTTCTTGGTGAGTGATGATGAATTTATCTTGTAGATATTGTGGAGGATCTTGATGTTCTCTGTGGCTGAATCCTCTGCTGTTTAGAATCTTCATTGCAGGGGCATCGAAGTGTGGGCCTCTTACAACAGCACACAAACCTACAGTCACCCTGGAGGAGTGCAGGCAGAGGTGGAGTTTTGTGCAGCTGCTTTTAAACTTGCAGATGCCATGCTCACCACGCGCTTGTTGTAATGGGAGCAGATCTGGAAGAGAGTGAAGGAGATTGTCAAACATAGAGCGCATACTACATGCTATTTACACTTGGTTACTCTCTTTTTCCATATCAGTTGGTGCGGAGCTACAGTATTACCCCAGTGCTAACTATCCAGTCTTTTTACATCAACTGTACATAATTGTTACGGGTAATTTTGGGTGCACCCACCTCAGGCATCAGGTAGGGGTCGTTCTGCAGCAGAAGTTGGAAGGCTCTGCTCCCAGGTCATTGGTGAACCACCTCACTTATAATAGCTGCGTTGTGTGGGGAATCTAGACTGTGGTCTTTTTGCACTTGTTCCTAGAGTTTAAAGAGACATGCAAACAATGTTTGAGTACACAGACATAAGATGTGCAAATTAAACACAACAGAAGACAGGTTTGTCAGGTCAACAAATGCTGAAGGCTGCTCAGCAAAAATATTTGTTAGCTACTTTATCTATTTAATAAATGTATTTATAAAGCTTTTACATCAGCCAATGTCACAAATGCTATACAGAAACCCAGCCTAAACCCCAAACATGCAGATGTAGAAGCACGGTGGCTAGGAAAACTCCTTGAAAGGCGGAACCTAGGAAGAAAATTCTAGAGAGGAACCAGGCTCTGAGGGGTGGCCGTCCTCTTTGGCTGTGCCGGGGTGGAGATTATAAGAGTCATGGCTTTCGAAGATTTTAGAAGGGCAGGGCAGGATGGATATAGGTCTAAAACAGTTTGGGTCTAGAGTGTCTCCCCCTTTGAAGAGGGGATGAGCGGCGGCGGCATGCAAGTTGCATCTG